>NW_027530632.1:3317176-3331602 GCF_008692635.1 Crocuta crocuta
TTCATTCTTTTCTATATTATAATAATACTTTTCTATATTGTAATAATTCTAAATTGTAATAATCATGAATTGCTTTTATAATCAGGAATAAAAGCAAAACAAAAAAGAAGCTATTTCCACCAAGAAGAAGAGATAATTATTTAGACAAAAATACTGTCATGGGTCAAACAAGAAGTCATTTGCATGAGTAAAATCTACACAAGGCTCCCAATTGAGGATGCTGTAAATTTACACAAAGGAGATGAATATTCAGGTGTGAGGACAGTAAACAAAGTTGTGGTGAGTACCAAAATTTAAGACCTGGCTGAGATACACTGTGCCTTTCTTTCTTTACTTCCTGGGATCAGAGAAAAATGTCTCAGGTAAGCCGATAAAACACACAAATTTAGGGAGACTGAATCAAATGGAAATGCCAGTAAGCTACTTGTTACTGACAAATTCTCTCTCTCACACTCATTTTACAAATTTATAGTAAAAGATTCTTTTTTAAAAATTTTTAATGTTTATTTATTTTTGACAAAAGAGAGACAGATCATGAGTGGGGCAGGGGCAGAGAGAGAGGGAGACACAGAATCCGAAGCACACTCCAGGCATTGAGCTGCCACCACGGAGCTCAACGCGGGGTTTGAACTCACAAACTGCAAGATCATGACCTGAGCTGATGTCAGACACTTAACCAACTGAGCCACCCAGGCGCCCCTATAGTAAAAGATTCTTGATGACATCTCTCCTGGCACATCTCCTCACCTTCTACTTCTTTCTGCCTCCTCCCACTTCTAATTTCCCTGCTTTCTGCTTTCACCTCACCCTCTAAGAAGGGGGACCTTGCCTTCTTCTTAGGATCCTTCAGGCCTCTCCTGATTTCACTTGGCTCCTTTGCTGACTGCATCTCATGTTTCAAGGACGCAGCAATCAAAAGAAAGAAACTAGATGGCAGAGAACTACATGGATCATTCTGAAAAATAAAGCACTGGAGGAAAAGTAAAAACTAAGAAAAAAAATTGATGTATAGTAGAAGATAGCTTACACAAATTTAAAATGTGTACATTCACGTGTATCTCTTAGGTTAGCCACATATAGAAAGACGTGTATTAGGGGTGCCTGGGTGGCTCAGCTGGTTAAGCGTCCAACTCTTGGTTTCATCTCAGGTCATGGTCTCACAGTTGGGGAGTTTGAGCCCCGAACCTCTTGTCAGGCTCTGTGCTGACAGTGCAGAGCCTGCTTGGGATTCTCTCTCTCTCTCTCTCTCTCTCTCTCTCTCAAAGTAAATAAACTTACAAAAAAAAAATAAAGACATGTATTAAACATTTGAGATGGTGCCTCATGAAAGAGGAGAATGTGAGTGTTCATGGAGGATGAATGGTAGAAGGAAGGAAGAGAAAAACAAGGGTGCACATTTGTAGGCACAAAAACACTGATTTCACTCCAAATGTTTTCACTGAAGAGGTGTTAATAAAGGGACCACTTACAGTGGTGTGGGGAACGTAAAGAACAAAGGATCGAAAGTTGCCATGTGCGACCACATGGACGGACCTAGAGGGCACTCTGCTAAGTGAAAGAAGTCAGACAGAGAAAGACAGATACCGTAGGATTTCATTTATACACGGAACCTAAAAAACAAGGCAAATGAATGAACAAAATAGAAAATTGGATAATGAAATGATAGAAACAGGCTCACAAACACAGAAAACAAACTGGTGGTTTCCAGAGAAGAGGAGGTTGGGGGGATGGGCCACATAAAGGAGGGGGATTAGGTGGTACAAATTTCCAGTTACAAAATAAATAAGTCATAGGGATGAAAAAAGTACAGCATAGGGGAGGTAGTCAGTAATATTGTAATAACGTTGTATGGTGACAGATGGTAACTAGACTTATCGTGGGGAGCATTTCATAATGTATATGAGTGTCGAATCACTATGTTGTACACCTGAGTCTAATATAATATTGCATGTCAATTATTCTTCAGTAAAAAATAAAAGATGGGAAGATGTATTGGGTTTCTATTGCTGCTATTATTACAAATTACCACAGATTTAGTGGCTTAAGACAACATAAATGTGTTACCTTACAATTCCGTAGGTCAGAAGACTGGCACAGAATCTCAATGGGCTAAAATCAAGGTGACAGCAGGGCAGCATTCCTTCCGGTAGCATCGAAGAAGAATTTGCTTCCTTGCCCTTTCCAGCTTCTAGAAGCTGTCCACATTCCCTGGCTCATGGCCCCCCTTTCTCCTCCTTTAAAGCCAGCAACATCCAATCTCACTCTGACCCGGCTTCCATTGTCCCATCTCTTTCTGACCACAGCTGCTTTTAAGGAGCAATGTTATTAGATTGGGTCTATCCAGATGATCTAGGAGAATCTCCCATCTCAGAGTTCATAACCTCAATCACATCTGTAAAGTTCCGTTCACCGTGTTAGGTAACTCACAGGTTCCAGGGGCTGGGATGTGGGCATATTTGGGAGATGACTATTCCGCCTTTCCCAGAAAGCACTAGCAGGAATCTATTAGCATCTCTAGGGCAGAAGGGGCAAGGGAAGGAAACAGTATTAAAGGAAGCCCAGGGGCGCCGGAATCTAGGAAGTGTCTAAAAGGTGCTGTAGTTAGAAGGAAGGTAACCACTGCCAGACACTGCTCTAAGAAGCAGGTGTATGGGGGGGGGGGAGTCCCCCCTCCTCTCCCATCCCACCCCCACTCTCCTGCCAGTGTCTCTCTCATCGGGCAAAACTAACCAGAAACCATGCAGCAAAGGAGCTTGGGAAATGCAGTCTGCAGTGGTTGGCATCTCAAGGCAGACAGAGAAGTGTAGGATATTCTCTATTAGTGGGGGCTGGGGCTGGGAGAAGAGTTCAGGGAAGCAAACGAGGAATAACCAGAACATACGCCCTGAGCTGGCTAAATTCGACTCACTACACTCAGGGTCAAGAAAGACAAACTCTCTTCTAGCAACATCAGCTGCTATTTCAAAATAGAATCCAAAGTGTGGGAGGGGGATGAGGAGGAGCTGTTTTTCTTAAAATTAGCAAGGAGAGATTGGGAGGGAGAAAAATCAGCATGTGGGCTACACCACTCTCACTTGCATCCCCCCTCCAACCCTTCTCCTTACTTTGCCACACAGTGGAGCCAGGTAGAAGTCACCAAAGCAAAAGATAAGGAGGTGGGGAGAAGCTTGGGAAAGACAATTCCAACATGGCAAGAATGTACAGTAAAACCTTGGATTGCTTGGTAACTTGTTCTGGGAGTGTTCCACAAGACGAGCAAACATTTTTCATAAATTTTAACTTGGTCAACGAGCGACGTCTTGCAATACAAGTAGTACATGATGCCAAATGTCACGTGATCACAACTGAGCCAATGGTTCTTCTCTCTCTTTCTCTTTCTCTGCAATATTGTGGGTGTTTGTCTCTCATGCTCGGAGGCTCTCAGGCTGTGTCTCAGGCTGTGGCATTTGGCAGAAATCAGTGATTTTTCAGAATGTTGGAAGGTCCCACAACGGGCACTAGTGTATTTTTTGTCACTTCAAAGCACCTCTGGACAGTCCTTCACTGTTCCATATAAGAGTAAGCTTAGGAATGCTTTGCTTCATTCTAGGTCAAGCTGCCTGCAGATAGAGAGCCTTTCCTCTGCTGCCTCATTGCCAGTTACATTAAATGCAGTATATGACAAGAGTTTATAAATACAGTATTGTAGTCAACATCTGTGCGAGCATATACAATGACCTCCATACAGAAAAAGATTCCATTGAGCCAATAGATAGCAGTGGCTCCATTAGTGACAGTGAAAGTCATCCTACACAATAACCCTCCTCTCTCTCATCTCCCTCACACCCACCACGAAGGCTTTCAAAGGTAAGTGCAGGTTAATTTGTTTATTTTTCTTTATATTTTGTGTTTTCTTTGTTATTTTGTATTACATGACAGTATTACAATCATTTTTATATGCATATCTTTGGGTTGTGGAACAAACCATCTGAGTTTCCATGATTTCTTACGGAGAAATTCGCTTTGAGATACAAGTGCTTTGGATTACAAGCATGTTTCCAGAATGAATTATGCTCGCAAACCAAGGTTTTGCTGTTGTAGGCAACTTAACATTTCTTTGTGGAGGGCTCCTTTGGAACAACTCTTTCTCAAAGAGGTGCACATAGCAGAAATTATCCTCTGCATGGTCACTGTGTAGACTGGAGTGTTTTTGACTTGGAGTCTGGTTCACATTAGTTTATAAAGTGCTGCGAGCCTCTCAGAGGTAGCTCTTCCGCCACCATTACTCCCTGTCCTCTGATTTTGTGTTTGTTTTTTTTTTTTGTATTTTTGTTTGTCTTTGAGGCCACTTGGCCCCCTTTGATATCCACTCCATTTTACATCCAGGCTATAAATTTCTCCTTAGGCACAGTTTCTGTCTGATTTTGAAGCTTTGAAGAAATCTCATCATGGCGAACTAGAAAGTGAAATTTGACAGACATTTCCAAAAGAGAGCAAAAGTTCTTCCTCTTACATATACACCATAGGTCTGAGACCATCCTCAAAGCGACTCTGGCTTTACCCAGAGTTTCCAAGGGTTTGGAACAATTCCCACATGCAGGACCGTCGCTTTGAGGGGCGCCCAGCCTACGGTAGCTGCTACTGAGACTGTTACACAAACAGTTCAAGAAGCTCAAAGTCAAGACCAGGTCAGGCAAAGGGGAAAGAAAAGATAGGGAAGCCACTCTAAATGTTGAAATCTGAAATAGAACAAAAAGCCAAAAGATCTTGGTTCTGGCTCAGCCTTAGAGAAACTTGAGCAAGCCTTGTAAGTGGGTTATTGGTTTATATCAGGGTGTCTAGCATTCAGCTCATAGAGTAGATTGTATTTATTTTGGTTGAGCATTTACTCTGTACCAGGCATTGTAAGAAGCCGTTTAATCCCTCTCAGCAAACATGAAGTCATTTCTATTGTTAGCTCTGCTTTAAAGATGAAGGAGAATTTGAGGAGTTTAAGTGATTGTGTCGCAAATTAACACCGCTAAATGGGAGAGGCAGGATCCTCAAATCCCAGAGCCTAAGGGTTTAACCATCATACAACAAATGCAATCCAGTTGACCCTGGAAAAGAGTCCTCCGGAGTTTTTAGTGGGGAAAAAAAATAACGACGAAAGAAAGAAAAATCTATTGCCTAATTAGTTTGCTCACATAAACAACGGACTAACGTTCCATAAGTAAAGAATTTTAAAAGATTGATCTAGTATGGAAAACTGAATTCACTTGCCACAGAAATGGCACTGGTAATGAAGGGGTTGTTACCATGTTATCTTTATTTTGTTAAATGCTTTTATTGAAGTAGAATTTACATAACAGAAAATGAACTCATTTTTAGTGTACAATTCAACAGTTTTTGGTGAATTCACAGAGTTGTGCACCCATCACCACTGTCTCATTCCAGAACATTCCATAATCCCAAAAGAAACCCCAGACAAAATAGCAGTCGTTCCCAATTCCTGACCCCACCCCACCCCCAACCCTTGGCAATCACCACTCTGCTTTTGGTCTCTATGGATTTGCCTATTCTGGACGTTTCACATAAAGGGAATCATACAATATTTGATCTTTTACATCTGGCCTATTTCATTTAGCATAATGTTTTTGAAGTTGTCACGATGGAGGATGGAGCATGTATTGGCATTTCATCCCTTTTTATTGCCCCGTAGTATTCTATTATATGCATATACCACATTTTGTGTATCCGTCCACCAGGTGATGGGCATTTGGGTTGTTACCCCGATGGCTAATCATGTTGAGCAGTTTTTCACATGCTCATTGACTATTTATATAACTTCTTTGGAAAAAATATCTACTCATATGCATCCATTGCTCATGCTTAGATTTTTTAAAAATTATTTGTTATTATTGAGTTTCAAGACTACTTTACATATTCTAGATAAAACTCCTGTATTAGATATAGGATTTGAATATATTCTCCCGGTCTATCTCTTGTCTTTTCATTTTCTTAATGGGGTCTTTTGGAGCATAAAAGGTTTTACTGTGAAGAAGTCTGATCCTCAGATCATAAATATTTACTCCTATGTTTTCTTTTAGAAGCTTTATGGTTTTTCCTCTGACATGGAGGTTCACGATCCATCCTGAGTTCACTTTTGCGTATGACATGAGGTAAGGGTCTAAATCCATTCTTTCCTATGTGGCTCTCCTGTTGTCCCCATACCTCTCCTTTGATCTGTAGGTCTGTCCTTTTGCCAGTACCCCCCTGTCTTGATTAGCTTTGCACTAAGTTTTGACATGATGAAGTATAAATTCTCCAACTATGTTCTTTCTCAAGACTATTTTGGCTATTCTGAGTCCCTTGCGTTTCCATATAAATTTTAGGACCAGCTTGTCAATTTCTGCAAAAGAATAGCAAGCTGGAATTTTGGTAGGGATTGCACTGAATTTATAAGTCAGTTTGGGGGAGAATTGCCATCTTAATAGTATTGAGTCTTCCAATCCATAAACATGCAATGTCACTCCATTGATTAAGATCCTCTTTCATTTCTGTAAACAATGTTTTATAGTTCTCTGTGTAGAATTCTTGCTCTTGTATCAAATTTATTTCTAAGTATTTTCTTCTTCTTTTAGGCTATTGTAAAATGGGATTGTTTTCTTAATTTTATTTTTTGGAATGTTCATTGCTTGCAAATACAGTTAATTTTTGTACACTGACAGTGTGTCCTGTCACATTCCTGCAGCTGTTTGTTAGGTAGCAGTAGCCTTTGTAAATGTCTTAACATCTTCTACATTAGCCATCTGCTAATTAAGAAAGTTTTACTTCTCCCTTTTCAACCTTGATGACTTTTATTTCTTTTTCTTGCCTTATTGCACTAAGACTTCAAGTGCATGTTGAATGGGAGTAATAAGAAATACTTGTCTTGTTTCCAATCTTTAGGGAAAAGCATTCAGTCTTGCACCATTAAGTATGATGTTAGCTGTAGGGCGCTCATACATCCTCTTTATCTGGCTGAGGAAGTTTCTCTTTATTTCCAATTTGTTGCAGATTTTTATCATCAATGGATATTGGATTTTGTCAAATACTTTGTCAGCATCTATTGAGATGATCATGTGGTTAGAAATTTAGGTCTTTTTCCTTTTAAGTGGAAATAGAAGGTAGTTATGTACAACTTCCACTACAATATTTGTCAGGGGAATTTATGCTATGACATTTGCAAATAAGGTTCACTGCATCAAGAGACAGAAGAACTTATCCAAAATTGTTGATTTATTCATGTCAGCCTCCTTATTGAAAAGCTATTTGACAGATAGGTGAAAATATGCAACTCAGCAAATCTCTTCAACAAATACATGTAAAATAATCCAGGCATCCAAACTAATCTCACAGATTAAGTTTTTCTTCTTATCAAAATATTCTCTGGGGGTGGGAGGGAGGCTGATTTGGCTGTTTAATCAAGGAAGTACAAGTTTTTGCACTGGAACTGATTGAGCCAATTGACATTAAGGCTGCATTTATTTTGTATGGATTCCATTGAGTTCAGTGGAGTTTAGCAGACTTGAAAAATTATAGACCGATTAGGTAGAAATAAAAATGCAATTTGAGAAGAGATTCATATACTTTTATGTGTTGAATTATACCTTAAATTTCTACAGCTTTCTTTGAAAGGCAACCTTGCAATGTATCTGAATTATTAAGCATCTGTTCTATACAAGTGACTCAATTTTAAGAAGAATTATTTAGGCTGCACGTGAACTATGCCCCCTAAGAAGATATGCAGTCCCTAGAATTTGAAGGTGTATATGATTTCCAGGGCTAAATTGAAATTTTGGACCATGTGACCATACTCTGGCTCCCCATGATTTTTAAAAATGGATTATATTTCATAGAAGCATAATAGCAAAGATGAGAATCACTAGTCATGAGTTCATTCAACAAAAATTTAGTGATCACCTACTATGAACTGATCAGTGATAAGCACTAAAAATTCAATGGTACACAAAATATAAACAACCTTTGTCTTTTTTTTTTTCTTTTAAAAAATTATTATTTTTTTTTCTTCTTTTTCCTTTTTTTTTTTTAATAGTTTATTGTCAAATTAGTTTCCACATAACACTCAGTGCTCATCCCCACAAGGAAACAACCTTTGTCTTAAGAAGCTTACCTATTAATGAAGAAGGCAGATAACTGCATAAATAATTATAGTTACAATCATGTACGGTAAATGCTATGAAGGAAACATAAAGAGTACTGTGGAGAGAATAATTAGGGGGACCCAACCTAGTCTGGAAAGGTGACAGGCATACTCTCTGAGGCGCTGGCAGTTAAGTTGAAATCTAAAGGTAAGTAGGGATTTGTCTGACATACTCTTCTTCTACTTTCCACCTGCCTTAACTCTCCCATTCCCTTCTTTGCTCCTGGCTAAGGTGTGTAAAGTGTAAAGGTCATGAGATCATTCACTCAAAGGACTGAGAGAAGGCCAGTATGGCTGAAACTTTTAAGGCTGAGCTTTGAGGACCTCCAAAATATCAAGATAAGAAAGAGAAAAAGGAGTCAGGAAAAGTGACCACGAAGGAGCAGCCAAAGAGAATCTAGTGCCGTTGAAGCCAAGAGAGTAGACTATTTCAAGAAGGAAGAAAGAGAGATGATACTGCATGCTGAAAGGTCAATTAAGATAGGATTGAAAAGGGGCGCCTGGGTGGCTTAGTCGGTTGGGCGTCCGACTTTCGCTTAGGTCATGATCTCGCGGTGCGTGGGTNAGTGAATTAGTCACTAAGGTAGATATTGCTGTTGTAAAAATACATTGCAAAATTTCACGGGTTTAACATACAAGACATTATTTCCTATGTAAAGTACACTGTGCAGATCAGCAGGGATTTCTGCTATAGTCACTTGATTACCAAGGGTGACAGAGGGTCCATCATCCTAAAATTGAACTCTCTATAATATACACCTGCCTCAGTAGTTGTTGTAGGGGAGGAAAGCATGGAGACTCACGTACTCACTCTTAAATTTTGGGGTCCATTGGCTAGATAACTCACAAGGTCTCCTACCGCAAAGAAGCCAAAAAATGAAGCTTTCCGTTGGGCTAAGGAAATGGAGAACCAGATACTGGTGAACCCTAGTAATATCTGTGATAACAACAATAACAAATAAGAAATAATTAAGCAGAGACAGTGAGTATCAGCCACCATTTTAAGAAGCTTAGTTAAGAAAAGAAAAGAAAAGAAAAGGAAAGAAAAAGAAAAGAAAAGAAAAGAAAAGAAAAGAAAAGAAAAGAAAAGAAAAGAAAAGAAAAGAAAAGAAAAGAAAAGAAATATAGAATGAGGGCTAGACAGGGATAGGATGCCCCAGGAGTGGGGCGGGGGTATGTCTTTATGTGTCTGGATGTGTTTGGATGGCATTGCCGAAATCAAGTTCAATGTTTAAGAAGAATCCAGTAGCAAAAGTGCTAGACTAAAGACACAAGAAAGGGCAAAGAAAAATAATGAAATGAGGTTCCCCCAGAAGCCAGGAATCCAGAGGGCAGTGGAGGGTTTGACGTTGGATACAAGGAGGAGCACTCGGGCCATTGTAAAAGGAAGAAAAATGAGCAATGAGTTAAGATGCAAGTAGATTTTGAAATTCAATGGCCAGAGATTAAAGGAGGTTCCTTCCAATGGTGTTCATATGTCCAATGGTGTTAATGATGAGAACGACCTAATCTATGTCAGATAAAGAAGGAAGTGAGATCGATTGGGAGGAGGGTGCCATATAGGGGGGACGTGGTAAGGTCAGTGGAGTGAGGGACTTTAGAAACTCTTATAGTGAGTATGTTTGAGCAGTAAGCTGGAAAGGCAGGAAGGGAGTGGATAGAGTGACATAAGTGTTCAAAGAGTAAATGCAGTGATGGTGTGGTTTTCAACGATGATGGTGTCCAGTGTGACCACGGAATTAAGTAGCTGATAGTGGGTGGGGGAGAAAGCCATTGAATATGAAGAGGTCAAAGACCTGAGCGGCCAGGGTGCTGGGCTGGGTGCCCCCGGGGACATTTAATTTACCTTCAGAATAATAAGGATGAAAGCTGTGACACAGGGACTCCAAGTTTTAACAAATGAGGAGGAGAGTACATAGGAGGTTAAATGATGATTGTAAGGGGGGAAAGGAGAGGATAACGCACCCTCCAAAGAGATGGGGAAGGAGCAACGGTCTAAAAGTGACAAATGAATCTGAGAGTACTTTAATTAAGCTCTTCTGAAGAAGTGTAGATCCTATTCAATCTGTAAAACGTCAAGATTCACATCCACTTTCTCAGAAACTGATTAATGACCAGCACTTGACCTAGAAATATATACATTTGTATGAATAAAGTTGATTAAACTACTTTGGGACTGCTTTGGTATTTATATCAAAATCCACATTTTTTTTCTATAGCTAAGAATCGAGGCTTCAGACCTGTTGTTATTTAATTTTAAAAAAATCGTGCAGCTGTACCCATACAGAGCTTGGATCGCATGGGCGCTGTGTTCATTCGTCCTGCCTCTCACTCAAGAAAGGTATTAGAATACAAGGAATGCCCTTCAGCTTTTTTGTAAATCTATAAGTAAATAATTCTCAAAACATTTACCCTTAAAACATTAGAAACACAGTACTCGCTTCTAACCTCACAATTAGACATAGGGCCCCAATTTGTGGAGACTCTTAGCGCTTTGTATCTACACCCCTTGAGCTATTCTTGTGAAATCTTTTTTCCCCTTTATTGTTCCTCTTGCCCAATAAGAAGATGGAGTTGGATGAGGGTAAAAAGTAGCACATAGTTAGGACTTCCACAAGGTTCTCTCTGTTCTCTAGAGCTGGCCTACGCATGCCTATAGTTAATTACTCATAATTATTATTTCCTTTACCTACAGGAGCTCCAACATCAATAAGCTCTCCATTAAACTCTCTTCCAGTTAAACTCTTCCGTGAGTGTCGCTTGTTCCCTGCTGGGACCCGAACTCTGCCCTTACTGAAGAACTCAGATTGTGTTCAGTGTTCTCCAAACTCTACCGGCCCAGACAGTTGGGGGCTTGGGGAGCCAGTAGTGACAAGTCAAAATGTTCTCCACAGAGCACCAGTTCACGGGTACACCCTAGCTGGGCCTGTTGCACCGAGTGCCCCTTAAACCTCAGAAGGACCTAAGCATGTGTGCCCACGGGCTGGCCTTCCTTATGTAATTGTGACGCCATTACCTATGGGTGAGGCCTGCTCATCACTATACGCGTAGTGGGCGAAGGAGCAAGATGGCACCAGTGGTGTAGAATTACAAGATGGCAGCCGATGGTGCCACAGTTTGCGAAAGCCAGTTTTTGCAACGATACACACACCGTGGTGCTTCAGGATGATACACCTTGGGAGCATGGGGGGCTTAGTCCTCTAACCAGACCAAATCTCTCTCAGAAGAGACAGGATATTCCATTACCACGGACCCACATCAAGTCTCCCGCCAGACACCAGAGAAACGCAAACATTTCTGCTCACCAAACATCTCTCCTCAGCCCACCATCTCCTGCTCTCACGCTCTGCTGGGGATGGAGCCTTTCTTTTCTCACAGGAAAGCCATGGCTTTTATAAGATGTATGAGTCAGAGGGTTCATTTTCACAGAGCGTTCAAACCAGCCTTTGTGAGATGTTGCAAGCTCTTGGGAGGGAAGCTGTTAAAGGTTATTAGGGGGAAATCGGCCGGTCTGGCCACTTGCATCCGGGAAACACTGTGTTAAACAAAATGAACCAGTTTTCCGCAGAAACNCAGAAACGCTGGGGAGGTTTGCTCCGCTACTGTACGTGTGCGGGGTTTACCATCTTGCGGGTGCCAGGGAACCTTGTTTCGGCCCAAAGCACACCCATGGCACGTTGGACAACACTCGCCTCTGGTTGGGAACCTTGTGGGTGTTGGGGTGGGGCAAGGGGGTTGCTACTGAAAAGAGCAAGACAGTGAGCAGGTTTTCAAAGGGACGGGTTCGGTCCCTCTGAAGCCCCTGGCTCTCGCTGAACCAGAAGCAGGAGTCACCGTAAAGCCAACCGAATCGCCACGGCTTATTGAATTCACTCGGAACACTTCATTTGAAATTTGGCAACATCGCTGATTGTCAGAGGTTTTTAATCTGATACAAAAGGTTACGGAGGAATGCTGCGGTCCCAGTCTGGCAGCCCATGGAAGGCTTTTTAATTAACTTTAAAAGGTCTGTGTGAGCCCTGCACATGGGGCAGGATATATAAAACACCCACACTCATCACTGGGGTAGAAGAAACACTGGAGATACTCCAAACCCATTTCACTCACGTTGTGAGAGAGAGCGCATTTCTTGTTTTGCAAATCAAGCTTGCAAATGATTCCGTTTAAAATAAAACAAAATAAAGTTTTACCAACAACATGAGGCATGGGATCCAGTGAGGCCCTGTCTCAATTATTTGTACTTTGGGAAGTAAGGCCACACCGAGCTTTCGTTCCTGAAAAGGAGGGGGCCCCCTCCGTGTGGGGGTGACACGGACAAGAGCAGATCCTCACAGGAGAGATTATAAATGATGACATCGGAACGGAGTGACCTTAATAAATAAATCCACTCGGTGAAGAGCACACAGCAGGAAGTCATTCTGAGAAAAGCTCAGGGACTCTCTGGCAAGGCAGTGTGACCTGGCATGGTGACATTCAGGCAGAAAACCGGGCACAGTGACCCCAGGTGCGCCGTGCTCTCTCCCTGTCACCATAGATGGACAGAGTCCAGTTTCAAAGATATGTTCCCTACCTGATCCCTCCACCTCCAGAATGCCAGTGTAGACACTTGACAAACTGTCGTTGAGGGTGGGCCTGGAGGGTGCAAAAGAATTCCGTCTGGAAAGCCATCTAATCCAAAATTCCCAACAGTGAGGCAGTGAGTGCCATTTGGGGGGGAGGAGTGGATTTAGGTGAAAACCTTGAATTCATTTGAGGACTGGTTTAAAAAATAAACCTATTTGGGCGGCTGGGTAGCTCAGCCAGTTAAGGGTGTGATTCTTAATTTTGGCTCAGGTCATGATCTCACGGTTGGTGAGTTCGAGCCCTCTTGCTAACAGCGCAGAGCCTGCTTGGGACTCTCTCTCTCTCTCTCTCTCTCTCTCTGCCCCTCCCTCGCTCTCCCTCTCTGTCAAAATAAATAAATAAACATTTAAGAAACAGCTATCTCAGACATAAACGGGCCACTGATTTTTTCCCAAATTATCAGTAGATGCTATTGTGATGAGTAAAAGCCAAAGCTTAAGTAACTAAACCAAGTAATGTTTTTGAATCATCATATTTGTTACATATTTTCTTAGTCAATGGGTCCTAAAAGAAAAACCAGAGCAGTAGTTTCCCTAAATATCTGGATTTTTTAAAAGGCTTCTCATACCCCAGAAGGCTGAGAATTGCTGGTCTCACCCCACGCTGGTTTGTAGCCAAATCTACTCTGACACCGCCACACACAGGCTTTCTCGAACATCCCTCAAAAGGGGACTTCTCCAGGGCCATGGGTAGGGTGCACCATTCCCTGGCGAATTGTTCAGCGTTGATCATATTGAACGAACACCCAGAAATTCAGTGGTCACAAACCCCGCTGGAATTAAATTTCACGGTGTNGATCATGGTCCAAGGAGGTGTCTGGAATGCATGGAGAGAGTAAGCCAGCTTGCTTACTGGGGAAGCCTGAGACTACCTTCCAAATACTTCCCAGGGCTGATCAGAGAAGTGGCCTCTGTGCTTAATGCACTAAATAAATCATCGTTTCTGGCAAACTGGTTATGAAAGAGTGTGCTGAGGACTGCTCTTCTAAGCAGAGGCGGTTTTTGTTTAACCTGAATCAAGACATTTAGTGCTGACACGGGAAAGTCCGAAGCTGCACATCAGCATGCCCCCTTCACAAACACTTGAAGCTCCTCTGAACTTATTACCGGCCCAGCTCTCCAGCCCAGACTGTTATTTGCCTTGATGCAAGGAACTGCCTGATTTATCAGCTTGGGTGAAATGATCCCTGAGAGCCTTACTAATTTTCTTACATAACCAAAAAGAAAGGGCTGCCATGAAGACACCACTTGACAATTTTTCCAGCGGGTTATTTGTGATAGGAAAGTGCTCAGGCCTGAAGCTAGGGGAACGTGAATTAAAGCCACACATGATGAAAGCCACAAGGCAAGGACCAGCTTTGCCCACTATCTACAATTCCTTCTACTGGGCTCAGGGCTTGCAATGTTGGGCGTGACTTCAGAAGGCTCCCAGACATTTTCTGAAACCAAGAGTTTGGGGCGCCGGGGTGTCTCAGTCAGTTAAGCGTCTGACTCTTAATCTCGGCTCACGTCACGATCTTAAGGTTTTGAGTTCGAGCCCCATCAAGCCCTGTCCCCGCCCCCTCTCACCGCTGACAGCGAGGAGCCTGCTTGGGATTCTCTCTGTCTCTCTCCAACTTGTGCGCGCACACACGCAGGCT
>NW_027530632.1:3331663-3331969 GCF_008692635.1 Crocuta crocuta
CCCTGCCCCATCCTAACTTCCGGCCTCACTTTACACGCCGATGCAGATGCTTCCACTTTCAAAATGTCGCTTCGATTTTGCTGCTCGGTTGCGGAGGGTTTACAGACAAAGCTCCCCGGTCACACAGCATTGTCTCCGCACACAGGTCTAGAGCAGATGGTCAGCAGATGCCCACCTTAGGGCATGTGTTTGATCCTGCTGACTTCCATGCCTGGGACTTCCATACCCCTAATTATCTGCACCTTTCCCTCCCTCTTCTCCATCAAAACGCAGGGCCCGCAGGGCCCGCAGTGCCCGTGTCACTTC
>NW_027530632.1:3332064-3341997 GCF_008692635.1 Crocuta crocuta
GCTTGTTTTATTTGTACCCTTAACATCTGTACAGAGGGCTTGGCACATTGCAGGTGATCAGTCAGTGTCTGTGGGGTGGGGAGGAGAGAAGGAGGCAGCAGCCGACTGCAGAACGTAAAAGACGGAAAGGTACCTTGCAGGGGAGTTGAAAGTCTTTAAAATTTGCCCTCAGATCACACAAACCCAACGCAAGGACTAACAGAGGGAATGCTTGTTGAATAACTTTCCACTTTGCGCCACTTCATTTCTAAACCTGGTTTAGCTGGAGCAAAATTTGTGAATTAGATCAATGGCTTGGTTGCTGAAATCACAGGGGGACAAGTGAATGATCTGGAATGAGACAGGTAGCTCCTAGACTTTCGATCACATCAGAATCCCTGGTTGGGGGGAGGCAGATCTTGTCTAAACAGAATGCTGGGCTCCACACCGCTCCCCACCCCCGTTCCTGCTTTAGTAGGTCTGGGGCGGGGCCAGAGAATTTCTATTTCTTTTTCTTTTAAGTGTATTTGCTTATTTTGAGAGAGACAGAGAGCAAGGTTGGAGCAGAGAGACATTGAGAAAGAGGAGAGAATCATAAGCAGGCTCCGTGCTGTCAGCACAGAACCGAACATGGGGCTCGAACTCAGGAACCATGAGATCGTGACCTGAGCCGAAACCAAGAGTCAGAGGCTTAACTGACTGAGCCACCCAGGCACCCCGAGAATTTCTATTTCTAACCAGTCCCCCAGGTAATGCTGATGCTGCTAGTTTGGGGACGATGCTTTGAGACCCACTGTTGATGTTTTCTCATTGGTTTTCTCCTGTGCCTTTTTTGTTTTGTTTTGTTTTGTTTTTTGGTAACCAATCTTCTTTTCTTTCTTTTCAATGCCTGAAGGTCAACACACCTTAACACAGTACAGATGTCCTAAGACTTCATATCAGTATCTGTGCCCCTGTCCCCCCCCACACACACAAGCACATGCTTAGTGTGAAAGGATCTAGTTCGCCCTGGAAATCTCCCCTGTAAAGTAGGAGCTCCTCTGACTCCCATCTGGGCAAGACGCTGGTGTTCTTTCCCCCGAGTAGGAGACCCTTTGTGTGCCCCACACCACAGACCCTCACTCACCTCTGATTTGGGCTGAACTGTAGTGGATAATGTCCTTGCAAGCTGCCAAGCATCCTACGTCAAATATCTGCTGGGCCTCTTTGATTTTCTGCAGGAAAGTGCTCTCAGAAACCCTGAGAATTGGCTCAGTCCGGGCACAAGACAACCAGAAGTCTGGGGGGATTAGTGTCCCTATCCTTTAATTGGGGGCAGCCACATAAAGATAAATACCCCAGCTTTTAGTGAGACAAACCTGAGCAAGACTCCATGTTCCTCAGACATCTCCAGAGAGGTTAATCCCCAGGTACCCACGGTAGTGACCAGCTCGACGACGTGTCTCTTANCCTCACTCCTAATATGTAGGGTCACCTCCCTAATAAACTCCCTGCACCCAAGTTCTTCTCAGGCTTGCTTTCTGGAAACCCAATCAAAGAGCCTCTTTCTAAGACCAAGAGTCGTATACAAACAGTTCAATGGGAAGAGACCAGTCAGTCATTGGCCCAAGGCCAGCACTGGGAAGCCTACAGAAAGTTTCCGGGAAGGGCACATCTCTGAGCCATCCACAGCCCATTCTCTCAGCAGCTGGGGTAGGAGTGCATTGGTCCTAAAGAGGGGGTCTGGACCAAGCATGAGGGATCCCCTGAAACATTACTTTGTCACCCCTCCTCGGCAATTCTCAACAGCCCTCCAAGTTTAATCATCTCTGTCCGTCTCCTATACCCAGCCTTGACTTGGAGAGGGAACTTCCCTGCGTACTCCGCGTTTAGAAAAAAAATAAGTTACATTTGGCAGACTGAGTAAATATATTAAAGAAACCTAAAATCGCAAGTATAAAAATTGGCTACAAGGTGCTAAACTTAAGTGCTCATATATAATTAAATTCCATCAACGATGTGATGTTATATTCAAAACATCTTTTCTCAGAAGGGTTTTTTCTTCTAAGCTGTAGTGTTTGGGGTTGTAGACTCTTTTTTTTCACACACTGAGCGAACACAAAAGTGTCTGTCAAGGCACTTGTTATAAAAGGGCAATTAAAACATCCTGGATCCGGTATAACTAATGGGTAAGAGCCTTAGTGCTCCTGAAAATACTTCACTAATTACAGTCTCATTTACCGGCGGACCCAAAAAAGAAAAAAAAAAAAAAGCAGTCTACCTCATTTTCCAAATTTGAATAAAGAGCATTAGGTACTTAAGAGCGCTCTTCTAGAAGCAACAAAGTGTGGCCGCCTGCATCTCACATTCTGTCAGGGAAACCTCCACAGTCACTGTCCTCTCTGGAACGGAAGAGTCACCCTGACTCCCTCAAATGTCTGTCCTTCCTAGGATCGAGGTATGTGAGCTACTTCCTTGTTTTTGAAAAGCCCTCCTTTATTAATTGAGCTTTTAATTGGAATCATTGTAGATTCAAGTGCAGCGTTAGGAAATAATACAGGGAGATGGTGTGTACCCTTTGCCCAGTTTCCCCCAATGATACCATATTGCAAAGTTGTAGCACCATGCCACACCAGGGTAGTGACATGGATACAACCCACCCATCTTGCTCACATTTCCCCAAACTGACTTGTACTCATTTGTGTGCGAATGTAGGTGCGCGTGTGTTTTGTTTTAATACGATTTATACCATGCATAGGTTCCTGTGACATCCACCACAGTAGAGATACAGAACATTCCATCACCACAAGGATCCCTTCTGGTTGCCCTTTGATCACCCCACCCACCTCCTTCTAGCCCCTTCCACCATACTCTCTCCTCCACACACCTGGGTCCTTAACTCCTGGCACCTGGAAACCACTAATCTGTTCTCTTTTCTAAAATTGTGTGATTTCTGGGGTGCCTGGTTGGCTCAGTCGGTTAAGTGTCCGACTTCGGCTCAGGTCATGATCTCAAGGTTTGTGGGTTCAACCCTCGTGTTAGGCTTTGTGCTGACAGCTCAGAGCCTGGAGCCTGCTTTGGATTCTATGTCTCCCTCTCTCTCTTCCCCTCCCCTGCTCGTACTCCATCTTTCTCCCTCTCTCTCTCTCTCTCTCAAAAATAAACATAAAAAATAAAATTTTGCCATTTCAAAAATGTTATGTACGTAGAATCACATAACATGTAACCTTTGGGGATTGGCTTTTTTCACTCAACCTAACTTTCTGGAGAGTCACCCAAGTTATATCTCTAGTTTATTCCTTTTTAATGCTGACTACTGAATAGTACTCGGTAGTATGGATGTGCTACAGAATATTTAACTATTCTCCAGTTGAAAGACATCTGGGCTGTTTCTAGTTTGGAACTATTACAAAGAAAGCAGCTCTGAACATTTGTGTGCAGGGTTTTGAGGGAATCTAAGTTTTCTTGTCTCTGGGATAAGTGCCCAAGGGTACAATCCCCAGGTCACATGGGAGTTGCCTATTTCGTTTTTTAAGAAGCTGCCAAACTGTTCCCCAGAGTCCCTGTACCGTTTTACATTCCCACAGCACTGTATGCGACCTCTAGTTTCTCCACATCCTCATCAGCATTTGGTATCATCACTATTTTTTATTTTAACCCTTCTGATAAGTGTCTAGTGATCTCTTACTGCGGATTTAATCTGCACTTCCCGGAGGGCTAATGTTATAAACATCTTTTCATGTGTTTATTCCCCATCTATTTATCCTCTTCTTTGAAAACGTTTTTGTTTCTTTGTTTGTTTGTTTGTTTTTTGGGGTTTTTTTTTTTTTTGGCTGAGATTTTCTACTTTTTCATTTATGTGCTGCTGGGTGGGGAGGGGTTTCCCTAGAACAGGCAGGCAAGTAGGTGTCTGTGGGTTGGGGAGGGGAGTTTTAGGCCCGTGGGGACGAAGACACTTTCTGGCCTGCTGGGCCACTTGTGTTGGGATTTCCCTAGCTGGTGCTGCCTGCTTAGGTATCTCTCAAGTATCTCTTGGGAGAGAAGAGGAGTGTCAGGCT
Organism: Crocuta crocuta; assembly: GCF_008692635.1. NCBI lineage: Eukaryota > Metazoa > Chordata > Mammalia > Carnivora > Hyaenidae > Crocuta > Crocuta crocuta. Next base: position 3,336,081 of record NW_027530632.1, read on the forward strand.
GGGCAAGAAAGTAGAGCACTTCCCCTACCATTTACTGTTACTACTGTTCCCCATTGACACCCCCCCACCCCCCTTACTGGTGGTACTGGGCTTGCCTGGTGTTGTTAGAAGGACTTCCATCTGATCTGGGAGAGAAACAAGCCCACCTTGGTGGTCTTCTGTTGCCATGTTAGGGGTCAGGAACCCCCAAGCCTGGTCATCTTCTTCTGTTGAGTGAGGGTGACTTAAGACACCCTGAGGTTGCGCTGTCATTTTAATTCCGGGGTCCCAAATCAGTTTACCTTTCTCTTACCACCTTCAAGACTTCCCCCTTGGCTGCCTTTTGAATTATATCTCCAGGGTTTATAATCATACTTAGCTAGGAAAAGCAGGGAGAAATGTGTCTGTGCCATCTTGTCTGGACTGGAAGTCGGAAATGTTCTTTTGAGTTTGTATTTCAGCTCAGTTACAGCTTAGTGTCACCTTCTGCCATATTTAGAAAGAAGAGAGAGGTAATTTTTCACCCAATCTGGCTCTTCTTTGATCTTAGATGTTGTTCCCAGAACATTACTCATGGAAGTTTGGAAGAAGGCAAATTCTCTCATAGCCTCCAAAAATTTTGCAGAGTCAATGGAATCTGAGAGATTATGTAGGCCTATGATTTTAAACATTCTTACTCATGAACACTTTCTTCTTCAAATAAACTGCAATAGGGAAGGTCAACATTTTGACGTTTAGACAAGCTATCTGGGCAATGTAAGAATGGAGACTCAGCCCTTCGCCGTTTACTCCCCTCTCCCCCAACCAACAGATTCCGAAGCTAGAGGATTTAAGGAGCACAGTTCAAAAAGATCTATCTAGGGGTGCCTGGGTGGCGTCCAACTCTTGATTTCAGCTCAGATCATGATTTTACGGTTCATGAGTTTGACCCCGCATAAGGTCAAGCAGTACAGAGACTGCTTGAGATTCTCTGTGTCCCTCTCTCTCTTTCTGCCCCTCCTCTGCTCACTCTCCGTGTCTCTCTCTCTCTCTCTCTCTCTCAAAATAAATAACTGAACATTTTTAAAAAATCTATTAAAAAAAAAAAAGACCTATCTAGTCCAACCCCTTCGTTTCATAAATGAGGACTCTGAAGCCCAGAGAGGGGCTATAATTTGCTTAATGTAACAACAAATTAGTGGCAGAGCTGGTATTAAAATCTGTCTCCTGAGCCAGCAAGTCTAATCCTAGATATTTACCCAAAAGAAATAAAAATCTATGTTCATCCAAAGACTTTTACGTGGATGTTCATAGTGACTTTATTCAAAATAGCCAAAAGCCAGAGGCAATCCATGGGCACGTGAACACATGAATGGATGAACCAATTATGTCCATACAGTGGAATACTACTCTGTAATAAAAAGGAACGTGCTACCAATGCACACTGCAACACGGGTGAATCTCAAAAGCATCATTTGTGGTTGGAGACGAGCCAGACACGGAAACAATCCATCTGGTAGGATTCCATTTGCATAAAGATCTTACGTTGACCTTGCCAATCACATTTTGGGACTTTGCTCTACCACTTACAACCTAAAAATATTTAGTTTCCAGAATTGTTTTATTGACAACTAAGGTGACCCCAGGATCCCAACGTATGCTGGACAATCCGGTGCTGTACTCCTAGTTTCCATGTTTGTACAATGGAGCAGCTGCCTAGAGCAGCTTCTACGGCCCCGTCGTGCATCAAAACGGTAAGATTATAATGCTTGGGAGGGGACAGTGGGCGTTTCTAAATAACCAGGAACTTGGTTGGAAATATATTACAGGGATAAGACTTGAAGGACACCGAGAGACTCTGAGAGTTAGGCTCTCTACAGAGAAAAACAGCCTAACCATAATTTTCCATCCCTACTTACCATCAATAGGGTAGGGTGCTCTGTGTCCCTGTTGGGTCCACAGGGAATTGGACCAGTGCCTGGTAAGAGCTGAAGGCAGCCATATATGGGGCTGAGCAAGAAATTCAGGGCACCCGCAATAGGGGGACCCTCCTGGGCAAACAGCCCACTCAAATCCTCTCTCTGTCTATCCAATCTCTGTTCTGGAACTTCAACAAAAATGAGGTGTGTTCCTCTGCTCGCAGCTAGGGCCCAAGCCAATTAGTTAGGGCTCTTCTCCAGTTTAGCAGTGAAGCCCACAGCTTGTACCTCAGCCCAGAGAACTCAGCCCTCACAGAATTAGGTTGCTGAAGGGGCAAATTCTTCCTCCACCACAAATTCCTCTGCACCCTCAGTCGCAGATTACTTTTGGTAATGGGTATTTATTGTATCCGTTCCCTAGGAGCCTTAGAAATTTAACCAGCTAGCCTGGAAAAGCCTAGAATCATAGGAGAAATTTGCCTTTCAGCAGGCCCAGAAAAACAGAAAAGTGAAAGGGCGAACTGAGGGCTGGCCGATCGACACGACACTGTAGAAACCTACTGCTGACTTTAAAAGACAAGCAAGTCATCCATCTCCCTTCCATACTTCATTCCTTTTAGAAAGATGTACGAAAATCAAGGCATTTGTTTTATTCCACCCACAAGGGTGAGTACTGGTGTGCTTGGGCAAATTGCAAGACTCTCAAGGGACCCTATTTTCTAGCTGGTGGAATCACTGTGTATTAAAGGTCTCCTGTTTCTTACCCCACCCAGAAGATGGGGCACATTAAGACTAACTCTGCTGTGAGGGTGTTAGGGGAAGGAGAGCAGGCCACCGGGTTCTCTCTCCTGCCTACAGCAGAACACTGAGAGAAGCAAGCTCTCATGTGTGTCTCATTTTCTGTAACTTCTCTGCCCTCACTCTGGGCCAAACACTCACCACCACTCACCTGGATGATACAATGCATGCATAGTGCATGATGGGAGAGCAGAGCAGGGGAAGAAAGAGGAAGCAAGGAGATGAGAGTGATTTTTTAAAATAAATTGTATCATGTCTGCCCCATGATAGCCTCTAAAAGCCAACATTGCTGGCTTCCTAATCTCCTTTGATTATTCATAATTGAGGCTTTTACCCTGTTCAGTCTTTTCAGTTGTGAGGTTGGCTAAGTTCAACCAAGAGGGCTTTGCAGAACTGAAGGAAAAGCTGAACTAGCAGTGCTATAGGAAGGGCAGGCGATTTAGTGGCTCTAGGGATCTCGGAAACTTATAGAAAACCTCTTCACATGGACACATCAGAATGATGGCCCTGAATGTTTTCCATCCTTGGTCACTTTAAGATTCAGATCTTTGGGGGTGTCTGGGTGGCTCAGTCGGTTAAGTGTCCAACTCTTGATTTTGGCTCAGGTCATGAACTCACGAGTTCAAGCCCCACCTCAGGCTCTGTGCTGACAGCAAGGAGCCTGCTTGGGATTCTCTCTCTCCTTCTCTCTCTGCCCCTCCGCTGCTCATGCTATCTCTCTTTCTTTCAAAATAAATAAACTTAAAAATTAAAGACTCATATCCTCAAGACCTGCACTCTGATTGGCCTACCTTATGTGACGTTCCTGTCCCACGGCCACTGACACCGTAAATAATGAGGGAAGAGTCTCGGTCTCATTATCAAAGGGGGAAGATAATCCTCATATTTATCATAGTCTCAAAGGCCTTGCCCCAAAGCCCAACCACTCGATGTGCCACAGGCTCCATGTCCCCTACCAAGGCCACTGGCTGCAATTCATCAAACCTTTTCTTGACTCCAGACCTTCACACTTACTACTACCTCTGCCTGGAACACACATCATCCTAACCTTCACCTGGCTGACTCCTTCTCACCTCCAAGGTCTCAGAATGGCCATCCCATGCACCTTGCCCTCTACTTCCGGTCTAAATTAGATCCTGGCCTTGTTTGTCAGAGCACATGTTCTAATTTACTCTTTCACTCTGTGTTACTCTGTTTAATGTCTGTCTCTCCACCAGGCTATAAACTCCATGACAACAGGCTCCACATGTGTTTGGTCCTGAGCTCTTTCCGCACTTCCCAGCAGGCTGCCAGCACTCAGCACGTATTTGAGGGTTTTTTAAATTATTATTATTATTGAGAGAGAGAGCTGGGAGGGGCAGAGAGAGAGGGGGACAGAGAATCAAAGCAGGCTCCGCACTGGTAGCAGTGAGCCCAATATGGGGCTCGATCTCACGAACCGCAGGATCATGACCTGAGCCAAAGTCAGACACTTAACCGACTGAGCCACGCTGGCCCCCCTCAGCACGTATTTGTTAAGGAACACAAAGGAAAGAGAATTTCCCTTCCTCCCTCTGGTAGGAGCCAGAATGCCCTTCACTCTTTGAGGAGTAAGGCTGTAGTTTGGAAGAAGACCCTTCAGGCCTCTAGCTAGCTCCCTGAAGTCTGGTGACGTTCGGCAGAGTTCAGAGTTAAGGTTTGGAGACAAAGCCACAGCGCACAAGAAAGTACTGCTTTCCCATTCCTTGGCGGCCTTTCTCCCGGGCATATAATTTCTCCAGGCATCTCATGAGTAGGAGTAAGAGCTCATGGTAGGATCGGAGTATCAGCTTGTCAATGTCATCTCACAACATTCCAAATCACCATAATTTCATTTACCTGCCTCTGAATNAAATAAAGAAGCCCTGAGAATGAAAGGTTCAGCACAGGGAATATAGCCAATGGGGTTGTAATGGCATTGCATGGTGACAGCAGCTACATTTGTGGGGGGCAAACCATAATGTATAGAGTTGACATACCACCATGTTGTACACCTGAAGCCAATGTAACATTGTGTGTCAGCTATATTCAGATTAAAAAATTAAAATAAATGATAAGCACTAAACACTGGGGGAAAATGCCCAGAAAACAAAATGAAATAAGGGGAAAAGTAATCCATGCCCCTCCTGGTACTGGTTCTAAATAGGGGACGAATAATGCGTATATAGTTTCTCAACAATGCCTGCTGGGAAGTGAGGTCTTACCTAAGGATGAGAGAGAGTTATCATTGTAAAGGAAGTGCAAGTGCATAGTCAGGTTGTTGGCCTCTGCACCAGATTGCTCTGGATTCGAGTCCTGACTCAGTTACCTAACTGCGACACCTGAATACTTCACTTAAGCTCTCTGTACCCCAGTTACTTTCACTCTAAAATGAGACTAAAGGATCATTGCAATGTCCACCTTGTGGAGTGAATATATAGGACTTAAGACGTGGGTCTGGCCCTTGAGGAATAGCAATACATGTTAGTTGGCCAATTATCATGAATCCAAGGTGGTGTGCATGGTCACGTGTGTAGCAGGGTGCTTTAACAAGTTTGGGGATGTGTTAAGATAAGCTGGAAGGTAGTTTGAGGTAGATGAGAGTTGCTGAACTCTTATACTTTAGAAATTAGTAGAAATGTGGGTGTTAGAGGTTGGATACCAGAGAGGAGAGATAAGAGATCATCCAAGGTAAAAAGCAGCCACTGGGAATTTCTCACTGGCCAAAAGAGTTGTATGAATGTGGATTCAGGATAGTTAATTTTAAGTCATCAGCTGTAGTGGCTGACACCCTCAAAAGACTGCTACACAGAACTCCTTTGGGTGGATGATGGTTTGGGGAAATTGAGGAAAGAGAGGCCTTTTCCTTTGGGGATCAAAATTGAAGGGTCAGGGAGGGCAACAGCCATAGAACTTGGAATGATAGGGTCTCAGGGCTGGAGCAGTGTCTTGGACTCAGGGAAAGGTAAGCTTCTCCCTCACAAGTGGGCTGTTGGGCTTCCAGCCATAAGCAAAGTCATCAGTATACTTTGATCAAGCATAATTCAGGAAGTAAGAGAAGTTCAACTTCACTGTTAGCCTGTCCTCACTCCTTCCCTCTTAATGTTAATCCAGTGGAAGTTACTTTCCCTACCCCTGAATGAAAAGGCCTGCAAGCCCATGAATTTTCTGTTCCCTCTCCGGTAAGAGACAGGCCTCCTCTTATTTTGCACCCCCAGAGAATCTCAGTTTCCAAATGAGAATAT
>NW_027530632.1:3342031-3355433 GCF_008692635.1 Crocuta crocuta
GAAATGAGAATGTCCAGTCTAACGCAGGAGGGAAAACTGTGCACTTGATTTAGCCTTGTAACATTTTCCTTTCCCAGCTGGAGCTTCAGATTGGAATCTCACAAAGGGAAGGTTTGCAAGGTTGACTTCTGGTCTGTTTCACCTTGCATGTTACCTCTCTTCCCTCTCACCCCTCCCCCTCTCTTCCCTTCCCACCCCCCAGGCCAAGCAGCCTGGCCAAGTTCCAACCCCTCCAGGGTGGTTGTTACAGTTCCCTATGGCTGCAATAAAAAAGAAAAAAAAACCCACTTCATAATGTACTAGCTTCAAACAACAATGAANAAGATGGCACCTGGGATGACTGCAATAGCAGGCGGCTGGCCAGGGATGCATCTTGCTCCACACGACCTCTCCATATGGCTAGCTTTGGCTTTATTGAAGCCTGGTGGCCTTTGGATACTCAGACTTCTTACCTGGCTTCTGAGTTCTAAGATGAAGTCTAAGCTACCAGTCATCTCAAAGGCTAAGAGTCACTTCTACTGCATTCTGTAAATCAAAGCAAGTCACAATCCCAGCCCAGATTCAAAGGAGGAAAAGACAGACTCCTCCTCTTCGTGAGCAGAGCCACAAATATGTACAGAGACAGGAGGAATGGTTGGCAGCCATATTTGGACACTGTATGACCACAGTAATGGCAGTGACAGGTGAGGGTAGGAAAATCTGACTGAAACAACTGGTTCTCTACTCTCTGATCCTGGCAGATGTTTGAAAATGACTCTTTCATGACATCCTCAGAAAGCTGAATCACCAAGCAACCTTCCCTACAGTTCTCTTCATTCAGAACCCCGTGGTCATTTGTGATTACTTCCTTAGTCACTGAGAAGTGCAAGTAAAAGAAAAATTCCTTCAAATGTAATCTGGGACAGAATTTGTTTTCACAAGATATCATTCACAATCCCCTTCCTGAAAAATGTGATTTCCTAATAAACGCAGTGGGATTAAGTCTTGGCTCTAGGAAACCAATTACCTACTCAATGGACTGGCAACTGATTGTTGAAGTCAAGAGTCCAGTGATCTTAAGCCAGCCTGTCGTATTGTGTACCAAAAATTATTATTTAATCATTCCCTTTTCCTATAAAGTGTTCCTACCTAAGAGTAAATCTTTGAATTGGCCCATATGGTCCTCTTCCTTCACATGCATAAATACAAGTTTAAAGTGCATGCTTCTTACTAAATTGGAATTTCCTTTAATAATAATATTCCTGTCCCATCCGTTGCTGCACCAAGCCCCTGATGGGAGAGGATAGCCACTTCTAGAGGCAGCAACAGCTTTTTTGGGTGAGAGTCAGGCCCCAGGCACCATGTTCCCAGCTGACTGAAACACATATCAGACCCTCTGAGTCATCCTGTTGAAGAGCCCCTCATTAGGCTTGGCCATTCCAATAATCTCCCATTCACTACCGAGGAGGGTGGACCTTCAAGGAATCCATTCTTACCTAATCTTAACAGCATCATTTTCAAATTGCATTTAGGTCTTATACTCGACTTTGGAATTTTCTATCCATTGCATCTGTGGCCTCACTCAAGGTTAAATTCTCTCGTGCTATTGCTTGTATCATAAAAGCTTGGACCTTTTTTTTTTTTCCTATTAAAAGGGAAGAGCAGCCCCGTACAGCTACAAGTATTGAAGAGAACCAGGCCACCCATACCTGGGTTAGGTACATAGTTCATTTAAGTTCAACCAGCTTACCCAAATTTTGGAGATATTATAAATATCTCTAATGAGTCTTTTTATTACTCTGAAAATAATTATCGATCCCACTTTTCCATCCACTATCAATATATGCTAAGAATTGCCAAGTTGGTAGCTTCCTCATACATCCTCCTAACCTGTGGACAGGCCCCAGATTTTGCTACTGCCATTGTCTTGGTAGTTCAAAGTATGGGTGCTAGTCTTTCATTACATAGAATCGAGAAATATTTATTTTTTCCCTTTCATGTCCCAGAATCACAGAAACCAAACTCCCCGAACTGTAGGAGCCAAAGAAATCTCGTTAGAGTTTATAATTTCCATCTATTTTAACCACAGTCATAGACTTCTTTTAACATGCCATTATGGGTACGAGGAACCTCTGACTTGTGACTTATGAAGACCTAGCTTACTGTTCTTCACTCAAGCATTGTCCTCTCTCTATACTCTGGACGGTCTGTAGCCATGAGAAAGGAAAGGAAGGGAAAATGTAGGAACGTTCTAAAAACATCAGAAAAAGCACCTATGTTTTCCTGGCTAGCAATATTTGGTCTTTCATTTGGAACATAAATGGATAGTTCAGCAAGCTGTTATGGACCAAAACACCCATCACTATTATCATTCAAGAATGTTTTGTCTTTCTCTAAAAAAAAAATCCAAGTTCATAGGAGTCTTCCATGTAAAAGTGGAGGTCAAGGGTGGGGAAGGGCGCAATTCCTGCCACTGAATTCTCAAAAAGAAAGAAACTAGAGATGCAAGAAAGATAAAGTACTGGGTCCACTGTATTACCCCCAAAATACCATGTTTATGACAATTAAGCTTTCCTAATATCTTGAGCATTGCCTTTATTTTGATCTCCTCATTAGAAATGTAACAGTAGGGATGCCTAGGTGGCTCAGTCATTGAGCATCTAACTTCCGCTTAGTTCATGATCTCTCAGGTTCAAACCCTGCGTCAGGCTCTCTGCTGTCAGCACAGAGCCCGCTTCTGATCACTCTGTCTCCCCGCTTCGCTGCCCCTCCCTCCTCAAAAATAAATAAACATTTAAAAATGTAACAGTAAAAGAACTCAAGAGAGAAAATAAAGTTACTCTACAAACTGAAAACTCATCTCTGAGTACCCTTTAGCAATCATAATTGACTACAAATCCCAGCTTCCAGTTTTCCTTTGCCTTCATTCACTAGTGAAGTCACAAGACTTGAAGGGACCTTACAGGTCCTCATTATAATGTCTCTGATCAACAGTTGTCCAGGCTCTCTAGGAATACCTTCAGGGACAGTTAGCTCACCACTTTGCAAAATAACCCATCCCACTGTTGACACATACTTCTTGTCAGTTCTCATATCCAGCTAAGAACATGTTTCTGTGCAACCTCCACCCTGGGACACATTCTAGATCTGCTCTTCAGAGCATCATAAAACAAGTCTAGTCCTGCTTCCCAATGGAAGCACTTCAAATGAAGACAATAAAAATTCCATGTTCCCACATGCGTTGTATGTCAATTACCTATGGCTGAATACCCCAAAACGTAGTGGCTAAAAATAACCACCATTTTTATTACTCAGTATTCTGTGGGCTAGGGATTTGGACAGGTCTGCAGCACAGCTCTTCACTGTTCCACTGAACCCAGAGGACCCACTCACACGTCTATAGCTTTGGTGCTGTCTGTTGGGTAGGCACTTGGATTCTCTGCCACATGGCTTCTCTCTCGCCACGTGGCCTCTCATTCAGTCGCTCAGCCTGAGTTTCATTTTGTGGCAACTATCTTACAAAACGGACAAAATCAGAAGCTGTAAAACCTTGGAAGTCTTAGGCTGGAAAGTCATATCACCACTTCTGTCATGTTCCATTGGAGAGTCACAAGGCCAATCAAAATTTAGGGGAGGGAAAATCAACTCTATCTCTTGGTAGGATGAGAGGCAAAGTGACATTGCAAAAGGGCGCATGGCCTCGGTGGCATTGCTGTAGTCAGTTTTGGTAACAACCTACCATTGAAGGTTACAACCTAGAATGAAATGATATAGTCTTTGCCATTCAGCTCGGCATCTTGTAGAAACACTCTAGTTGAGGTGGCATATTTTATAAAGGGTTATTGGCAGGCAGGAAAACCACAAAAGAAGAATTACAAATGGTCAATAAATATAAGGGAAAATGTTCAATGCCAATAGTAATGAAAGCTCACAGAAGACACTTCTCATCTGCCAAAGTTGCAAAGACTTTAAAAATTATAAACTGTGGCACCTGTGTGGCTCAGTCAGTTAAGTGTCTGACTCTTGATTACAGCGCAGGTCATGATCTCACAGTTGTGACTTCGAGTTCCGAGTTGGGCTCTGTGCTGGCATCACAGATCTGCTTGAGATTCTCTCTCCCTCTCTCTCTCTGCTGCTCCCTGCTCTCACATTCTCTCTCTCTCTCTCTCTCTCTCTATCTCTCTCTCTCTCCCCCCCCCTCCGTCCCTCAAAATAAATAAATCAACTTAAAAAATTATAAATCTTTGAATGTAAAAGATCTATAGCATAAACATTTGCAATTTCAGCTATTTGAAAGCAACTTCAAAGGCCCAAGTTTGAATACCACATGCTAGGAATGCAGGATTGAGTCATTGGAACTAGAAATGGAGCCCTGGAGAGCCTCTAAAAAATAAATTTCAATTCAACTTTGCTATTTTCTGCCACTTCTGCATGTTGATCTACTTATAAGCTGGAAGGAAATATGCCAAAATGTCAAGAATACCTGAATAGTGGGTGATTTATACTGTCTTCAAAAATTTTTTTGTATTTTTCACATGCTTTGTTTCCAAATATTTTACTTTTATACTCAGCTAAAAAGAGCAAAGATTAAGCCCAGCATTGAACACAATATTCCAATTAGGGCTTCTTTCATTTTTCTTGAGTAAGACAAGCACATCCCCCATCAAGGTCTTGGCACTCATTGCTCCTTCTGCCTCGGGTGCTCTTCTCCCAGATATCCATCCATCTTATTCTTTACTGCCCTCAAATCTTTGCCCAAATGTCAATGAAGCCAGCTCCTGCCATCCTGTTTAAAATTGCAAATAGCCCCTTGTAATTACAATGCTGCCTTTCCCACTTCCCTGTTGATTTTTTCCATAGCTCTTAGGTCTATCTGATAGCTCATATAACTTATCTATTTGCATATTGTCTCCTCAACCCTGTTCCTCATAAAATGTAAGCTATAAGGGGGCAAAAAAGTCGTATCCCCACAGCATAGAACAGAGCCTGGCAAATCGTAGGTTTTCAACAGATGGTGCAGTATTTGCTTTTAAAAATCGGATTCAGTCCTGGGGCTACTAGGTGGCTTGGTTGGTTGAGCGTCCGGCTCTTGATTTCAGCTCAGGTCATGACCTCGCAGTTCATGGGATGGAGCCCCGCACTGGGCTCTGCTCTGATGGTCCAGAGCCGGCTTGGGATTCTCTCTCCCTCTCTCTCGGTCTCTGTCTCTCTCAAAAATAAATAAATAAACATAAAAAAATTAAAAATGAATAAAAATTAGATTCAGTCCTGAGACCTACATCCTGTATTTCTCTTCATTCAACTTCCAACCACATCAGCTGTCTTCACAGTCACACTACACAGCTTGCCTCTTATTAAATTTGTTGTCAGTGAAACTTCCAGACCTTTTGCACAGGAACTACTCTCATATCCTGCCCTAGTATCAATCATGATTCTATATTTTTTATTAAATTTTGAGCTCAAGTCCCTGCATTTATCTTGCAAGTGTTGGCCATCCTTCCACCTGGTTAAAATCCTTTTTGAATTTTGATTCTAGCATCTCTTCTATCAGCTACACCCCCCAGTTTTGTGTCTGCAGGTTTGATAAATGTCTTAAACACCATTGGTTTTGGTGGGGGAGGGCCTAACGAACAACTGGAAAGTGTTGAGTCAATGGTGACTTTTAACAGATCATTTGTGGGGTGCCTGCGTGGCTCAGTTGGTTAAGTGTCCAACTTCGGCTCAGGCCATGATCTCACGGTTCGTGGGTTCGAGCCCCGCAGAGGGTTATGTGCAGGCAGCTCAGAACCTAGAGCCTGTTTCAGATTCTGTGTCTCCCTCTCTCTCTGCCCCTCCCCCACTGATGCTCTGTCTCTCTCTGTTTCAAAAATAAATAAAAACTATAAAAAATTTAAAAAAACAGATAATTTGTGAATATGTACATTCTCTTGCTTAATCCTCTCAGTGACACCATTAAATGAATGTTATTTCCAATTTACAGGTGCAAACAACTGAGGCTCAGATAAGTGGGCAACTTGCTCCAGGCCTTGCCTACAGTAAGTGCTAGAACCAAGATTCCTACTTGGGTCACCAAACCCCATATACAGCTATTATCTAAAGACTGCTTTAGGTCTTTATGGCCACCAAGAACCCTTAAATTCTAGAAGTAGGCTGCTGGCTACAATCCTGATTGAAAAATTACACGCAGTGCACTTAAAACAACATTTCTGGGCCAATGGTTAGCCCTCACTGTGCATCAGAATCACTTGGGAAACTTAAAAAACAGCAACCAAAAAACACATTACTGCCTAGGTTCCATCTCCCACAATTTCTGACTTCACTGGTCTGTCGTAAGGCATCCTATTTTATAAAACTTGCCCACGTGACTCTAAGATGTGGCTAAGGTTGAGAACCACTGCATACAGACCAAGTGCAGGGAATGCAAAATGGCCAATGGTTAATGATTTCTAAATGAGAGAAACACTGCATTTGCAGAACTCTCAGATGCTCTCAGAAACCTAGGTATATATTGCATACGCCCATATAAAACCAAAACCAAATCCCCTCTCTTTCCTTCCTTTTCTTGACTGCATGCACCCAGGTTTCCACTCTCACCTTCCTAGAGCGTTCTATGTGCATCTCATTCTACATGAGCATGCGTGTGCACGTGCATACAAAGGCGCACGTGTGTGCGTGCGCGTGTGCACACACACACGCACACACACACAGCAGGACCTTCTTGTTATCCTGTGGAGATGGGGCCTAGGACAACTCTTCTGAAGCCTTTGAAGTCCTTCCTTGGGGAGATCCCTAATGCCATTTGGTTTTCTTCCAGCATTGACTAAAACATGCTATGTTTTTGTATCTAAATTACACAGAGAAGCAAACATTTATACCAGTGGGTGTTACAGGAACAGATCTATTTCTTCGCCATCCTTGTACTTTTGTTTTGCTTTTCTGCACAGATCTGTTTTATTCCTCACAGGCTTAAATCTACTTATTTCTGAAATACCATTTGAATTCGAACATATTTATGTGTTTTATGATCACGCTTACTTTTTATTGTTATGCTCCTTTACTCAGTTTCTCTAGGCCACACTGCCTCTCACTCCATTTTATACACCCCCACACACAAAAATCTAAAAGAGCAATGCAGAGAAACTTCAATTTTTGCAAACAGTGTACTGACCCAGCTGTGAAATAATAACGCAAAGAGCAATTTTCAATTCCACATTAGTAGGAATGTATTTCCCAGGGGTTTTTTTGCTTTGGGTTTTGTTCTGTTTTCCTCGCCCACCCCACTCTCATGATGCATCAAATCCTCGGCCAGGTGACTTTTAGGTGGTCAATCTGAAACTGCTGTAAATGTGTGTGTTTCGTGTTAATGGGCCCTACATTTCCGGGGTGAGCAAATAAAGGCCTTCAGAGAATGTAAAGAAACCACAGTGAACATCCATCAAAAATCCTTTAAATAGTAGTGTGCCTTTAATACATCTTCCCTCCTGAGGATATCAAACTCTAATACTCTGTAATGTTGAGACTTTAGCCGCATATGTTCTGTGTCATGGGGATTGCAGGATGTAGCTTGTGTCTCACTTTACTTATCTGATCAGCACAAAGAAATTAGCCCAAGTAGTGTCTGATGGAGAGGACAAGCCACGTATATCAGTGCCTGTTGTTTAGACTTCCCTACCTCTCCATTGGGGGTCAGGCACAACCCTCGACAGGTCTTCGGTTCAAAATAGGTCTTCTCAGGGACTCCCTGATTTTTTTTAAAAAAAAATTTAATGTTTTTTTGGAGGGAAAGAGAGAGGCAGAGTGTGAGGGGGAGAGAATCAAAGACAGAGAGAGAGACACAGCATCTGAAACAGACTCGATGCAGGGCTTGAACTCACAAACCGCAAGATCATGACCCGAGCTGAAGTTAGATGCTTAACTGACTGAGCCACCCAGGCACCCCAGGGACTCCTCTCTTTTCTACATCTTCCTCCTCATCACAGTTCCTCCAGGAGACAAACAGACATAATACCCCAGGCCTCCAGTTCTCAAGCTGGTCCATTGCTCAGCTTATTCTACCTAACAAACCTTCCATTCAATCCATTCATTCAAGTAGCTGTCAGGGGTCGCCCACCAAGTGCAGATTACTGAGATAGATACAGAGTATAGGTAATAAAAATAGGTCCCTGGCTCCTCATGTAACCAGTGGGGTTGTAAGGACTCTAGATAATATAAGTATGTTCTCTCCATTTCACAGATGACAAAATGGAGGTTTAAAGAGTTTAGCTCACATCAGTCTGACTCAAAAGATCTTCTGACCGCCCCAAATTAGCTCTTTCCCCAGTGACGACAGAGGGGCAAAGGCATGGAAACCATTTTTCTGGGAAGTTAAGTAGGGGTCTGGGTTCAAAGGTTAACATTTTCATTTCATCGAGAAGATCAGCAGGCCTTTGGGAAGTCGGTCTTTGTAGGCTGCGGGGTAGAAAATTGTTTTTAAATGATATTTTCCAGAGCCTAATCTAGCACAAATAATTGGAAGGGGAGAAATGAGTCTTAACAGACCCAGGTAGCAGGAAGCTGATACAGAACCAAAGGCGTGGCCTTTAGGGTTCATTATATCTAGGACACCAAACACAGTCTGTGTAATCTTCGGCAGGTCCCTTCACCCTTCTGATCCTCAGTTTCTCCATGCTCGTCCCGTAAAAGGGAGAGTGTGATATGCACCTCCCAGCTGTTGAAAGGATTACATAGGAAAATGTACTTTAGGATGCTAAACGGTGCCTAGCACATAGTAAGGACTGCCCTTATTGTCAGATGGGATGGCATGTTGAAAGAAAGCAGTGGGGAGGAAAAGGGTACGGAAGGAACCGGACCCACCGTAAAGGAAAAATTGAGCATATTCAGTAAATGATCGTTGAGAAGTTTGGGGGAGAGGGATGGAGCAGAGCACTTGGCTTTCGGGCTCAGCAAGCCCCACCTCAACAGAACATCCCAGTAACCAGTACCACAGTGCTGCTCGGAACAGAACTGACCAACTGCACAGCAGTTTTGACTTTACTAGAGCCCTTTCCAATCCCTTCTTCTGTTTCACTATAACATTGTGACCCACGCTGGCTTAACAAGACAGTCCATTTGGGGAAGAGACTGACAAATATTTGCACGTTAACAGGAGGAATGAAGCAATCTTAATATTCTCTTCAGTAGTTGCTGCTTTGGGTCAAAGTATAAAGTCACAGTTGGTCTTTTCAGGAACTTCAAGCCCCCAGCCCATCTCACAAGGATCGGCAGCCTGATTGTGAGTCCACACACAGCCTTAGTGATATTCCCATGACTATGCAAATACATTACAGGGCTGTTCATTGCTATGTGGTTTGTAATAGGAAAAAAAAAAGGATGGGGCACCTGGGTGGCTCAGTCGGTTAAGCGTCGACTTCGGCTCAAGTCATGATCTTGCTGTTCGTGAGTTTGAGCCCCACGTCGGGCTCTGCACTGACAGCTCATGGCCTGCTTCCAATTCTGTGTCTCCCTCACTCTCTGCCCCTCACTCACTCACGCTCTGTCTCTCTCTCTCTCTCAAAAATAAACATTTTAAAATTTTAAAAAATAAAGAAAAAAGGGAAAATAACCAAAGTAAACATCAGGAAGGGGACAGATTAAATAAATTACGATATATTAATACCTGGAATACTGTCGTGTTAAAAACCAAATGGGGGTGCCTGGGTAGCTCAGTCAGTTGAGTGTCCGACTTCGGCTCAGGTCATGATCTCGCAGTCCATGAGTTCAAGCCCCGCGTCGGGCTCTGTGCTGACAGAGCAGAGCCTGGAGCCTGCGTCAGAGTCTGTGTCTCTCTCTCTCTCTACCCCTCCCCTACTCATGCTCTGTCTCTCTTTCTCTCTCTCTCTCTCTCTCTCTCAAAAATAAATATTTAAAAAACTAATAAAAATAAAAACAAAATGTATAAAGATGTGCAGATAGAGAGTAGTCTCCATGATGCATTATTAAGAGAAAAGAACAAGGTACAAAACAATACGATCCTATTAGCTATTTTTTCCAAAGAAGATACAGAGATAAAAACACCTTGACCTGCATTGACAATTCTTAGAAAGATTCCAGAAATGACTAACAGCATCATTTCTGAAGGATGGAGCGTGGGTTAGAGAAGAAAAAAAATAGTCTACACAGCAGTTTTCGTTTGATAAAGTCCTATTCAGCTTGAAATATTTACTTTGTGAATGTATTCATTTTATGCTAAAAATGAAAAGTAGTTTAAAAAAAAAAAAAATCTCTGTGGTTCCGTGAAGTCCTGCAGGCTGAAAGCACTCCATCAAATCCAACAGCTTAAATTAAAGAGACAGATGTGCCTCCTCCCCAAGTCAATGATTGTGTTTGTATTCTCTGTGCTATTAGGTGATTGTTTTGCTCCGGAGGAATTTTATTTGATTTTAAATTAGAGATAAGTGAGTTATATTCATAGGGCTATTGTATTGATACAGAGTGCTGGAATTGAATGCCTATTAGCAAAGGCAGCCTCATTGATGGGTATCATGAGCAAATATGTCTCCAGACGTCAGAATAGCAGTACCTCCAATACAACAGTATTAATAGTAACGTCAGCTAATCTTTGGGTGTGTGCCTGCTGTGAGCCCAGCAGGCTCCTACGTGTTTCACATGCATTATCTCATATAATCCTCACAACATACTGGCAAGGTAGGTATTTTTGATGCCATTTTCGTGATGAAGCCAACTATTACCATCCTAGCTACAGAAATCTTTCAAGTAGTATTTTTTTTCAGTTTTTTTGTTTATTTTTTTTGCCATTATTTATTTATTTATTTTTACAAATAGTTTATCGTCAAGTTGGTTTCCATATAACACCCCGTGCTCATCCCCACAAGTGCCCTCCTCCATGCCCATCNTGACTTATTTCGCTCAGCATAACACCCTCAGTTTATTTGTTTATTGTGAGAGACAGCGTGCAGGGGGAGGGCAGAGAGAGAGACAGAGAGACAGAGAGAATGCACTGTCAGCACAGAGCCCAATGAGGGGCTCGATCTCACGAACTGTGAGATCATGACCTGAGCTGAAATCAGCTAAAATCAGGAGTCGGATGCCTAACTGACTGAGCCACCCAGGCGCCCCTCAAATAGTCCTTTGAAATGTGTGAACTTGCAACTTACAGAAACCACATTTAGAAGGCATGCTTAATTGTCATCACAGCGTTGAGTCCTTTGACTTCCTTTAAGGCCCCAGACCCTCTGACACACAAAGGTGTTCAGGAGCTACCCTCTCCAAAAACTCATTTGTAGGAACCCTGGAAGTCAAACATGGCATTTGGGGTAGATTACTGAATCCTTCTTGACCTCAGCTTTTCATCTCTAAAATGGGACTAGGAACACTCTGCTAACCTCCTTCAGAAATGATTAAAAGGATCAAATAAGGTAATTATGTGAAATCTCCCAGTTCAGTGGCGGAACAGGAGATATTTGGCCCGCCTTCACAGGTCATATGGCTTGTAGTCAACAGTAATGAACTCGGCAATGCATTCACTTCACAGAGTCAGAGATTTTTAGTGCTATAAAGATCCCCCCCGGAAACCATATATCCCTGGTTTTCAAGATAAGAGCCCCGGGGAGGAGGGGGTTGGCGGGCGGGCAAGAGCCAAAGTAACATAGCGGACAGCACACAGCAGAATCAGCCCTCCAAGCTCAGTGTTTCAAATCCATATGTCAGATGCTTTCTACTGCCTTGGCCTTCTCTCCTTGTGTTCCTAACACTGCGTCCCACCGTCTAAATCCTTTCCATGCCACAAGCAGGCAGATCCCCCCAAAAGTGCGACATGCTCTTGCATTGCTTCCCACCAGACCTACTTTTACTCAGAAGCGAACTAGGCAGGGAACAATTTGCAGAATGATTGAAATCCCTGAAGAAGGAGCTCAGTGCCAAAAAAAAGTCTGAAATCTCACTAGCAGAAAGTCACCCCTTTGGGTTAAAGTTTGGGTCTCCACAATTCTCTGTTAACGTGCAAATATCCCTGAAAGGGATGGAGGGCACAGCGGCCACTTCAGGCCATTAACTGGGAAATAGATACTGGCTTTGGAGTTGGAGCTGAGCTCAGATCCAGTCTCTGCCACTCTGCAGCCATGTGAATTTGGGAAAGATGTTGAACTGCTCCAAACAGTCTTGGTTTTCGAACTTGTGAAATAGGTATAATCACCCTCATTTCACCAGGGTGGGGTGAAGTAGGTTAAATGGGTCAGGTGTGTATGGCGTCTGACTAATCGGCACTCAGTAAATGGTATTGCCATTACTGTGTTTTTGATGACGTTGCCTTTTTAAGGTGTTTTTAAAAAAATATTACAGGGTGCATGAAAGACCCCTGGGGAATAGGTTTGGTGGAGGCAAAGAGGATCAAGAACATCAGAGTATACCAAAATACCAGGCAGAGGACCAGACCCAAGAATCTGTTAAAGGATCATTTGGAAAAGACGGCATAATTATGACTCTCTTGCACATACGAAATGAACCCATGTCAAAGGTGTGATTTAGCTCATTAGCTAATAAGGGAACCAATAAGATTTTACAACCTATTCCAAAAAGAATTCAAGGCACCACCCATAGAGAGGCAGATAAGGAATCCTGCCACAGAATTATAAATATACGCAAAATGAGTCAAAAACCAATTGCATTCCACCAGACACAGCTAAGGTGCGTTTCTGCAAAAATAGTTTGCATTATTATCAGTTGTCAACAACGTACGGAGCGATTAAAAAAAAAGCTCCAAGACCATGAATGGTGGAGATAACCGGGAAAGGCAACGCCGGACAAGACACTTAGCAACGTTCTTTTCTCTTTCACTGATGGACACAGTTTTTCCTGAGAGTCCTCCTCGGTGGTCTGGCATGGCCGCTCCTTGAGACCAGGGCCCTGGGAAAGGCGGGCAGGGAGGAGAGGAGACTTGGAGAGAATATGGAGGGAGACAAAGGAAGGGATCATAAGGACAGCTGTAACAGAAGACCATCCCTGCTGGAGGTCAGTTTGCTTTGCCCTTAATAAAAGACAAGCAGTGTGTGACAGAGGCTGTTAATTATCTCTTGAAATCCATTCTCCTCTTCTTTCGTAGTAACAGAATCCTCCATTTTTTTTCTAAGCTGGGCACAGAGCCATCCAGAATAAAGACAACACTTCTCAGACTCACTGATGTGTCCCGTGACGAAGTCTTCCGGCCAATGAAACGTAAGCTGAAGGGTTCTGGGAAACTTCCAGGATTGGTCTTTATAGCGAAAGGCCATGCATGCTTGCGCGAAAACTCAGTCTTTATCTCTTGGTGAAAGCCACCTGTTGAGCCTTAGCTGAGCCTCAAGCTGGCAGGAGCCCCTGACTATGATAACTTCATAAAACTGCCCTCAGCATAATAGAGAGATGGGCCTTGAACTTCAATATGTTACTC
>NW_027530632.1:3355482-3368079 GCF_008692635.1 Crocuta crocuta
CTTTGGGTCTCTGTCACAGGCAGCTGAACCTAATGCCGACTGGTGGTGGGAGGGGCCCTGAGGAAAGTTTGAGTTGTTTTCCTGGGGAATTTCCACTTAAATTTACAGTGGTTTCTCTGAAAAAAAAAATGCATTTCTATTTATAGCAAAACTTCAACTCTGTGTCGCCCTCCATTACTACCTTCTGCTCACTCACCTGTACACAATTTCCTAGGGGACAGAGTCATTTTTGCCTGTGACCCATAAAGGGCATTCGGAGACCTCGCCTAAAATAATTTACAAATAACTGTAGTGGGGGAAGCCCAGTGTGGTTCGTGGCGTTTGCCCCACGCCCACACAGAAAAACCAACACTCTATCTCCCAGCCCAGGAAGCTTGGGTAAATTTTGAGCAGAGAGGTGGCCGGTGGAAAGCAGGGCTATGGGAAGAAGACCAAAAGGAAGTCCCACAAGCTGGGAGGGAAGATTTCACTCCACTTCGGATTATCTGCATTTTTATAGCCTGAATAATCCAAAACCACATCGAAAATAAAAGCCAGTGGCGTCTGGCTTTTGGACACATTCGTTCTTGCAGCAGCTGCAGACTTACCTTGGTGATTATATTTTCCTGGAGCTAATATTAGAGTTTGTTGGCTTTCCCCAAACACATGCTAACTAATTGCAGACAAAGCAAGCTGGAGAAGCTATACTNTCAACAAACCAAATAATCCACCCACTGATAATCAAATTGACCAAACTATGTAATTTTCAGACTCTGCTCATCCTTCGCCTATCTGTTTCCTGTGAGATAGGCGAATACCAGCCCCCAGATTCTTTTATACTTTCTTTTTACAGCACCCAGAATCCCATCCACTTCTCTAAATGTGTTCTGAAAACGCGGTGGTCTCTGTGAAAGTTATGGCTTTATCTTTCAAGCTCCATTAATCATCCAGATTTTGAGGAATTGTTTGAAGATCTTTCCCAAAGAGTAAGATCATTTTTTACACAAAGAAGCCTAACCCTTCTGCAGACACGACAACCTTGGGAATCACATTTCCATGTGACTGATGCTGGAAATCTCAGGTTGCAGACTTCCGTAGAGGTATGACCAAAACATCGAAAAATAAACCTAAATTTCCCTCTTTTACCTCTCATAATTAAAAATAATGCTTCCTGTGCTCCTTTCTGGTTTGGTTTTTTTTCTTTTTTCTTTTTGGAAGCAGAAAAGAAAATGTGTCTTTTGTTTGCTGTGCTCTAAAACTGCTTTTTATTTTTACTCTTCAAAACCCCCACAGAGGTGGGGCACCTGGGTGGCTCAGTCGGTTAAGCGTCTGACTCGTGATTTTGGGTCAGGTCATAATCTCATGGTTCGTGGGGTTCTCTCTCTCCCGTGCTTGCTTGCTCGCTCGCTCGCTCAAAATAAATAAGTAAACTTAAAAAAAAAAAAAAGATGGGGTGATGAATAGACAAAGCACAGAGGATTTTTAGTGTGGCGATAATATTCTATATCCTCTGAATAATGGCCAAATGCCATTTGACATTTGTCAAAATTCACAGAATGTATAAAGCAAGAGTAAACCCTAATGTAAATGATGGGCTCTGAGTGATAATGTGTCCATGTAGGGTCATCGATTATAACAAATGTAGCAAGAATTCTGGTGGGGGATATTGACAATGGTGGAAGCCACACCTCTGTGGGAACCAAGATATATGGGAAATCTCTGTACATTCCCTTCAATGCTTCTGTGAACCCAAAACTATTCTAAAAATTAAAGCATTTAAAAAAAAATGCACACGTCAGAGGGGATACCTCATCCCACACCACCACCACCGTAATGCCCCTGTGCTTTTGTGTCATACTCAGTGCCTGATCTCTCTGCAACCTGTCAGGAGGTTAGGGATAGAGCCCCCAAGAGGCTGTCCACCTTTCCAGAAGTGACTGACCTCTTGTTCACAAGCCATCTTCACTAGGAAGGTGCAAAGTCCACTTTCTCTGTGAACCACAGGAATCAGTCTCATTAAATAACCAACCAAATTACCCACATTGTTGAATGTGAATCCACCTCTTAACCTTCCCGTCCATGGCTCTCGACAATTGTTTTCTTTCAGCCTGACTTAAAAAGCCTTATTTCTTCATTTGTTTGTATCTCCTTCCCTAGCCTTGGGGCTTAGGACTGAAGTTGGAACTGAGCTACCACCTTATCAATGCAGCAGGAAGCCTTACATCAATGGCTCTCAAGTGTCATCCCCAAACCTGTAGCGTCAGCATCACCTTGTTATAAATGCAAATTCTGGGGCCCCACTAAAGAATCAGCGTCCGGGAATTGAGGTGGAGAATGGGTAGAGCCCAGCCTTCTAGGTGATTCTAATACACCTAGTTGGCAAACAGTGCCCTGAAGCAATGGTCACTACTTGGATCACCTGGGAATCTTGCCCATGCCAGCCCTCTGTGCCCAGAGGATGGGATTTACTAGATCTGAGATACGGCCAGAATGTATAGTTTTTAAAAGCTCCCTAGTGATTCTTAGACTCAGTCCTAAGTAAGAATTACTGTGTGCTCACCCATTAGAGCTTTAAAGAATGCATTGGCCAACTACCTTATTTCGACAATATTTTATTTCAAAGAAAGAATTTGGGAGGGCTGGGTGACAGATGGACAGAGCGATTGAAGAAAATAGCCAAGAGATCAGCTTTGCTTTTGGTTATAACAGCCAATATATTTTAGAAGCCGAATTTGAAACCTTCTCAGAACCAAGAGATAACTCCATAAATAACCAAAGATCAAGGTCATTTAAGACCAAAACTCCCTCCTCTTTTCCTTTTGACATGCAGCCTTTGCTTAATGCATTTCCATCTTTAAGCTGTTCTTATTTGGTGTAGTAGGAAAGCAGAGAAAGGAAACTGAGATTTATGTGCCAGGTGCTTTGTATCAAGTGGCTCATTTAATCAGCCCAACATCCTCCTCAAGGAGCCGGTTAGTCCTCTCACAGAAGGAGAAACTGAGCCTCAGATATGAAGAAACAAACTTTACTTGCTTCAAAATGATCAAGGTTGAGAGTTAAAAACTCAGACAAATGGGAGAAATCAAAGACATCTGAACGTATTTAGCCTGGAAGAGAGGTTTCAGACAGAGAGCACTTTAATAAGAGTTTTTGAAGTTCTGAAAGATCATTCCGCTTCACAAAATGGAAAGTAGAGATCGGTGATTCTCTATCCCCAGCTCTGTCCTGTGTGGGTTCTAGGTTCCAAATAGGTATACTTGGCATATGCCCTGTGAGGTCTAAGGATTACTTTTTTATCTCTATTTCATACAGCAGCACCGAGCACAATGTCCAAGACATGGTTGGACCTTTCAATATTTGCATGTCCAGTAAATACAGTTGAATTTGTTAGCGATTGCTAAACAGAAGGGTCACCTAGGATATCCGTTGAGAAGCTAACAGATTAATTGATAAATAGATATTCCACCCTCTGAGCTGGCTGAGATCAGCTTTCTGCAACCGGAGGGGCTGAGAAGTTTGCCTCCTACTTTAAGTCAATGTGAAAACACTTCAACTCTTGTACGCCTGGCTTACTTCACCCCCTTGGTCGTTAACTCATAGTTTCCCCTCCAGAAGTTTACAAAGTAACCAAATAAAAATGAAGCACCCACGACACCATGGATGGCACAGGCTGCAAAGATACTGATCACTGTTTTCAACAAAGAACCCATTCTTTCCATTCCCATAAAGCAACATGCTTGATCCCCACCCCTTGAAAAAAATCTGAGGCTCAGAACCCACAAAATTTCTGAAAACCCATCTAATCTGGCCCCAGGAGCCGCCTTCTCATGCCGATGATGTGCTAGTCTTTTCCAAGGGGTTTCATAAACTCCTCCCTTTACCTCCCTTCCCCATACACACACCATAATAAGCTATCCAGGAAGTCCTAGGCAGAAGGAAATTGTAAATGTCTCAGAATGCATATGCTAATTTCAACGGCATGTCCTTGGTAGGTCATTTGCCAATTGAAGCAGAGAATTACTAACAGCTGACCTTGCTTGTGGAGCTGGGGAATCTCATCCAGAAAAAGCAGAAAGTAAACACAAAGCATATGCGTGGCAGGCACTCACACAAAAAGATACCACAAAAGGCAGAATGCAGATGCTTCGACCGCTTGAAAGTAGGGGGCAATCCTGGACACTCACCCAACGAGGATGAAGATCATCACTCTGTAAGGGACACAGCCTCAGCCATAGCTGGGTGCTGTACACAGTCTTTCTGACGATGAGGTCATCACCTGGAGAGAAGGTTATGAATACAGTTTCATCCCCAAACTTCCTGAATCGGAATGCTTTGGGGTGGGGTCTGGAGTGAGTACTTCCAACAAGCACCCAGATGATTCTTTATGTGACACACCAAAGCCGGAGAATCACTACTGGCAGAACTTGAAGAACTTCCATTCCAGATGACCAGCAGCGCTCCGTTGCCATGGCAACGTGCTCTAATGTCACCACCGGATGGGAAACAAGCTACCGCTCAGAGGTGTCCCAGGAGTCACAATTGAAATCATTAAGGAGTGGTCCAGTCACCACGTGGGGGAGATTCAATCAGCACCACAAACTGGTTTGCCGAGAAAACACAGAACCAAGTGCTTTTAGGAAGCACAAAAGACAGGCTTTTTGTAGTTGAAGAATTTAAATCAGATGATCAGTTTGAATCTCTTTTTTTTTTTAAGTAAGAAATTCAGAATATTAGCTCCACTAATATCCTGAGATCTGTAAGGGCGTAAAAGTAGGAAGAGAAGGGCTAAAATTAAAACTATTTTCACAAAGCTAAGTTGCTGCGTTGTAAGCTTTGCCAGAACCTGGCCTATTTTTAAAGACTCTGGAAACCCACTTAAAGTGGTTTTCAGAGGATGTGGCCGCAAATGGCGCCCGTGCTACATCAGATCCTGAATAATATACGTGTGGATCTGGGCAACTGGAAAGGGAAAATTTTCATCATGAAAGAGCAAATGAAACTGGCATGTGTGAGGTAACAGTTTTAGAATCCACATTAGTCCCAGATGTTTTTCCAAAGGGACTGAGCTTTATTTGAAAGCTGAGACAGCCCACGGTTTCTTTTCTCTCTTGCCATGCCCTTAGTATAGGAAATATAGGCCGATTAAGTAATAACACATGCAGACTAATTAATATTTCAAGGCTATCAGTAATAGACCAACCCTCTTTTTCAATACTTTGGAGCCTCAATCATTTTCAAGAAGTTCAGGTATCTTCAGGAGGGGGAAATATGATGAGTAGGTGGAAATAGAGGATAGGGGCGCCTGGGTGGCTCACCCAGTTAAGCGTTCAACTCTTGGTTTCGGCTCAGGTCATGATCTCATGGTTGAGACTCAGAGATCATAGCATCGAACAGTGTTCCCACTTAGCCTGTGTTCCAGGCTTTCCAGAACAAAAGCCACAGCTCCCTTTCCAAACTTCTTTTTGCTACTCCCCTAATACTGGATGAACTGGGCTTCCTCTGTGTTCCCCAAGTTCATGATCTACAATGGCCACCTGTGACCTTTGAGCATGCAGCTTCCACCTTGCCTCTTTCTGCGTACCTGCCATCTTCTCCCTCCTCCTCTCCTTGTCCCGTCCTTCAGGAGCACCCCAATCCTTGTCTTCTGTCCTTCCAGTTTCTAGGCTCTCTACTGTCCCTCTCACGCCGTCCCCCACCCCCACCCCAAGCAGTTACTGTCACAACCTGTTATGGACTGAATTGTATCCCCCTCATAAATTCATAAGTGGAAGCTCTAATCTTTGGTATCTCAGCATTGGACGTTATTTGGAAACAGGGTAGTTGTGGATGTAATTAGTCCCAATGATGTCATTCAGGTCGGTTGTAACCCAATATGGCTGGTGTTTTTATGAAAGGAAAGCCACGTGAAGAAAAAGAGATTGGCACAGAGGGAAAGTAATGTGGAGATGCAGGAAGAAGATAGACATCTTGCAAGCCAAGGAGAGAGGCCAGGAATGGATGTTTCGGTCCCAACCCTCTGAAGGAACCACCCTTGCTGGCATTTCGATCTCAGATGTCTGGCTTCTGGACCTGTGAGACAAGATATTTCTGTTGTTTAAGCCACCTAGTGTGTGGTTCTTTGTTCTGGCAGCACNATATCTATATAAAATTTTGAAGCCCCTTTCTGCATACAAAAACAGCAACAATTCTATTTTATGACCTCATTGATTTTTAGATGAATATAGGAATATTAGATATTTGGATACATTCCTCAGCCTAAAAGTTTATTTTTTCTTCTGATTTTAAAAGAAATTAAAACATTTTCATGGGCCCAGGCGCTGTGCCAGTTGTGCCTAATGAATAAGTCGGCCCTAATTGTCACTCCGGTGACAACTTCTTGTGCTACCAAGTAAGCTTCAGAGGCAAAGACCATGGGTTAGGGTTAGGGTTAGGGTTAGGGTTAGGGTTAGGGTTAGGACCCCTCAATCCTGGGAAAAGTNTTAGGACCGCCTCTGGGTCCTCCACCTGTGGCAGATGTTCAAGAAAAGCCTGTTGATTCATTGATCTGGTCTAACTTCCTGTTTCTAGGAAGGGCTGTGACATCTAAAATGCCCAGCACATTTCACTGTGGTGTCTCCTTCCTCTTTACATCTCCAGGGAATATAACTCCATTCCGTTCATCAGGACCTACATCTGGAATCATCTTCCTGTAGTAACCAACATCCCCTTCAAGCCAATCCAGGAATGTTCCTGATTAGAAATGGCCCCAACTCCATATAACCTGTCATCTTGCTGTGTGACCTTGGACAACTGCACTAAAACCTCGGGTCTCAGTTTCCACATATGTAAAATGGGAAGTCAGCTCCATATCACATGATCATAGTCAGGAGCAAGACTAAAACCTGGCTCCAAATCTGGTGCCCTTAAATTCAAAAATTTTCAAAGACAGACAATCTTTCAAAGACAGAGATAGGACAGGAAAGCCCACATAATCTCACACCCACTGGCTCTGTCAAAACATGAGATATTCACCTTGGTTGTAGTTTTCCTAATCTCTACCCCACTCCCTTTGTCTTCTCAGATTCCCAAAGTAATTATGGTTGACCTTTCACTTCCTTTTAGGACCTGAATTTGAGACCCACAGGCACCTAATAAATGAAGGATTCTTACCCTGAAACCCAGAGGAGTAAGTATACAGACACCACTGTCACCTCCTGAAAACGATCGTATTAACCCCATAACCCCCATAACCATTCTGGATCTTCAAGTACATATTGTGCTAAAGTTTGTTACCATAACCTGTCAGAAGGATTTCTTAGGCATTTCGGGGGAGGGGGTACCAGTAGTGTAATAAACATGATACAATCTGAGTCTAACAGGAGTTCATTGCTTCATTGTTAGTGCGGTGAGGGAGCGAAGCCAGGGAAAAGAAAAAGAAATTTCCATCAGTAGAGAAATGGTCAATAAAATAAGATGAATCTATACTCTCTACTGTGAAATGCTGAAAATAATGAGAGAAATCTGTATGTACTGACATGAGATCTCCAACACCTATTTTATACATATGTTATATAGAATATACAATATGTATTCTAGTGTGTAATGCCTTGAGATATGGATACAAGAACAAATAGTTTTGGGGGGAGGTGATTCCCCAACCGGAGAGTGAAGGTGTAAGACAGGGAAGGGAAGAAAGCCAACAGCAACATATGTTACCAAGCAGGCTAACACTGTGAGCAGCTAGAGCTTAATTCCTCTGGGGCCCCCTGGGGACACTGAAGAACCCACCTTAGAGTTATTCTAACCAGTGGGGGTGAGGAAGTTGGGGAGGTTCAATGCCATTGCTCATCAGTCATCAGTTGAGGGCTGCTCCTGGGGCATGCAGAGTCTCTAGCACTGCCAGCCTGTCTCACATGCAGATAGAAGACGCTCCCCTAGTTGGAGAAAATCCTCAAATACAGGTCCACACTTGCTGATAGAAGTCCAGGCAGCGTATACAGAATTGGTAAGTGTCAAGGGCATTTGTTACGGTATACAAGGCATTTGCTTAGTTTCAAGCACAGAGAAAAAGGTTGAGGGATGCCCATTAAGCTGTTGACAAAAGTTACTAACATAGTGGTCCTTCAAAACAGCTCATGGCCACCTTCCTCCATGTTATATTCCTCTATTGCAGACAACGGGATGACACTTCAAGGTTCTCATTGGGAAGACAAAACCCTCTTTTGTCTCCTTGAAGGCAACTATACCTCATATACTTCTCTCTGTGCACAAGCACATTGCACAATGGTGGGTATCTACCATGATAGCTGTTCAGTAACCATGGTGGATCACGTGACCAAGTGAAACAGACTCTTTCTTGGCCCCTCTCTAGGAATGTATACCCGACACAACTAAGACATTTATTTCTTTAATCAATAACCATTTATGTCAAGTAAACATATTTTAAGATACTCCGGTCTTCTATTCCACTCCACTCCCACCTTCTACCTTCACTTGTCTACCATTTTCTACGCTGAGCCTCATTAAATTAGCCACGCTACTCTTTGACCATTTGAGTGGCACTAAATCAGCATTTACATGACAAGGGGTCTCTGGTTGTTTAAAATCCTTCTGCCATCTACCCAGGGTTCCAAGGAAGTCAGTAACATTTCCTGGGCTTGAAGTGCTGTAAGAGGCTCCTTGCATATTCCAGTTGACTAGCCAAGTAGAGACCAACACATACGTGGTAGGGTAGCCTGACTTTTGCCTAACGAGTCCAGAGAAAACTGGTCTGAACAAAGCATAATTCTCTATATATTCTTTGCAGTCTAGCCAAACAAAAAAAGGGATGAAAATATGAGGTCTATAACTAGAGAGGGGTCTTGGGTGTCAAGAAAGGTCTTAGGTGTCTTGGCTTTGTTTGAGTGCTGGTTCATTCACTCGTTCTTTCATTCATTCAGTCAAACATTTACGGAGGGATTGTGATGTGCCAGGCACTAAGGTGGACACCTTGTCAACTCATGATAAACAAAAAGGCACAGGCCAAACTAGAGGGCAATTTAAAAGGGGAGGGGTCTTTCTAGACGAAGTTCTTTGGTGATCCTTTCTACTTTATAACACCAAAGCCTGGCTAATCTCTCTTTAACCCGTTTTTTGTATTTGTCAGGCAGCGTATAGTTCTTGCTCGTGGCTACATCCTAAAACCCAAAGATCAGAGTCTGCCCTCACACCCCCAACTGGCACAGGATCCCATCTAGGGTAACAGTCAGCCTCTTCCAGCCTCACTGCTTCTGTCATCGGTGTGGTTGAATTTCATCCTGAGGTCTCTGCAGCTTCTTGCCCAATCCTTCCTTATCTTCTAAAGTCCAGTTCAAAAAATCTGCTCAAACACAACAGAGCAGCCCTTCACAGGCCGACAGTGACGCTGCTTCTTAAGCTGACACTACCCCTTTACGGAAAAACATGGGCTGAGAAAAGAAATGGGAAGCAGGCACAGATTGAAATCCAGGGCCTTAAGCTAAAGCGTCAGGCCCCCCAATGTGTGATTTATTATAGAACATAGACCAGAGATGCTTAGCGGAGCCACCAAAGACTTTATCTCCTCTGGCTTTGTAACAATATGATTCAAATAACGTCCCTGGATGTGAAAAGATCCATTAATCCATACAGCCTCCATATCACATCTTGCAGTCAGAGGTGTCTTTGGGGCTTAGGACAAAATGGAGCCTAAAATGCTTTATTCTAAAGGGACGGTTCCTTTGAATAGAAATGCTTCCTAAACAGGAGCGCAGACCCAAAGAATTAAAATTGATATAATTTCCCCACTCTTTGTGAAGAAACATTTAATTTAACATCTTTTATCCAGTGGAAATCTGGAAACTAATCGCTTCTCATTATTGTTTCTTGCTTTGATGCACCCCTCCCACGGCTCCATTTGAATTCTACCTCCCAACCCCTTAAAGTGGAAGGCTGCAGGTGGATAATGAGAAAAAAAAAAAATAATTGCCCTGGTTAAAAGGGAACATTAAACTGGAAACAGAATTTAAGTGACTGTAGCTCTGAATTAAGTGAGCAAAAACAGGCAACACTCTCAAAGACCCTTCCTTCCATGCTTAAGAAGTTCCAAGCACTGCTTACCGGAAGGATGGAGAAAGCCTTTTCAAGAATCTTCTTTCCCCCGGTACCATAAACTTGTTCAAAAATGGCGCCAGATAAAGCTCCCACGTACAGGTGGATTTATAACAGGAGCAAGTCTGACTGTACAAACCCGGGTGTGCAAATAAAAGCACATTATTCTTCAGAAATAAAACCGCATTGGGGCACCTGGGTGGCTCAG
This sequence comes from Crocuta crocuta, assembly GCF_008692635.1. NCBI lineage: Eukaryota > Metazoa > Chordata > Mammalia > Carnivora > Hyaenidae > Crocuta > Crocuta crocuta. The sequence goes on from NW_027530632.1 coordinate 3,365,756, forward strand.
TCAGTTAAGCGTCCGACTTCGGCTCAGGTCATGATCTCATGTTTCATGGGTTTGAGCCCTGCATCGGGCTCTGTGCTGATAGCCAGCTCAGAGCCTGGAGCCTGTTTCAGATTCTGTATCTCCCTCTCTCTCTGACCCTCCCCTGCTCATGCTGTCTCTCTCTCTCTCTCAGAAAACAAACAAACAAACAAAAAAAACACATTTGACACTGAGCTCCCGTTCCCACTGGACTGAAGAAAAATGATCTCGGCCATTAGGGAGTTCTTTCTCCGTCTGACTCCTGAACGTTGTTCAAGATGCACCCAGGGATTTGGTTCTGAACTCCAAGGTCAGGAAGGCCCGCTTATCTTCAATCCAATCTCACTGCCACCAATATTGGTGACTCCATAGCTGTTGGAATGCAGATCCACCATGTCTATGCTCCTCTTGAGCACCTCAGTGCCTCGGACCTCCTTCCCTTGCGTACGCCCTAGCCATGTCCCTCTCAGGTTTTTCTGCCCCTCGGGCACTGAAAAAGCCAGGATTCCATTACCCAAAACCATCGCCCCTTTCTTCTCTTCTCTGTCTTCAAGAGGCCTCCCTCTTTTCTTTCTTACAGCTCTTATAGCAGCTGCTTCAAAAACACCCAGCTGTCCAAGCAGATAGAAGGATGGATGACTGTGATAAAGCAAATATAGTAGAATGTTTATGGTAACATCTAGATGGTGGGTAACGGGTAGTCACTGTAAAATTCTTTCAATTTGGCCATATGCTTGAAATGTTTCATAATCTGTGGTGGAAGAAAATTCAACTCTCTCTCCAATCCCTAACACTCCGTGCTGTGGCTTTTGAAAACAAAAGCCAGGAAGGGAAGTGGAGCACAGTGGGGTACTTAGCCCTATGACATAGATCTCCCCAAGACAGGGGAAATGATCTGGCTAGCAAGCCTTCTTGGAATCTAAGAAGCAAAAATATAGACAGGAGAAAGCACTCTTTAATAGCTCAATGGATTTTCCTATCACACTTTCGAAATGAAAGAGGAGCAGATGTGATTGTCCACTTCGACACCTCATGGCCACTCCTCTCTGAAATCTCATTGCCCACATACCATAACCACCTTTTCACTCAAAGCTGTTTCATAATGAAGTAACATCTAACCCTCCTCGCTTCTGCATCCCACAGCCACGATGTGAAGGATGGGCTCTCGCTACAGGACACGCAAATTGAAGACAGCCCACATTTTTGTAGCTAAGAACTCAAAGAAACTATCAGGTAGCTCTCGGCCTCTGGATATATCCCGACAACAGATTTTTAGGGCTGTATTGAAAGGATCTTAGTGTTGCTCTCAATGCTGAGAAATGTTGAGCAGGCTCCAGAGGCACCAATCACTCCTACAGTTTCAGCTCTAAGCAGCTATTAGAAAGCTCTGAACACACAAAGCAGAGGGGAGAAATCAAACGCTTCTCATCTAAATAAATAAAATCGTGTTTCTGTCTGATTGTCGCAGAGTTTCATCGGATTTGGAAGATCTGCTTTGGATCGCCTGATAAATACATGCTGAGTGGTGTATGGGAAATACATACTGAGTTACCCATTAGAGCGCCTTCTCCACGAATTAGTCTCTAAGGAAGGCAAAAGCAAGGTACGACAAAGTACCCAAGGGCTTTCAATGAGAAGACAGATGCATGAAAAAGACGGATTTCAACTCTGAGTCCTTAATTGGGTTCTGTGATCTACAAGCATTGATTTGTAATTGGGAGGGAGGTTTCTAAGTTGGACAACTCCAAGAAGAAGCTTCACTATGAGAAGGAGCAGGGATTAATTAATGTATTTAAAGATGGCTAGTGATTCTCCTGAGAAATGCTGGGAGGCTGGATGGTTAATATGACAAAGAAAGACTGTACTTAGACCAGCAGTAATAGATGGCATTGCACGGAACAACAACAACAACAACTAAAGGTATTTAACTTGTACCAAGGTATTTTATTTCATTTATTCTTATCCTCAGCTACATTCCGGTATGATATTTATCAATTACAGATTATCTAACCGCTTTACCAATATTAGAATAAAAGCCCTCTAAGGGCGCCTGGGTGGCTCAGTCGGTTGAGCATCGGACTCTTGAGTTTGGCTCAGGTCATGATGCCAAGGTCGTGGGATCGAGCCCTACGTCGGGCGCCATGCTGAGTGTGGGGCCTGCTTGGGATTCGCTCTCTCTCTCTCTCTCTCTCTCTCTGCCCCTCTCTCCCACTCTCTCTGCCTTTCTCTCTTTCTGTCTCTCTCTCTTTCTCTCAATTTAAAAACATTAAAAATGAAAATTAATAAAATTTTTACAAACTCTGACT
>NW_027530632.1:3368287-3369619 GCF_008692635.1 Crocuta crocuta
CAATAACACCAATTCAGATATCCACCCTCACCACAGTACAGTCCTAACTGGCCCCTCCCCCAGAGATAGGGGAGCATTTCCCCTTCGACCCTAAGCCCCTCCACTGCCTCAGCCTTCCTTCACCACCATCCACAAAGGCTGATTTTACTTCCAGCCTCGTTGCTTGGATAAGCCAAACTATCCAAATCAAAGACAGAGAAATGTGCGAGAAGGGGAACAAATAATGGGCAAACTGTAGCAGTTTCCCACTGCTGAACTGCCGTGGAAAGATTTTCATTAAGATGACACGAATACTAGAAAGAAATGCATTGTTTAAATTGTTCCCCTCTAGGCAGGCAGAGGCAGAATAAAATCGCCAGCCTACTATTAAGACAAGTGAGTATGAAATTAGGTAGCTTCCAAATGCAAAATGCAAAGAAGTGTGTTCTACACACTGTGTCTTCTTTTTCACTGTATTAGGCTTACACCCACTCAGCATCTTGGGATGCACATTTCAATCTCCTTCCTGTTTACAATCCCACTTGTATTCACTCCCATTGGTGGAGAGCTCTGGGAGCCAGCACGGAATATGAGCCAGAAGGTTCAAACTCCTCAAATGAGGTCAGTGAGCATGTTAGACAGAATAATTTGGATTATAAGTAAGCTTTGTCATTGTAAGAATAATGTTTCAACTAGCAAATGACACTCCTGATTGTAACGTGTGATAAAGAACAAAAAGAAACAAGAACCACCTTGCTATCAACTATAAGATTTCACCTCTCCTGAGATAAAGATTCCCCAGTTCATCAAGGAAGGAACAGTGAGTTTGCACGCTTTGAAAAGACCACCACCTAGCAACAGGACCAAACTGTTTGCCCCCCGATTCAGCCATCATTAATGAAGTCGCTTAGAAGAACAGACTCCAAATTCCTCCAATACGGATTGGGGTAGTGCTGGAAGAATTAGCCAGAACTCTTTCGGTCGCAAGCTACATTTCCAACATCTACAATAGCAGGCACTCAAGAAATACTGAATGACTGAATACATGAATGAATATGCATTCGTGCATATGCACAGCACCGATGCATGCTGAAAAGTAAAATATACTCACCGCATATCCTACCAAACCAGAGCTCTGAGAGAATAAAATGCTTGCTGAAAAGAATCGCGGGGCAGAGGCGCCTGGGTGGCTCAGTCGGTTAGGCGTTCAACTCTTGATCTCCTCTCAGGTCATGATCTCACGGTCATGAGATTGAGCCCCACGTTGGGCTCTGTGCTGATAGCGCGGAACCTGCTTGAGATTCTCTCTGTCCCTCTCTCTCTCTGCAGCACCCCCCCCCACCCCACTCACGC
>NW_027530632.1:3378552-3383222 GCF_008692635.1 Crocuta crocuta
CAATAACACCAATTCAGATATCCACCATCACCACAGTACAGTCCTAACTGGCCCCTCCCCCAGAGATAGGGGAGCATTTCCCCTTCGACCCTAAGCCCCTCCACTGCCTCAGCCTTCCTTCACCACCATCCACAAAGGCTGATTTTACTTCCAGCCTCGTTGCTTGGATAAGCCAAACTATCCAAATCAAAGACAGAGAAATGTGCGAGAAGGGGAACAAATAATGGGCAAACTGTAGCAGTTTCCCACTGCTGAACTGCCGTGGAAAGATTTTCATTAAGATGACACGAATACTAGAAAGAAATGCATTGTTTAAATTGTTCCCCTCTAGGCAGGCAGAGGCAGAATAAAATCGCCAGCCTACTATTAAGACAAGTGAGTATGAAATTAGGTAGCTTCCAAATGCAAAATGCAAAGAAGTGTGTTCTACACACTGTGTCTTCTTTTTCACTGTATTAGGCTTACACCCACTCAGCATCTTGGGATGCACATTTCAATCTCCTTCCTGTTTACAATCCCACTTGTATTCACTCCCATTGGTGGAGAGCTCTGGGAGCCAGCACGGAATATGAGCCAGAAGGTTCAAACTCCTCAAATGAGGTCAGTGAGCATGTTAGACAGAATAATTTGGATTATAAGTAAGCTTTGTCATTGTAAGAATAATGTTTCAACTAGCAAATGACACTCCTGATTGTAACGTGTGATAAAGAACAAAAAGAAACAAGAACCACCTTGCTATCAACTATAAGATTTCACCTCTCCTGAGATAAAGATTCCCCAGTTCATCAAGGAAGGAACAGTGAGTTTGCACGCTTTGAAAAGACCACCACCTAGCAACAGGACCAAACTGTTTGCCCCCCGATTCAGCCATCATTAATGAAGTCGCTTAGAAGAACAGACTCCAAATTCCTCCAATACGGATTGGGGTAGTGCTGGAAGAATTAGCCAGAACTCTTTCGGTCGCAAGCTACATTTCCAACATCTACAATAGCAGGCACTCAAGAAATACTGAATGACTGAATACATGAATGAATATGCATTCGTGCATATGCACAGCACCGATGCATGCTGAAAAGTAAAATATACTCACCGCATATCCTACCAAACCAGAGCTCTGAGAGAATAAAATGCTTGCTGAAAAGAATCGCGGGGCAGAGGCGCCTGGGTGGCTCAGTCGGTTAGGCGTTCAACTCTTGATCTCCTCTCAGGTCATGATCTCACGGTCATGAGATTGAGCCCCACGTTGGGCTCTGTGCTGATAGCGCGGAACCTGCTTGAGATTCTCTCTGTCCCTCTCTCTCTCTGCAGCACCCCCCCCCCCCCCACCCATGCTGGTGCACTCTCTCTCTCTCAAAATAGATAAACTTAAAAAAAAAATAAGAATCACAGGGCAAACCATAGCAGGCAATAGCCTTGAGGCCAAAACCCAAGCCCAGAGACCCAGTTCAGCGTGTGAGTCCGCTGGACAGAGAGTCTGATTGCCTGGTGCTGATGGCCACACCAGTATGACCCTGGCACTGTTCTGCCTTCTAACCAGGAGCCAGACAGACTGTGTAGCAGAGCTGGGCGTCTCACTCTCTCCCTTTACATCTGTGGCTCCTTCTGCTAATGACGATCCCACTGAACAGGAACGCTTCCCAGCTGGCACCCTGGTGGGGCTCCACCGTGCCCCAGGGCCTCTGCGTGGCAAGCACATCCACCTGGCAGGATTGAAACAAAGGGGGGTCCGGGCAGGGGGTTAAGGAAAAACCGGTGTAAATGGGTAATCTGCCCAGTTCAGCCATAAAGCCGAAGAGCACCCGCCCAAAATCACCACCACAATTTTCCATAAATGACTTTCAGGCTGGCTACAAAACCCCATGCGAGTCTCAACAGTAAAGGGCCTCTGGGTAATTCACCAGCTGGCTAGCTGATTTTAGCACAGTTAGTAAAACACTGCATTAACATTTAGCTTTTGTGTGTAGAACAAGCTGTGCAGTAAATTTTTCTAAATGTTACCAAAATATATTACCTGCAAACTATGGGCTAAGCTGAGGCAGCGATAGGAAGTCTCTGTTTGCAGAAAGCCCACATTTTAGAGCAAGTTTAAAGTGCATTTGGAGGGGGGTGCCCGGGTCAGCGTCCGACTTTGGCTCAGGTCATGATCTTGCGGTTCGTTGGTTGGAGCCCCGCGTCCGGCTCTGCGCTGACAGTGCGCGGAGCCTGCTTGGGATTCTCTCTCTCCCTCTCTCTGTCTCTGCCCCTCTGCAACTTGCACTTTCTCAAAAGAAACAAATAAACTTAAAAAAAAAAAAAATCACCTGGAGGATGTGCACAAGAAAGAGTTCTTAGTAAGGAGTGATAGGCACACCAGGCATGAGAGTCCAATCTATGTTTGCTCATTTCATCCATCCCCTTGTATTTACTGTGTGCCTGCTGCTTGCAATAGGATTGGATATTTGTGTGCCCCCTAAAATTCATATATTGAACACCTGATACCCAAGGGGATAGTATGAGGTGCTGGGGGTCTTGGGAAGGTGATCAACTCATGAGGCTGCAGTCCCCATGAACTGGAGTAGCACCCTTATAAAACAGAAGCGGCACAGGGCTCCCTTACCCCTCCCACCACATGAGGACACAGCAAGAAGGTACCATCTAGGAGGAGGTGGGCTCTCACCAGATGCCAAATCCGCCAGGGACTTGCTCTTGGACTTCAATCTTCCGGCACTGTGAGAAGTAAATGTTGGTTGTTTATAAGCCACCTAGACTGTGGCTTTTTTGTGACAGTCGCCAGAATGGACTAAGACACTGCCTGCAAGGGCGCCTGGGTGGCTCAGTCAGCTAAGCGTCCGACTTTGGCTCAGGTCATGATCTCACAGTTTGTGGGTTCAAGCCCCGCGTCGGGCTCNCCAAGCTTAAAAGGCACTGTGAAGGAGGACATTTTGTGTCAGAAACGGCCCTTAGGACTCTGGTGTCGCATCAGCTGCTGTCAGTCCCGCCCATGGCTTCTCAGCACATCTCTGATTCCCATCCCTGCCAAGAACTTCTTGCTGCAAACATCTGTGACGCTGCCTGGGGCCTTTTTCTGGCTCAGAGAACATGTTTCCCCTGAGCCCTGGCAGGCAACTCTCAACCAATTGCAGGCTGGAAATGGGGGGCAAACAGCCCAGCTGCCTTGCCCCTCGAGTGGGATCAAATGGAGGCATATCCCCCCCACCCCACTGCTATCTCTCAGAGGTCCAGGCACCCACGTGATAAGTGCTGGGAGGTGCACCTGTTACTGTCTATCTTCCCTTCCCTGTCCCATCTTCCACCATGCCCAGCCCCCCGCCACGGTGCTTCCTGGGGTTTCGACCTCGCAACATCCTCGCGGAGTCGACTTTCTGAGGATCCCATCCTAAGACAGACCTTGGGATCTCTCTCACCCTCGCAACACAAACCATTTTGGAACCCCAACCATGTGCAAAATCTTTTGGTGATGTCCTCAGACCCTCTACTAAAACTTAGTTGTTTGATGACTTAATTAAGTTTTCTTTTCGGGATAGAGCCCCAAACTTATTCAAGTGGACGTGTGGCTGATGCAGGCGATGGAAAGTGACTCCTGCCCCGACTGGACCAGAATGCCAGCCTCAGCCTCGGGACACCTTCTGACACCAGAGAAGTCCCACCAAAGAGAAACTGGTAACCACAGGCAAGAATGGGCAGGGGTGCTGGGAAATGTCAAGCGAGGCCAAGAAGGGGGCAGAGCTCTAGTGCGGAAGGTACAAAGGGACCTTGTGTACCATGAGACCTGGGCTCCAGAGAGGCTAGAGGTTTAATATCTGCACAAATAAACACAAGGCAAGGCAACCCGAAAACAATCCGCCCACTCTTAATTATCCCCAGGGGTATTATCTAGCTGGTGGACCATCAGTAGCAACATTTACGCCCGAGGCTGCTTTTCCTCTCACATCCACCCTGTACCCACTGACCTCCCCAAACATGGGCTGATATATATTCAGGAAATGCAAAACCATTTTAAGGTAAGTCTGATGAGGAGATAAAGAGATTCGTGTGCATGCAAAAGCCCTGGAGAATGATTTCCGATTATTCTGAGTTTTTTAAATTATTTGGGCTTGCAGGTCTCCTCCACACGCGTGGTGGTGCAGGAAGGGACTCCGTGCGAAAACAGCTCTGCCAAGAGACACGCACCCATGGGAAGGGTTGGCCACCTCGCAGAGGCTTCACGTCCAAGCCCGACTGCAAATATGCAGCTAGGTAAATTTAGAAGCCACGGCGTACATAAAAGAAAACACATATATTCTNTGACTTCGGCTCAGGTCATGACTTCACAGTTCCTGGGTTCGAGCCCCACATTGGGCTCTGTGCTGACAGCTCAGAGCCTGGAGCCTGCTTTGGGTCCTGTGTGTGTCTCTCTCCTTCTGCCCCTTCGCCGCTCAGGCTCTGTCTCTCTCTCTTTTTCAAAAATAAATAAACATTAAAGAAAAAAGTGTTTACCATGTGCTNTCAGGTCATGATCTCATGGTTCGTGAGTTCAAGCCCCATGCTGAGCTCTTTGATGGCAGCATGAAGCCTGCTTGGGATTCTCTCTCTCAGTCTCTCTGTGCCCCCCCCCCCACAGGCTCCCTCCCTTCTCTCTCAAAATAAATAAATAAACTTAAAAAAGAAAAGAAACACTTGGAGAAAAACCT
>NW_027530632.1:3383265-3384880 GCF_008692635.1 Crocuta crocuta
TATACTAGGCTCATTAGCCAAAATTACTCTGAACCTCACTTTTAACATTTTTAAAATGGACAATTATAACAAGAACCACTCAGAGTGGTATTTGTAAGGTTAACTGAAATAATGAAGATAAAGGCTTAGGACAGGTGTCATAAATAGTAAGTATTGTATCATTTTCTTATTGTTTCTAGACTCCGCTTGCATTCCTTGGCTCGTGGCACCATAACTCCAACCTCTACTTCCATTCGCACACCTCCTTCTGTGACTCTGGTCCTTTTGCCCCCCCTCTTTTATGGTCCCATGTGATTACATTGGGCCCCCCCTGGATAATCTAGGATAATCTCCCATCTCATTAAACCCTTAACTTAATCATACCTGCAGTCTCTTTTCCCCTGTAAGGTAACATATTCACCAGTTCTGGGGATTAGGATGTGGACATCTTTGGGAAGCCATTATTCTGTCTCCCATAGTGCTAGTTGGTTTTCTTAAATAGCAGTCTTGATGCCTAGAGCCCTGTTGAGTGCTTTGCACATTTTCTAACCTACTGTTTGACAGCCATGACAATTGTCGGTGGCTGCATGCCCCCTTCCCACCCAAGATGATGACCGGCGGTCAACTTGCATTCTGGGTGTTTCCCATCCTGGGAACGCCTCACCCACAGGAGTCAGAAGGCCCTCTTTACCTCTAGACCTAGAACCACACATTAATAAATGCTTTAAAAAGTCTTGTATTGTGATGATCATCTCATTACTCTTACTAATGATGCACAAATAACCAACTGGGAGATAGGAAAAGCCAGAAATGGATGAGCTACTGTCTCTGGGTGTTAAAAAGTTAACTTAAATTTCATATAGGTCTGATACCCGAATCAGAAACAACATGTTGGGGCACCCAAGGGGGCTCAGTTGGTTAAGTGTCCAACTCATGATTTTGGCTCAGGTCACAATCTCAGTTTGAGAGACTGACCGAGCCCCATGTCAGGTTCTGCACTGACAGTTTGGAGCCTGCTTAGGGTTCTTTCTCTCTCTCTCTCTGTCTCTGTCTCTCTCTCTGCATATCCCCTCCCCTGCATATCTCTCTTGCACTCTCTCTCTCTCTCTCTCTCAAAATAAGTAAAATAAACTTAAAGAAATGTCATGTAGTGTCAGTGGCCTTCACTCCTCTGAACATAATAAAGGAGGTGACAAGAACATGGCTTTTTAAAACATTGAAGCACCACACTACCAAGGGCTTCCCAGCACTAGAGAAGTACGTTCATGACAGTCAGCCTAAAATAGGAGTTATGGCCCAGTTTTCCTCTTAAGTCATAGAGCAATGTCTCTTTGAAGTGCACCAGCTCCCCTGGTTACACTGGTGTTTCCTATCTACCTGCCTACCATGACCCTCCACTGGGTGCCCAGTAAGGATCATAAACTGGCCACAGTCCAAACTGCATTCTGGATTCCAACACCCACTCCAAACCACTTCCTCCCCAGTCTTCTTCCCAGTCAGCCACACGTTACTCTTCAGAGGTTGAGGTCAAGACCTTGGTGTTGTCCTTGATTCACCTCATTCGCTCACACCCCACATTTAATTAAATCTGCAAAATCCTGCTGCTTCTGTCTTTCAAATATATGGGGCTTCGGCC
>NW_027530632.1:3385117-3388531 GCF_008692635.1 Crocuta crocuta
ATGGGGCTTCGGCCACTTCTCCGCATTTCCACGGCTACCACCCTGATCCCAGCCACCATTGTCTACCCCTGAAATACTCAAATAGCCTCCTAGGAGGCCTCCCTGTGCCCCCTCATACCCCAACCCAGTGCATTCCGCAAGCAGGCAGCATGACATTTTAGAAACATAAGGCAGTTCATATTAACCCTCTGTTCAAAGTCCTCTAACACCAGTGGCTTCTCACCTCACTCAGAGGAAAAGCCAAAGTCCCCCAAATAGCTTTCAAGATCCTACATGACCTGTCCCTCGATCTCCTCCCAAACTACTCTTCCTCTGCTTACTCCACTGAAGCTACACTTCAGTACACTGGCCTCCTTGCTATTCCTCAAACACGCCAGGCACGACCCCACCTCGGAGCCTTCGTGAGTGCTACTCCCTCTGCACAGAAAGCTCCTAGCTCCTAGCTCATTCACTCAACTCTTCCAAGCCTCTGCCCCAAATGACCTAATTATTAGGTCTTCCCTGACCACTCTATTGAAAATAGCAGCCTTTCTTCATGTCCCATAACCAGTTTTGTTTTTCTCCAGAATCTTCTGACCTCTCAACATAGTACATGCTTGTATTGACAATCATCTTTCCCTCCCAACTCGAATGCAGGCTGCGTGAGGGCAGGGGTTTTTGTCTTCTCTGTTCATTTCTGAGCACAGCAGCAGCCAAAAGGATATCTGGCATGTCGTAGGTACTCAAGAAATAAATAATTGTGTTAACCAATGAAAAGAATGAAGGGATGAGCTTCTAGGATAATGATATTTAATACAGCAAAAAGAAATGTGCATGTTTTAGGGCTGGGGAGCACTCCCTAAAATTACCTTGACCCTAAAATACAATTTAAAGTATAACATGCCTGGCACTTGGGTGGCTCAGTTGGTCAAGTGTCCGAACACTTGATTTCGGCTCAGGTCACGATCTCACAGTTCATAGGATCAAGCCCCGCGTCGGGCTCCTTGCTGACAGCACAGAGCCTACTTGTGATTCTCTCTCTCTCTTCTTTTCTCTCTCTCCCTCTTCTACACTCATTCTCTCAATCTCTCTCTCTCAAAATAAATAAATAAACTTTAAATAAATAAATAAAGTGTAACATGTAAATTGGGTCTTCATTTGGGGTTAATTTATTTGCTTGTCTATGAATTTCAATCATGAGCTTTTAAGAAGCAAAATATAATGGCTTTTGGGCAAGGTCATGCATGCAGAGGACAAGTTTAAATATTGGGACCAACTCCTGTCCTAGGCTGCTCTGGTCTACTGAAGAAGCAGGTGATAGGAAGTATCCTTAAAACTGTCCTCTGTCCATTGGCCTATCCAAATGCGCTCATGCATTCTTTCATTGACTGAATAAAACAGGCAACGAACCCTGCTTAGCAAACTTTGCATTCTCCTGGGAGACAATGAGATCTACAAAAAAGTACAGAGTGTGTTAAATGGTGACCAATGCTAAGGATTATAAAAAAGGAAAAAAGGAGACTAATGGGGAGGGGAGGTGGGATATAGGGAAGACCACCACGAGGGGAGAGTGTTCTAGAACAAGGAACAGGAAGTCCAAAAGCAGAGTGTTGGGATCGTGCCAGGCAGGGTTCCCAACCAGAGAGTGAGTGAGGGGCCAGTAGGAGAATCCCATCAGAAGGGTCTCAGAGGATGGAGCCATGGAGGGCCTAGTAAGGACAAGACAGGATGTTCATGCTGAGTGACGTAGGAAGTTTAGAAGAGTTTTGCACAGGGGAGTGATCTGCTCTGATTTACGCCTTAACAATGCTGGCAATGCCCATACTCGGTCATTCCATTGGGACTTTCTTCAAAAGGTGTATGTGTTCAGAGTTTACATTCCCTTGGAAGCAAAGAATGTATCTCTTTTCTCCCTGAACCCTAAACCTTCAGCATCTTCCACACCTAGTTGGTCCTCAACAGATGTTTATGGGTTCACTCACTACAGTCACCTGGACAGGGCTGTCCAGTGGCTAACTTATCAGCAGAGATTAATGGATCCAATTAGGCATACAGTTGACATAGCTCCAGTGTTCACCCACTGGCCACAATGGGAAATTCTCTCTCCTTGGGCAGAAGGTCGTCCAAGACCCTCTTTTCACCATATTCAAGCTTTTTATCTGCCCAACATCCACAGGAATTCTTCACACCCTAAATGTCATGTTCAAGCGATGTGAGATCTCTGACCGTCAGTCCCAAACACAGTCGGGACAGGTCTGTCATTAAAGGAAGTAGGGTAAGGAGATAAGGCTGACAGCAGGGGAATTACTCAAAGTTACCAAGCAAATCGCTAAAAGGAATTTGCTGTCTCTCTGCCTCATTGAATTGTTTTGATTCAAGATCTTCCATAACCTTAACTTCAAAGAAAATAGATCATTAACTTGACATTCAACTCAATACAGCATCACATCTTATAAGACAATCCATTCCCTGTGTCCCTTTTATCTGTACCGGAAACCTAATAGGAAGCCCCTTTGTAACTCAAATTATTTTCTTACTGAGAAAGAAATTTCCCGAAGCCAAAGTAAAGGTGAGTTGTTCGTGGAACAAAAGCAAAACCAAAATTAGAGTTATTAAAAATCTTAGGTGACCATGCCCACAGTTCATATTTTTCCTGTGCCACCCACTTTCACAGTCTGGTGCTAGAGTAGATCAGGGCAATCCTCGCAAATGAACACATGCGCAGCAATGGCACTGTGCTCTCGGCTGGAGTGTTCTACCTGATTTTTATTTGACCATGTTGGTTTCAGCTTGCAGGACAGAAAAGGACAATGATCCCCAAAGCGGTGAGCACAAATCCTTCTAAAGCACTGATTCTCAAAACTTTAGTGTGCATCGGAACTCTCTGGAGGGCAGGTGAAAGCGCAGGGTGGTGGGTCTCCTCCCAGAGTTTCTCACTTAGTAACTCTGGGCTGAGCCCTGACAATCTGCATTTCTCCTAAGTTCCTAGTGCTGCTGATGCAGCGGCGGTTGGGCCACACTTTGCAAAACACTGGCTTAAAGGTAGAAAATCTGAAGTATCTGGTTGTGGTTTCAAAATCTCCAGCCGTTTGGACGTAGATGCTAGCTGGATGAGAAACAGACCCATAAACACAGAGAACAAACTGGTGGTTGCCAGAAGGGAGGGGGAGGGGGAGTCGGGCAAAATGGGTGGAGGGGAGTGGGAGGTACAGGCTTCCGGTTACGGAATGAATCAGCCACGGGGATGAAAGGCACAGCGTGGGGAATACAGTCAATGGTATTGTAACAGTGCTGTACGGTTGAAAAAACAAAAAGAAGCTGGTTGGACAAGAATCTCTAAAAGGCCTAATACATGTGTGCATATTTTAATGTATATGACGGAGGACCCACTCCAGAAGAGCCTAGAATTGTCCCATCTTCTTTCCCCTCCTGTAT
>NW_027530632.1:3388603-3388872 GCF_008692635.1 Crocuta crocuta
CCTCTGAAGACTTTCTTTTCCTGATCACCATTTTGTTAGGACTTGCCCAGCTGGAGGCAGGAAAAGACTTTTGTTTCCAACTATTTTATTAAATCAGTGTCTGAGCACTTGTTGATACAATGTTATGATCAAAGGCTGAACCCCCCTCCTCCATCTTCTAAATTCCCCCAACACCCTTAGGAAAACATCTTAAAAACATATCTGTTGAAATGGATTCAGCATCATCCCTGGCCTCCTCCCAAGCCCAGGAGAACATTCCAGAGCACACA
>NW_027530632.1:3388879-3394321 GCF_008692635.1 Crocuta crocuta
CTCCTTTCTGGCTCTGTGGCTGTCTCCTTTTATCCCACGGTACCTGGGGGCCTGGCACACACACTCTGCTTTTATTCCCGGCTCCAGGGTGAGTGAGAAGACTTCCATGCCAGCTGCATCGTCATCGTGGTGTCAGGGCTGCACAGGAAAGAAAAGGCAGGAATCAGATGTGTGTTCCCTGAGACAGACCTTCAGCTCGTTCCAATTAACAGATAATTTGAGAGACTTCGGTGTGGTCAGCTGCCAAAAACAGTTTAACAGGAAAAATGCAATACTNTGCTTAGAAACTGGGGGCTATCAGGAGATCTCACTCACTTTGCCAACTGAGGTACAGAAAAAAGGGCTGAGCAGGAGGGTTTCCAAATGTCACAGGAAGGCTTCACTTTACCTGCTTTGAAACTGGAGAAGGAAACGCTACAAAATCAAGACAAACATCTGATGGGGGAAGACGAGCATTCAGTATCTGACTTCCCAAAGGGGCCCGAGGAGAATGAGAACTGCTATCTCCTCTGGAATCAGATGGGCCAGGGAGGGGGTGGAGGAACATGATCATTCTCGTTCACAAAGAACTCTTAAGGGACTACAACCCTTTTCAGAGGCGAGCACCGAGAAGGAATTCCCAGGGGGAGGCTTGGGGAAAGCTAATTCCAAGAGGGAGTTCAAAGCGTTGAGATGAGAATGCTTGTCTAACCCTGTTTTAAAGAGATTATACTTGGCTGGGTTTACAGCGTCAGGATTGATCCGCCCACAGCTGGTCTTAGTGGAGGTCATCAGACTGGCCTCAGCCCAGGGACCTGGCCTACAGCAGGGCGGTAGGCAGTGGGCATACCCAGGGGACAAATGGGAAGACACAATATCCGATCCGCCCTGAGAATCCTGCATCAAAGGAGAAACCAGCTCTGAAACACACAAGCTCTTGTCGGTCATGAGATCCGTCCTGTGTCCTGGTCTGCCCCCAGAATGAACCAATGGTGGTGGCCTGGGTCTAAGCTGTGGGGACCCTCAGTTCCTAGATGGCTTGCAACTGTCTCAGGCTCCCAGAGCCTGCTAGAGAGACTCACAAGAAGAAGAGCGGTGTGAGAGATGGAAGGGAAACTTGATTTTGATCTGGTTCCGAACCCGGCTGAACATATGTGGACCTGGGACACATTACTTCACCCTCGTCTAAAATGAGGGTGACTTAATGACCTTTAAGGGTGCTTTCATCCCTAACTTCTCCGGAAGAGACTGGATGGACTGGAGGTACTGAGCACATTCACGAGTTTTAAAGCCATATGCTTGTTTTACCCTCCCATCCCTGGATCCTGAGTTTTGGGGTCCAGAAGAGCCCCACCTTTATTTTACATAAAGCGTTAGACTCTGCAATCAGTACATAAGGCGAAAATGCCATGTTGGGAAAATAACCCTTGGAAGAGCACTTTAAATTTTCCGCAACAAACAGGACAGGTGATTTTGAATAGACACCACAGCCCCACATAGTAATAGACCTCTCTCTACGTACCTATACACAGTGGTGGAGAATGGTTCATAAAAAGCAGAGTAAAATGGAATTTTAAGTATTTTAAATTTTATGAGAGAGACGGACTGCCTAACTCGGAAGAATGTAGCAATGTATACAGTTGAACTCACACAAGTAAAATGCCCTGTGGAACTGGTTTATTAAACAGGCTGAACCTGACTGAGTATAAACAGGAAATGGCTAAATTTTTCTTCATTACTGCCTTCAGCCTTATTACATCAAACCGGTTTCCCGGCCTCTTGAAAACATTTTAGATAAATCTCCCGACTTTTAGGCCCTTTAAGAACAAGCCCTATTTTGGTATTTAAAAATTCGGTCTAGGTCAAGACTTAATCTCATATCATATCCAAAGTTTCCCCTTCCCCTGGCTCGGGCCTGACCGTCCAGGCTCAGAGAACCAAAAAAGTTGAGTAAGAGAAGTTGAGTAACCGTTCTTTCCACTCTACTGCGTGGTGCAGCCCCTTAACTAAGCTGGAACTATGTTTCCCAGAATTCCCTTCCATGTAAGAGTCTGAGCACAAGAGAAATTTGCACCAGTGGGAAGTGAAATGGCTGCCATCTTTATGCTCTGAGGTGGGAAGAGGGTACCAGGCACTACAGTAAACTCACATGCATTGCTGGCTCACCGTGCTGGTGTGAGCGGCACCCAGGCCTGACGCCCGTCTAGCCCCCACTGGGTCTCCTTCTGCTCCCCGAGGGCCGGGGTCAGGCAGCCCTGGAGCAGGTGGCCCCGGCTCCTCCCACAGGTCATCCTGACCATTGAGTTCCAGTTTGTCCTCATGTGCTCCAATTTACACCCAAGCTTTCCTTCCTGACTACCTGGCCTGGCTGACTTATAGAGTCATTGGCCCCAATACCAGACATAGAGCCAACAGTCTCTCATCGATTTCTCCGTCAGCTTCCATAGGACGCAAAGGTCTAATCCCTGTAATGAATCCATTACAGTACATCACTGATAGTAGTTCTACTTCCCTCATTGAACCCAGGCTGACATGCTCCTGCTTCTTGCACACTTCTGCTTGCTTCTCTGGGACAGAGAGAAGATTATAAGAAAGAGACAATGTCTCAAGTCACTGATGCTACTTTAGCGTGCCCCTGTCATGGTGGCCACCAAAGTACAAGCTTTTCTAGGGGCTGCAGATGCAAGAGGAGTGGGACCTTTGGGCCCTTGAATATTCCACAGGGACCTCTGCATGACAGCCTCCTGGTTCTGGTGACATACACTCTGGCTGACCGGTTCTGACCCTCTGCGCTTTTCAACCCAAAAGAAATCCTGAAGCCTCTTACTTCTGGAATCCCCTTGCTCCAACACATCACCCTCCTGGACACAGTCCTTGAAAGACGGTGCTGGCTACCTTACCCACAGTCCTGTTGGCCCCCAGAAACTGCATCCTGGCCCGCTAAGTGGTGAGAGTATAGCCATCTCATTTCCCTACCCTTAGACTATTCTGTCCAGCCAGCCTGTTCCTTCAGACTTCTCCAGGTGAGAAGCAGGCATCAGTCTCTTTGATCCCGAGCACCCTAAATTCCAAGGGAGGCACGTCCACTTCTCCCAAGAGTGGCATCACAGTGCTCTGCTCCATCCCAAGGAAACACAAGAAGGACTAGAGAAAAGCCAAGCACTTGCCATTCCCTTAAATCCCCTTCTTGAATTTCTAGCCTCATCTAAAATATGCTTCTGGGGGTTATAGGCTCTGGATGGCTTTCATTACATTTTAATGACTTTTGTGTATGTTCTTTGGAACATGGGAGTTTTTATCACCCATTATACTCAACTTTAGATCTCTGGTCCCATTGAATACCTTTATATTATCCATTCAAACCTCAGCTTTGGGCAAAACTGTCCTTAAAATTAATAAGAATAGGGGCGCCTGGGTGGCTCGGTGCGTTAAGCATCTGACTTCGGCTCACATGATGATCTCACAGTCACAAGTTCAAGCCCCACGTTGGGTTCTGTGCTGACAGCTTGGAGCCTGGAATCTGGTTCATATTCTGTCTCCTCCTTTCTCTCTCTCTCTCTGTCCCTCCCCCGTTCATGCTCTGTCTCCTTCTGTCTCTCAAAAATAGTAATAAATAAATGTTTTTAAGATGCCAATAATTAGTAAGAATAGTTTATTCCATGGTACAGTTTTAGGAATCCCAGGAAGGTGTGGCTGCCCAAATATTCCCCACCCCCACCTTCCCTCCTATAATACCTTTGACTCCATCATTAGAAATGCATTTTACCTGATTTGACAAATTGGGCCCTCTCGGGCCCTCGGTGACACTTGAAGCTAAGATCCTTTGGCAAGACTTCACCATGGATAAGTTAGTCAGATTGCTTTCCACAGAGACAACTGGTTGAGGACTGGGTGAAAATGAAATCCAACACAGGTAAGCTTTGATGAGAGAAAGCTACGCTGGCCCCACAGCCCTTTCCCTCACCGAATCTGAGTTATCAGGGACCAGCTTGAGAGCCTTGGAGCCAAGACCAGGTGGGCTAAGAAGGATGACGAAAAGCTAGAAAGAAAGAGAAGGTTGCCTCATTGAAATTTTTCCAGGTAGTCATTGGTGCCAAGAATACAGTATGTGCTAAGTAAATGCTTATTTACGTAACAATTGTTTAGGAACACAATCCTATAAAATGCTTGAATGTCTTTATTTTATAATTTTTTTATAAATGTTCATTTACTTATTTTGAGAGAGAGAGAGAGAGAGAGCAGGAGAGAGGCAGAGAATCCTAAGCAGGCTCTGTACTGCCACCAGCGCAGAGCCCAGTGCAGGGCTCAAACCCATAAACCATGAGATCATGACCTGAGCTGAAGTCGAGAGTTGGTCGCTAAACCGACTGAGCCACCCCAGGTGCTCCTTGAATGCCTTTTTAAACTTCACATTTATCATTTGTCCTCCTTTGTCTCAATACTTGTTCCCCCAAATTATTTAATTACTTAATGATATTTGAGCAAAGGTGCTGAAATGTTTTAAAAACAGGTTGATTTGGTGGCTGCGGGGTGAGTTCACAGGAAATTCATTTCTTGGAGGAGCTCTGTGTCTCTTAGCTACAGAAACGAGAGGAAGTTCAATGTGTTGAATTAGATTTAGACACATAATGTTATTCTTTCACTAATTATTTCTGCTACTGATATAGAGGGAGAGAGAATTGTATAAAGATAACACAGACCGGAGTCGTGGTTCTCAGACTTGAATAAGAGTCAGAATCAGCTGGAAGCTTGTTGAAAACATTGATCCTGGGACACTCCCCCCTCCCACTGCCACGCAAAGATTTTGATTCGATAGATCACGACTATACTTTGAAAAACTGAGCCAGGGCTTACAAAGGTAGGCTTGTATGTCTGTCCCCACCCCAACCCACCCCCCAGCGAGCACAGGTGCCTGTGTGGGCATGCGTGTGTGTGACGCGCACACACACACACACACACACACACACACACAGACACGCTCTCTATTCACAAAAGATTTTATAAATAATTGAAAATCAGTTTTCATCTGCCTGACACTAAGTGCTGACAAGGCCCTGAGAAGAGGCCTGTGTCAGCATTCTTTAGAGGCTTTGCTGGTATTTGATAACTCCTTGCAGTGAAATAAACTCATTGCCAAGTAGACTAGGTTTGANAAGCATTTAATGAGTTTACTGCCTAACACCACCAGGTCCTTTTTCAGTGCAGATGAACTCCCAAAAGTTGTTTTGCTTCACCTCCATTTGACCCAAACCTTTCAATGGCACCTCCAGGAAAGTTTACAGACTTGTCTCTCTGGGAGAGATTCCCATTAACCACATTTTTCAGTGAGAACGGATAGCAAAACAGGAATGGCAGATTACTGATTTACAATCAGTAAATTACCACTACAATAATTACTGATATTTCTGTCCACAGGAGGGGCTGGACACTTGCACTACTGCATTCTCTCCTTGGAAGACGTCT
>NW_027530632.1:3394438-3405350 GCF_008692635.1 Crocuta crocuta
GCTGCCATGGGGAGCAGAGTGTCTGGTGCATCTGTCTGCACGGTCAGGATCTACTTGCCCCCAGGACCCAATGGGACAGGGTGGCCTCTGCCCTAGACAGTGCTTGGAGGAAAACAATTGTCAGCCCAAATGACATGACCGTGTCTATGGTCCATGAGGAAACCGACTTGTCCTCTGATGGATACCTTCCCTCATTTGGAGTTGCAAAATAAGTATCTGTTGAATTATTAACTAACTTACAGTGATTGATATATTATCTAGCGGCTTACAGACCTGAACTCATCTTGTCTCTTTTTCTTTAATGTTTATTTATTTATTTTGAGAGAGGGAAGGAGAGAGAGTGCAAGCAGAGGAGGGGCAGAGACAAAGAAAGAGAGAGAATAAGCAGGGTCCTCTCTGTCACAGCAGAGACCGATGTGGGCCTCGATCCCACGAACTGTGACATCATGACCTGAGCCGAAATCAAGAGTCAGAAGCTTAACCAAGCGAGCCACCCAGATGCCCCTCGCCTTGTCTCTTTAAGAGGATTTTCTCTCTGAGATGTAAACTGTAAAATCATCATGTAAAGGATCAGAGGACAGAGATGCGATCTGTCTTCCATTAATTGCCAGGGAGCAAATTTAAGTTCTGGCATACAACAGTTGCTGGGTCCCCACACCCAAGGCGTAGAAGGAAAAGAAAATTCTCAGCAGAGAGCAAGAAAGTGGGGTAAAAGCAGCCACCGGTCTCTATGTGGGCCCCATGGCTGTATGGCCAGAGACAAACACAGCAATCCCTGGAGGACCATCTGAGTCGTTAGAGACTGAAAAAAAATACACGGCCAGGTTACTGAGTTGATTTTGCATTTGGCTTTGGTACTTTTGAAATTCATCCAAAATGGCATTCCATTACCTCAAAATTATAGTCTGTTAAAATTTTCTTCTCAAAATGATAAGTTATGCAGGTTATGTATGTAAGAAGAGAAAATTCAGTAGTAAATGCCACAAGTTAAGGTACACATTTATTGGGCAAAGTGCAGCTACGAAGGACAGATATTTTGTAAAAAATTAGCAAGGGTGAGCGACCCCTCACCTCTGCTGACCCTGAGCTTCTGGTTTTCTTTGTGGTTCCTGGAATTCCTTAATTCTAGACTGTGGGTCCTATCGATATCTCTCCCTCGCTCCCCACCAACCTGGCTGAGAGCCCACGGGCACGAATATTCACAGGTTTTTGTTGAGTTTCTGTTGTGTCATCCAAGATGACATGACACTTTATCAGGGTGCCTGAGTGGCTCAGTGTGTTAAGTGTCCGACTTTGGCTCAGGTCATGATCTCACGGTTTGTGAGTTCGAGCCCCGCATCATTTTCTCTGCTGTCAGCCCAGAGCTCACTTTGCATCCTCTGTCGCCTTCTCCCTCTGCACCTCCCCAACTTGTTCTCTTGCTCTCTCTTTCTCAATAATAAACAAACATTTTAAAAAAATGATACTTCTTTATCTAGAAAATACAGAATAAAAAATTGCCTTCAGAACCACCCTAGAAATGTCTTGTTTTCTAGTATGTAACAGGAGCTAAGACCACTGTCCAGCTACGATCAATGGGATCTGATTGATATCAAGAGATTTTAAGGCCATGGATACTAACATCATCACCTCCCTCACCCCCTTACCCTCCCAGCAGCCGATGCCCTAGCCTGTCGCTATGTGCTAGAAGCTACCACGCAAATACCAAGCCCTCGTACTTAATGAAAAACCAATAATAACATCAGTATCTACTGAGGTATATCCCAAGGCACAATTCCTACCCCTCTAAACAACTCTCTTTTGTGAAGATCAATAATAAAAGATCATCTCACCTTTGATTCTGACACTAAAAGGATGAGTTAAAATTCAAGGCCTCTGTATATTTGAGTCATATTCTGCTTTGCTTTTTCAATGACTAAGGTACATCTGTAATTGAAACATGCAAGGAAACAGTTACAAGGTTTTTCTATTCAGCATAGAGATGGAACTTTACTTGTCATTTATATACTGCCATCATCAACTTTCTGTGAGATGCAGACAATTTCCCCTCTCTGGGCCTCTGACTTCACACCTGAAAATACAGGGATTAGCCTGGGTGATCTTTAAAGTCTCTTTTCAGCCTAGTAATCTGTGTTTCTATAAAATAAAGGCTAATGCAGAGAGGACTCGGTAATATTAACAGTAGGGTAGTGCCTGGCACTTAATAAAAACATTTAATCCCTTCGACATGAGGTACACCATTTCATGTAATCCTCTCACCAAGCTTGTGAGGTATGCATTGTTTACCCCATTATTCTGGTTACTTTTGAGGCATAAAACAACATTGTTGGGGTTACCTGGGTGGCTCAGTCAGTTGAGTGTCCAACTCTTGATCTCCACTCAGGTCCTGATCTAACGGTTAGGGAGATAGAGCCCCAACTGCTTGGGAATCTGTCTCCTTCTCTCTCTGTACCTCCCCCACTGCTCATGTACATGTGCACTCTCTCTCTCTCTCTCTCAATATAGATAAAAAACATTTTTATATTAACAGATAATAATATAAGCATTATAAATACAAAATGGTAATCAGGTATTAAAGATATTTTTCTGTATTTTTAAAAATATTTTTTAAATGTTTATTTATTTTTGAGAGAGAGAGAGAGAGAGAGACAGCATGAGCAGGGGAGGGCACAGAGAAAGAAGGAGACACAGAGTCCGAAGCAGGCTCCAGGCTCTGAGCTGTTAGCACAGAGTCCAATGCGGGGCTCGAACCCACGAACTGTGAGATCATGACCTGAGCCGAAGTTGGATGCTTAACCAACTGAGCCACCCATGCGCCCCAAGATATTTTTCTTTAAAAACAAAGTGATTATATCTCAGTTTCTCAGGGTCAGGAATTCGGGGGGCTCTCCTGGGCCGTCTGACGCAGGGTCTTTGGTGCAGCCACGGTCACACAGCGATTGAAGCTGGAAATGTAGGAGGCTGGAGCAGCTGGGGCCTGACTGAGTATCCACTCTGTTCATGTACAGTCAATTCTCATTACTGGAGGTAGTTATGTTCTATAAAGTCACTGGGAACACTAAATTAGCAAAAGTTGAACCATTGCTCCTGAGGGAAACGCAGGGTTAGGCTCCTGCAAGCCTCTTGGTCACAATGTTTTCAACAACCAATCGATACAGTACCTTGTTTTATGTGTGTTTCTGCTTAAAGACACCTTATTTGATATATATCGTGGGTTCATTAACATTGAACTCACAGCCAACAGCTCTATAACTCACGCCTGATGGAAGTTTATCTAACGCATGTATTTTCTCCATAAGGCACAGCACAGCCTTTTTGCACTGAGGAACTCTAGACAGCCCTTCAGCCCTGGACTTGAAGGCCATTTTAAACAGCAAATCACCAACCCAAAGCACAAAAATGCCCCCAAAAAACCCACATGGAAACTAAATAGACCGCAGAGAGGACATTTGTTTATAGTATGAGAGCTGAGACAAGAAAGCAGAGCATCATCGCCTTGTTGGACCCCAGCTGGGAATGTGTGTATGGTGACACTCAAACCATTGGCCACTATGTGCATGTCCCCAAATGACCACAAAAGCACTGCAAGTATTCGTGGGGGGTTGCACATAAATTGTGGCAACGAAGGAGATTCACCAATACGAAATTCGCAAATAGTGAGGATCGACTGTACTTTTGGAGCTTTTCAACATGGTTTCTCACATGAGCTCATTTGAGTTTCCTCATGGCATGGTGGATTCTAGGCAGCCAGACAGCTTAATGGCAGTTCATGGTGCCATTACTGCAAGTGAGGCCAAAAAGTCACGTCACCTTTCCTGACCTACCCTCTGAAGTCCTGTGGCATTATTTCCACTGCATTCAGTTGGTTATAAGCAAGTCACAAACTTATCCAGATTCAAAGGGCAGGAAACATTGACCCCACCTTCTGAGAAAAGAGTGTGGGATGGGAGGAATTGTGGCAGCCATCTTTAGAAAATACAATTTGCAACGCCCATTTTACAGATGAGGAAACTGAGGTTTGGAAAGTGAAAGAACTTGCTCAGTGTCACGTAGCTCATATGTGGCAGAGCCAGAATTTGAACTCAGGCATCTCTGACAACCAAAGCCTGTGCCCTAATCACTGCATCCTGCTACATAGCATCCCTTTGGTTTATAGTCTATAGTTTCAATGCAGTGCAAACAAAAATTCACAGCAGTGCAGCTGAGCAAAGGACTTCATGAAACAGATGGAATTTTAGGAGGAACCTGTAGAAGGGAAGGGAAGTTGCTTGGCAACTGCTGCTGGGGAGATTGATCAAAGCATGAACTTAAATATGAAGAAGTCAGGGTGTATAGAATAAAGATCAAGCAAAGCAAGGATTTGGCTTAGATACAGTATGAATAAGAGATAAAAGAGAAATGATGAGCCCTGAGACCTAGGAAAGCACACAGAAGACAGCCACATGGACAGAACTGTGGTGGGACTTGGACACCCGTAACAGTTGCCCACAGCCACGGGTGAGTTGGTCAGCACAGAACAACCTTCAGCATGTTCCGAAAATTCTCTCCCAAGACGAGCTCCTACTTTTACCCATCATTTGAGAGGTAGAGTCTGGCTCTGGGGCCCCCAGAATAAACTAGGAAACTAAAAATGATGGTGTAGAATTCAGGGTCGGCCAGGAACATGCTACCCATGGAGCCTTTGCTTATAAAATGGGGGAAGGGAGGGACCTACTTTCTGGTGAAACAGAAGTTAAACAAGCTAGCACTGTGTTCTTCAGTGACAATGTACCTCCAGGTCAGGCAACTCAGCCCGTTGATGGTAGGACAGGCCAGGGATCACTGGCTTCATTACAACACTCAACAGCAATAATCTCTGGTAGAATTTCTCACCCCCCCAAAATGATTCCTTGAACATTCTGATGATGCCGCCAATTGGGACACTCAAATGTAGGTTTGTCTCAATTGGGTGTCTCAGCATGAAGGAGAATCACCCACCTTCCATGGAAACCTAGAAACATAGGACCTCTGATGAGGGGCTTCCTAAAGGCCATCCTCCTGATGATGATTCGCTCTGAGGCTTGGAGCTCCTAGTGCTCTTATTGGCTGACCAATATTTATTTTCTTCTTGTTGTTGATTATTATAGTAGTCTAGCGCTGGGCAACAGCTTACCCAATGTAGGGGCTTAAAAAACAACAGCTCGATTTTGTTCATGATTCTGTGGGTCGGCAATTCAGGAAGGACTTGCCTGAGAAGTTCTTGTTTTGAGACTCTGATATGGTTGCCATCAGAAGCCAGCTGAGGTTTCAGTCATCTGAAGGCTCAGATGGGCTTGGTGTCCAAGATGGCACATGCATGGAGCAGGCATTAATGCCAGCTGTTGGCCAAAAGCTCAGCTGGGGCCAAAGATTGAAGCTCTTATTCATAGCCTCTCCAGAAGGGCCAGACTTCTACCATGGTGACTGACTTCTTCTAGAGCATCCTGAGAGAGCCAACAGGGGGCTGCTAGGCCTTCTATGACCTAGTTTTGAAGTCACGTCCACCATATTCTATTAATCACCACAAACATAAGCAATCAGATTCAAGGGGAGAGCAACATAGACATCACTTCTTCACAGGAGGAGTGTTGAAGAACTTGGAGGCCATATTTGAAAACTGCCCATTATAGGGTAAACCATGTTCCCCAAAAGGGTGTTGAAATCCTAACCCCCTGTGAATGTGATTTGATTTGGAAGTAGGGTCTTTGCAGATGATCTAGTTAAGATGAGGTCATTAAACTAGACTCTATCCACCTAATCCAATATGACTGATGGTCTTACAAAAATGGGAAATTTGGACACAGACACACACACAGGGAGAACACCATGTGAAAATGAAGACAGAGGTCAATGTGATGCCAAAGAACAAGGCAAGGAATCCAAAAGTTGCCAACAGACCACTAGAAGCTACAAGAGAAACATAGAACAGATTACCCCTCACAGCCCTCAAAAGGAATCCACCCTGCCAACATCTTGATCTTTAACTTCTGGCCTCCAGAACTCTGAAACAGTCAATTTCTTTAGTTTAAGCTACCCAGTTTGTGCTTTGTTATGGCAGCCTTAGGAAACCAATACGCTCTCCTACAGACTAAAAGAACCCTAATTTTGTTTAAGAGGACAAGAAGCCCAGGTGAGAACATATACCTTCCCAGACTCCCTTGTTGCTTAGAGATAGCCATTCAATACCGATCTGCCAGGGGGCATCTGACAGAAAGGCTGTCCTTTCCTCTTTCTCCGTTTCTCTTTCTTACCACCTATAATGCAGAGATGAGGTGTAGGAATGGATAAGCCATCTTGCAGCCATGAGGACACAAGCAGGTCTGGAAGCTAGAAAGAACCTGAGTCCCTGAGGGCAGTCCTCTGTTCAATAAACAGGCCACCATTGGCAGAGCATCTCTTGTGCCCCAGGCACCATGCTAGGTGCTAGGGCAGTCTCCCCCATCTGCCTCTGATGATCTGTCCTTAATCTCAGTGGCAGATCACTTCAACTTAATGAGATAACAGCAGGCATAAGGTGTGGATGTGATGTTATGGACTCCCAGAGGAGGCCTCTTACCCATCCTGACAGGAGAGCTTCCTGGAGCTTCCCTCTGGGAGGGACCCAAGGGATGTACAGCCGTAAAAGTCCCTGTCAGCCCCTGGGCAGCTGAGAGCCAGGGGAATGTTCTCCTCTCTCTAGACAAGAAACACAACTCCCTGGGGTATCAGGTGGTAGGACGAGGTCTCTCTGAAGCCCCCAAGTGCTGAGTGCAGTGTGGCCGAGACTGCCTGTAGTTCTCATGGCAGCCACCACCTCAGGACTCCGAGCAACTGGGGCCTCCCAGGCTGTCCTGGGAGACACCTCAGGTTGCTTCAGAGGAGCCAAGATTCCACTGTTCTCAAGAGGGCTAATCAACAGAAACCTGAAAGAAGCCACACCATGGATAAAACCGAGTGAGCCTAGAACCCGGTAACTTCTGTTAAGCTACAACACCCTCCAATTAACCCATTTCTCATAATCACCAAAACCTGAGTCAGAAGCCACCACTGCCACAGCAACATGGCTACCAGGGTTTTCCATAGAAAGCTAGGACACTAGGTTTTCTGCTGAACCAGGTCTGGCTTTCCTCATGCCACGGGTAATCCAGTCAGATCATCAACATGGCCCTAAGGACTCTGACAGAGGAAGTCACTTGAGAAAGTCCCAATCCTTCCTAAACTTCTGCCGGTCCAAGGACAACATCGCCCTCCGTGAAAATGTAGGTACAAGTGTCTAGCACTCTACCTGGCATGTGACAGGAGGACCCAACAACTAGTGGACTCCTTCTCTCCTTCGTCATATGGTTTCCAAAGTCTTCTGGGAAAAGAAGCAAGAAAGGATTGGAGGTGTCCTTCTGTGCCCTTTGAAGAGTGAGTTCATGTCTCTTTAATACATCTCCATGACACCTGCCATGGTGTTTTCCCCACAGGACACATCCAGCGACACAATAATAAAGGAGGTAAGAAGAGTCAGGGGAGAAGAAAGGGAAAAGGACAAGAAAGAGATGGTCTCATCAAAATGGCATTTGCTTTTAAAAGAACATTTTCGAAGCTGGGATCAAACCAGCGGTGCAGTGAGCGAGCAATAAAAGCTAGCGCTCCCTGGCATTCTGAACAAGCCCAGCATTTTCCCCACAGGCAGAGTCAGTGTGGCAGAGTTCAGCATCCCACAGACTTGGAAATGAAAGTGAACAGAGGGCAGCCCCAAGCATACTGGCAAGGGAACCTTGACCTCACCCCCTCCCACCCCATCCACGCCCTCACCTAAAAACGGTTTTCTCCACTCCCTGTCATTTAAAAATGGTTTTCAGGGCACCTGGGTGGCTCAGTCGGTTAAGTATCCAACTTCAGCTCAGGTCATGAACTTCCAGTTCATGAGTTTGGGCCTGAAGCCTGCTTCAGATTCCATCTCGCCCCCTCTCTCTGCCCCTTCCTTACTCACACTCTGTCTGTCTGTCTCTCTCTCTCTCTCAAAAATAAATAAACATTAAAATTTTTAAATAAATAAATAAAAATGGTTTTCAACTTACATTCCAGTTATTTTTTAAATTTAACACATAAATAGTATGCGTTCCTTAAGATAGGTTGTATAAATCCTTTTTCAGCTTCATTGAGAGATTACTGACATCTAACACTGTACTAGTTTAAGGCATATATATGTATATATTGCTAAATGATCACCACAATAAGTTTAGCTAACATGCATCACCCCCACATGGTTGTAGACTTTTTTCTTGTGATGAGAGCCTTTAAGACCTATTCTTTTTACAACTTTCGAGTAGATAACACAGTATTGTTAACTACACTTGTCATTTTGTACATTGCCTCCCTGGGACTCATTTGTCTCATAACAAGACATTTGTATCTCTTGACCACCTTCATCTACTGCTCATTCTTTTTTTAAATGTTTTTATTTATTTTTGAAAGAGAGAGAGAGAGTGGGGGAGGGACAGAGAGAGAGAGAGAGGGGTACAGAGGATCTGAGGTAGGCTCTTTGCTGACAGCACTGAGCCTGATGCAGGGCTCAAAACTCATGAACCGTGAGATCATGACCTGAGCCGAAGTCGGACGTTTGACCAATTGAGCCGCTCAGGTGCCCCCACCTCTCATTCTTATACTTAACACCCTCCCGTCTCACTGTTACCACCCTCAGATTCATTATCCTGATGGATAATCACATAAGCCAGTCACATTTTATAAGATTTTTACAACTAACACACATAATGTATAATCGTCATAGAAAAATTTGAAAACCAAACATGAACCTCCCCCAAAGTTTGCATAGGACTACTCTCCCCAGAGATCAAAGAAACTGAAGCATGGTGAGGCTAAGTCACCATTGCATCTATAAGGCAGTAGATCCAGGATTTATTCCGAAGTAGCCTCCTAGAGAGCTGTGTCCCTATTACTTCATACCACTCCATACCGAGATGGAAACAAGATTAAAAAGAGAGTCTGGGATCAAGTCATAAGTCATGGATCAAGTGCCATCATCAGAAAGGGTCATCTTGTTATGTTTGCATAAAAAGTCATTGTAGATTCCGGGCAAGGGTGTGGTAAAGCCAACGCTCTTACAGGACATGGCGACTCAACTTTTTGGAGGGTACTATAGTATTATAAATTTAAAGACCTAGAAAGGGCTTTTGGGTTCATTGATCCCACATTACTTATATTCAGAAAATGATTAGAGAAATGTATAAGAACATATGTGTATGATTGCTCACGGCCAGAAAATTTCAAATACTGGGGAGGAAAAACATTCTAAGCTAAATTAAGCTAAATGTTCACAGTCCTCTGCATGTTCCAGACACTTCCATACCTCCACATTAGTACCATGCTGATGCCTTGGCCTGTAATGTCTTTGTCCCACTTTTCCCCTGGTTGCTTCACCAGTGCAGCCAGTGTCTCTTATTCTTCCCTTATGAGTCTTATCAGCTCTTGCCTCTCACCCTAGGCCATCTGTACCCTCACATTCTGTGTCTAACTTGCCCCTGCCCTGGTCCCGGGCACATAGGGAGTACTCACTGATATTGAATTGATCTGCCCCGTGCAATTCGATTTTACAGAACATTATGGTTTGGAAAGCACATTCGCAGGTATTTACCTTTGATTTTTAAGACATTAAAAAGCAGCAGAATAATAAAATAGCCATTAATTGTTTTGTATTTGTTTTGTTTGTATTTTTATTGTTGAGAGAGAGAGAGCACAAGCAGGGGAAGGGCAGAGAGAGAGAGGGACAGAGGACCTGAAGCAGGCTCCGTGCTGACAGCAGACAGCCTGATGCAGGGCTAGAACTCATGAACCGTGAGATCCTGACCTGAGCCAAAGTTGGATGCTTAACTGACTGAGCCCCCCAGGCGTCCCTAAAATTATTTTTTTTGAGCAGCAGAAGTAAATATTTCTGTTCCCATTTTAGAGATAAGGAAGCAGAGGCTCAGAACAGAGTTTTCCAAAGACCGCACAACCAGCGGGGGATGGGTGCAGGTCTATTGGTCTTCTGAATTGAACACAGTGATGTCTCCACGACACGAAGAAAGGGCAAATGGGGTCAGGGTGGCCCCGTAGCAGGTGCCCAGCCACCTTCGCTGAAGGGAGACTTTATGGCACCCAACGGAACAGGAAGGGGTCTCCTAAGAAGCCAGAGCTCTTGAGGTTAAGTGATTTTTCCACCTCCCATTTTAACTATCCTTTCTCCTCATACAACCTTTCAGGGATGGTTCCAAACTCAGATTTACCCCCACTGCATACACACAGCCTCAGTCTTTGAAACTGGCCCGAAGTGGCATACTTCATTGCTCAGGTTCTTAAAAGCTCCCCATCTTCTAAATTGGGCCACCTCCCACTCGGACCCAGCACCAATCCCAGTTTGCTTTCTTGATTTCTCCAGTCTTCCCACCTTACTCCGGCCCTGGCTTAAGCCTGGGCTTTTATTCTTCAGCAGAGAGACACCAGGAAAGCAGGGACAGATCTCTGAGGGACAGACCGCTCCCTACACCAGTTCAAGGCCTCTCAGATCAGCTCTCCAAAGCGGCCCTATGTTGATATGCCTTGAAGGGCTGTTCCAGTCACCTTCTAAATAGACCCTGGCACCTTGTCCGAGGACCTTTCCAACTACTCTGCTTCCTATTGTGCAAATTAAAAATATGAGAAGAAGATTCTCCACCCTGCATGCAAGAGGGTTTCAAGGGACTCGAGTTTCAGACTGAAATCTGCCTAAGGACACGCAAACCCACCTTTCCTACCTCCCTTTTTGCAGCTGTCCCTCTTCCAGTCTGCAGAAAAAGGGCCCACCTCTCATATTTCCAGAACCTTCCATTGGTGCACTGTCCCCGGCAGTAAAAAAAAAAAAATGTCTTAGGCATCAAACAGAGGGTCA
>NW_027530632.1:3405362-3411646 GCF_008692635.1 Crocuta crocuta
AACAGAGGGTCACTTTCAAATTTGGAGCTGGTGTTGACAAAGTAAATAACTCTTATTATTCAGTAACGAAGCTTGTTGCAAGCCAGATGGTGTCCAGTTCTTTGCCTTCACCAAAGCTGCAGGAAGACCTGATAATCAAGTGATTTTTTAAATGTTTATTTATTTTTAAGAGAGAGAGAGAGTATGTGTGTGAACCAGGGAGGGGCAGAGAGAGAGAGAGAGGTAGACACAGAATCCAAAGCAGGCTCCAGACTCCAAGCTGTCAGCACAGAGCCCGACGTGGGGCTCGAACCCACGAACTGTGAGATCATGACCTGAGCTGAAGTCGGATGCTTAACCGACTGAGCCCCCCCAGGCGCCCTAGAAGTGATTTCTGATAATAGTTTACTACTACAGGATCCTTGGCAGAGGATGCAGAAGGGGTTTAGAGAACCAAACAACGCTACTGTAAATAAAATTCTTTCTACTCTGATCTGCGTTTTTCTGTGAACAAGATTTCTGGGCTCTTAAATGGGAACACAGTTGATTCTGAATTCTGGCTTTTCCTACCAATAAGTAATATTGATTCACGGATATGTCTTACAATAAGATGCATGTCCAATAAAATTTTACTTTTATGCTTAGTAATTTACATTTTGCTTATCAAACTTTGATATCTGTGCTGTTTTGATCAATTTTGAGCCTATAATATACGAATGCTAACTTCATCGAGACGAGATGTTAACTTAGAGCCTTACTGACTGTAATCTGCTCTCTATGACATGAACATCTCCCCCCAAATCTAGGCATGTTTATCCATTTGCCTATTTGATACTTCTACTGGGTGTGTAATAGGCATCTCAAACTTAACATGTCTGAAGTCATACTTCTGATATCCCTCCTCAAAGTAGCTCTTCCCGCAGGCCTCTTATCCTTTTAGCTATCCAGGTCAAAACCTTAGGGTTGTCCTTGACCCCTGAGGCAGCCATGAGAATGTGCCTCACAGACCTCCTATACAGGGTGTGTAATTGAGAGTCCCACATGCTGGGCTTGAGTCCATGATTGCACTTGCATTGAAGCCACCCCTTCCAAGGGATGCTCCCCACCAATAATCGAGTGTGGCTGGGATACTGAGTCAGACCCCTTCTTGGGAGACACAAGATTCCTCTGTTGGCCAACCTTGGCTCAAGAACTCTCCAAGAGCGGGGCGCCTGGGTGGCTTAGTCGGTTAAGCGTCCGACTTTCGCTTAGGTCATGATTTCGCGGTTCGTGGGTTCGAGCCCCATGTCGGGCTCTGTGCTGACTGCCAGCTCAGAGCCTGGAGCCTGTTTCAGTCTGTGACTCCCTCTCTCTCTGATCCTCCCCTGCTCACGCTGTCTCTCTCTCTCTCTCTTAGAAATAAATAAAATATTAAAAAAAAAAGAACTCTCCAAGAGCTTTGCTGAACCTTCCTTAGACTGCATGGTGGCCTTGGACCTCCATCCAACCTCCCCTCCCTCTCCCTTCCGTCCAGGATCAGACTTCCATCATGGTCTGATGGCTGGTCCAGCTTTCTTTGGCTCTTTCCTGATTCCCTTTCGCACTGGAAATAATATGAATACAGTCCTTACATGTTTCATTCTAGTTGGGCATCTGCTTCTCAGAAGACAGAGATTAGCACAATCTTTCTCTTTCTCTCACACCTCACATCCAGTCAGCAAACCCTGTTAGCTCTCTTCAAACTATAAGCAGGGTCCAGCCTCTTTTACCCTGGTTCAAGCCATCATTGTCTCTCTCCCGGATTATGGCAGCAGCCTCCTGTCTCGGTTGGCATGGTGCGTTAAAGATGGCCATAAATTCACTGTGCTCCTTTTTACCGCCTTGAATCTGGCGTTGGCCTCTGACCGTTTTAGCCAATTGCACATAGAAAAAGTGATGCTGTGTCAGTTCTGGACCTAGGCTTTAGGAAAACTGGCGGCTTCTGCTTCCTGCCTCTTGGAACCCAGCCTCCACGCTGTGTGGAAGCCCTAACAGCCCACTTGGAGGAAAATCAAAGCCCCCGGCCGACAGCCCCAGCTGAGCTCCTAGACAACAGAGAGCACCACGTTGCCAGTCATATGAGTGAGCCATCCTGGAAGTGAGTCCTCCAGCCCCGGCTACCCATGCCACATGGGGTGAAGATGAGCTATCCCTGCCAAGCCTTGCCTAAATTATAAAATCATGAGCAAATAAATGATGATGACTGTTTTAAGCCATTATTTTGGGGTGGTTTTTGACACAGCGATAAATAACTGAAATAGCCAGGGCCCCAAGAGGAAATAGAAGGCATGCTGAGGGTGGCTAAAGAGAGTTTAATTAAGGGGTTACGTTTGCAAAGGTGTGGCCAGGGTTAGGGCATGGTCAAGCACCATGGACTCACATGAGGGATGCCATGGCTACCACTAGACCTAAAGGAACAATGAAAGAAGAGAGTTACCAGAACTCCAAAAGGGTAGCTATAAGGGGAACACTACTACCCGACAGGAGTTATGGCCTTAGGTAGAGGGACACAGCCAACCTGCAGAGACTCAGTAGGGAGAGAACCAGCGAAACACATGGAATAAATGCCCCAGTTTCATTCCCCTCTCTCCCTCTCATCTCCTACTTGTCCCCATTAGTTGAACCTCCTTCCTGGAAGCCAGAGAGCAAAGAGCCCATTGATGTAATCCTTAGAGATCAACCTCCCAGGGTGCAGAGCAAGGTGGAGAAAGGTGGAGAGTAGATCTGAAGAGCAAATAAAAGATATCCAGCACCCTCCCTAAAAGCTGCCCCTACCTTAGCTCATACCCCCTTGCAGTCTATTTTCAATATGGCTGCTAGAGAAGTCTTGTGAAAATAAGTCAGATGACATAAGCTCTTTGTCAAAATCCTCCACAGTAAGTCAAAGCTAAAAATCCTTAACGTATCCTACAAGGCCCTACATAATCTTACTACTCATGACCTCTGAGCTCATCTCCAGGGGCCCCCATTCTCCATCTCCTGGCACCAGCCATGCTGGCCCTCAGACCCTTCTCCAAACCTAACAGTCACAGTCCAGCCTCAGGGTTTCTGCCCCAGCTATTTCCTCTGTGTAACATGCTCCTTCTCTCATATTCACGTAACTGGAGCTTTTTCTTCCTTTGGCTCTTGGGAAAAAGTCGCCTTTTCAGGGACTGAAATGCCCAACATCACCTCCCATCTGACATTATGTATCTCCTTTCCTTGCTTGGTTTCTCTTATCCCCATAAAGTAAGTTCCATGGGAGCATAGATTTTTGTGTTTTGTTTACTAGGACAGCCTCCCAACCAACGTATGGCACATAATGAGCACTCAATAAATATTTGTTTGATAAATGAACGAAAGGACACAGAAAGTGGAGATGTGTAATTTCTGTGTGTGCATGTGTGTGCAGGAAAATGTAATAGAGCCAGAAATAAAAGCCTCTCAAGCATGAAGTATATTAGGACAATTTCTTGGGGGAGAATAGAAAGAAAATTCAAGTTCAAAGAGAAAAAGGAATGACATAAAATTTCTCTCTATTAAAGAAGAGCTGGTTCATGTATTTTTTTTAATGGATGTTCATGAGTAGCAAATGGGTCTGGTATTTAGATTCCACTTCCAAGTGTGACATAACAATTTGATTTTAAAATGACAAAATTTGCAATATGCTGGAAATTAAGTCCTTTGCAATTCTTTTAAGGTATAATTAAAAATATTTGAGAGGCGGGGCGCCTAGGTGGCTTAGTCGGTTAAGTGTCCGACTTTCGCTCAGGTCATGATCTCGCGGTTCGTGGGTTCGAGCCCCGCATCGGGCTCTGTGCTGACTGCCAGCTCAGAGCCTGGAGCCTGTTTCAGAGTCTGTGTCTCCCTCTCTCTCTGACCCTCCCCTGCTCACGCTGTCTCTCTCTCTCTCTCTCCTAGAAATAAATAAAACATTAAAAAAATAATTTAAAAAAAATATTTCAGAGGCAAACCTCAAAATGGGTGAACGGAGTTCACAGTTTAACAAAACTAATTTAGGGGATATGCAAACAAAAATATTTGAAGACCATTGCTCTTGTCTGTATTTAAAATTATTTTTAATGTTTATTTATTTTTGAGAGAGAGACAGAGTATGAGCAGGAGAGGGCAAAGAGAGAGAATCTGAAACAGGCTCCAGGTTCTGAGCTGTCAGCACAGAGCCCCAAGCGGGCTCGAACCCACGAACCACGAGATGATGACCTAAGCCAAAGTCAGACACTTAACCAAGTGAGCCACCCAGGTGCCCCTGCTCTTGTATGTATTAAAAGAGCTCTGGCCTTGGAACTAGAAAATCTTAACTTCTTACCTTGGCTCTGCCTCTAACTAGCTGTGTAACTCTGGAAAAGTCATTTAACCTCTCTGGGCCTCAGTGGTCTCATCTGTGAAATTAACGAATGAGAGAAACTGAAATCTAAAATCCCATCCAGTTCTACAACCCTCCACTCTGTGACCTCTAAAATTGGTTTTCTGTCTCTTTATAGTTTTTATTTCTCCTTAGGAATCTCTTCCTCCCTTCTGCTCCTGCTTCTGTGGGTCACAGGCCCACCCCTAACCCTTGTGGACTGAGGAGTAAATACAAATCAAGGCTCTCAGCCTGCAGCGGGCCCTCTCTTATCTTCCCACGAAGAGACCTATATGCAAGAACACAGGAAGCTCAGCCTGCACACATCCAAGGCCCGTGTGCCCTCCCCACACCCACAGACTGCCAGCCCTCAAGCTTGGGAGTCTACCACTGTTGTCTTCTTAGTCCATTCCAGTGGCTATAACAGAATACTATAGACTGGGTGGCTTATAAACAGCATGAATTTACTTCTCATAGCTCTAGAGGCTGGAAAATCCAAGATCAAGGTGCTGGCAGATTTAGTGTCTGGTGAGAGCCAACTTCCTGGTTCATAGATGGCCATCTTTTCACTGTGTCTTCACGTGGCAGAAGGGACCAGAGTGCTCACTGAGGTCTCTTGTAGAGGGCGCTAATCCTGTTCATGAGGGCTTCACCCTCAGGCCCGAATCATGGCAACAAAGCCCCAGTTCCCAACACACTGAGGATTAAGTTTCAGTATATGAATTTGAGGGGGATACAAACAGTCTATAGCAACCATACACCCACAGGAAGACTGTCCAGGGGGAAGGCCCATGCAGGCCTGGCAGCAGACTCAGGGCCATCTGAGCAGGGGATTGTCTGGTCCTGGGTACTTAGGCAAGGTTCCAGACGGTCATGTCTCCTTGGTCCCACAGCCATTTCCCCTCATGAGGAAGGGCATGTCTGAAGGAAGGACCAAGGGATGTCCTCTAAAGCCCAGGGCCCAGGGAGGGGTCCTAGCTGCCCAGGGCTAAGGCGGTTCTATATGACTTTAACCTTTGCTGAATGAATCCCCATCAGGATGAATGGATAAACATGTGTGCATGTGCACACAAGGATATACTACAGGGCAAGGGAAAGGGATAAAGAACTGATAAACAAAACAACATGGACGAATCTGACACTATGCTAAGCAAAAGAAACCAAAAATGAAAGACTATAAACTGTGTGACAGCATTTGTATGAAGTTCTAGAATAGTCAGATTCTACAGAGGCAGGCCAGTGATGACTTACGGTTGGGAGTGGAAATTCGGCCACAAAGAAAAGCAGGAGAGAACTCTCTGGGATGATGATGGGAATGCTTCATAGTTTAATTATCGTGGTGGATTCACAGCTGTATACATTTGTCAGAACTCATCAAACTTAAAACGGGGGCATTTTATTATATGTAAATTATACTTCAATGAAGTTGATTTATACAGAAAAACAATAAGAAGAAAAGATTGCCTAGCAGAATGAACATCTGTCGATAAGTACACATTCCACATCAGGGTATGATTTTTCTTGCCCTGTCCGAATAGGATTTTCCTTAAATCTATGCACCCATGTTCTCAAATAAGTAGGTATGTGTGGATGCATGGAGAGTGGGGAATTGTTACCCATCAATCAAGCTTAGCCAACTCTGAACCCCAAACTTTTTCTTTGACCCCAGTTGATATTCATTTTGGAATCAATATCCACCCCCACCCCCACCCCATGGAAGGCAGGGTAGAATGCTACAAGCTGTGAGTCCAACAGCCTTGGGGTCGAGTCCCAGACATGCCACTTGTGAGCTGCCTAGCCTTATGGGGTAGTCAGAGCAGGAGCCAAACAGGCAGGATCTCATTTCATCCTCACCCAAACATGATGATGTAGGTGGCTTTGACCATTACCATTTTTTTTTTTTTGCACTGATAAAATTTAATGAGAAATCTGAAGCTCAGAGCCC
>NW_027530632.1:3411713-3412373 GCF_008692635.1 Crocuta crocuta
CCACACTTAAGAACCCTTCCACCAGGATTTGGAGCCACATCCCTTCAGCTCTGCATTTTAATGCTCCTCCAGAGCACGTTACTTAACTTCTGAATTTAGAGTGCCCTTCTTCCTAAAGTCGGAATAACACTGCTTACATTTTAGGATTGTCGCGAAAAACCAAATAAGGTGCCTTGTGTCACTGAGGTGGTCAATACATTCAGTTATCTAGTATTATGGCTGCAGAATTTCCAGCCATTTGTGTGTCTGGATTAAATACCAACATCAGCACTTCGTGCTCACCTTTTTTCTGGCAGGCTCCCCAGCGTGGAAAACTAGGGTTCAATCCCTGAGGGCTCAGAAGTGACTAGGAATTCCATTACAGCCACTAACCAATGTTTAGTTGACCTGAGAATGTCTGTGCAATTTGCTCTTTAAAGCCAATTGAAGGAAGTCTTCCATTCCGAGGGGCAAGATACTAAAATGCTACAGCTCTTCGGAAGCACGCTTAAGTTCAAACAAAAGACATTTAGATGTTTCATTTGAAGTTTCTCTTCTTCTGGTCCCTCATCCTTTGCAAAAGAATACCCCCCCACACACACACAGCAAAGCCCCCATACATGGACACCATCCCTGCTTAGAGGTGAGAAAGGATTCTAAAGGTAAGTTTTTTTCTAATAT
>NW_027530632.1:3412519-3413760 GCF_008692635.1 Crocuta crocuta
AAAGGCATCCAGTAGCCCTGTGCCTTCACTTCATGCTCGAAGAAACAAGAGGAACTGTGATGATTCCACATATGGGGGGAAAAAAATAAGAAGTTATGTGGCTATGAACCCACCCACCACCACATGGGACTCCTCTCCATTGAGCATCACATCATCACTATGAGATCAATGGAGGAGGGCGACAGAAGGGTTCTTAGCAGGGTGTCTGGCACATAATAGGAGCTCAATGCATGCTGGTGCCCTGCCCCTCTCTGGGGTTTGAGTGGGCAGGATTTTCTCAGAAGTACCAGACTCTCTTCTTTATCGAAGCAACCAGTCAACAGGGGCTGCCTCGACCTTAACTTCTGGGAAAACAGGGCAAGAAAAAATGCGGCAGAGGTGCCACCGTGTCTACGCTTAAATGCCCATCGGTCCATCACAGGAAGCAAAGCAAAGGAGGGCTTTCCTGGAGGCTAATTAACAGACAACTACAGTCATCCGAGACTTAAAAGAATAAAAACAAACCACCAGCTGTCACTGACTCTTTTCCTCTCCTTTTGGAACAGTGTAGCTAAGGGGAGGACGTTCCTAGCAATAGCTGCCAATAGAGTCCAGAATGGTTCCCGAGGACAAATTTGGCCTTATAGGTAATCAGATATTGGATAGAATCTGCATCCCGGGGTGCCCTCCGCCCAAAAGTTCACCTCTAGTGCAATAGAGATGACCACCGTGTCCTCTCCATGCAGGGCTCCACTCAGAGATAACCTGCCGGCAACCTCTTCCTGATTGGCCAAGCCTTCCTACTAGAGGAGACCTGGATCCAAGCTGGGCTACAGCCTCTTGACCAAAACTTGGAAGCAGGACTCGGCTGGTTCAGTATGTAGCTACAGGTGATGGATGTGTAAGGTGATACAGACTTTGAGGCCAAGGACACCATTTGGGGGGGGTGCCATGTTTGGTCCATGTGCATGGAATCACGTGACGTGTTAGCTGACCAGATGAGGTAGACCTAGAAAAAGCCATTCAACTTGAAAGAGAGAAAAATGCTTCAGAGCTACAGAGAGAAGCAGGGAGAAAAGACAAAGAAACCCAGAGAAGAAAGAGGAGGGGGGCTCTTAGATGGCTCTTTATGTAGCCCTACTGCATTCACCCCTTTTTGACTCAAGCTGATTTAAGTCATATACAACTGCCCTTTTGCCATTTCTAGACATTCTGACCCTTGTGGCTTCACTTCTTTAGTTTAAATGTTAGACTCCTTGAGA
>NW_027530632.1:3413954-3422317 GCF_008692635.1 Crocuta crocuta
TTCCCAGCACCTTCCTGTGAGTGACTCTATTAGAATCTTTCGCAAAGGCAAGTTTTGATATGGAGGTCAGCGAGAAGAATCCATGGGTGGGTCCTTGGATGGGCAAAGTGACTTCCAACCAAGAAGGTGGAAGAGCCCAGAAATGACGTGGGTCAGCCAACCCAGCCAGCCATTTTGATACGTGGCCAAACCCAGTCCAGTGCCTGCTGGTTCTTGGCTCTCCTGTCAGCCTCTCTCTGTTCTCCCTCACCCAGTCTTCTCCTTCTTCCTCTCTCATCTGGACCTTACCTCAGTCTCATAATTGGCTTCCCATGCTTCAGTCTCACCCACTCCACCCCATCCTCCCATTGCCAATATATTCCCTCGGTAGTTGTTCATTCCTTTATTGACTATCTCCTCCATTGGGAGGTCCACTCATGAGAGGCAGGAACTTAGCTATCTTCCTCACCAGTCAGATTTAGCCACTCCTAATGCAGAGTTTACAAAGCTTGCTGCCCATGCCTTCTTGCCACTCTTTTATAATGTTTTCTATGGTTTG
The DNA here is from genome assembly GCF_008692635.1 of Crocuta crocuta. NCBI lineage: Eukaryota > Metazoa > Chordata > Mammalia > Carnivora > Hyaenidae > Crocuta > Crocuta crocuta. Next base: position 3,414,493 of record NW_027530632.1, read on the forward strand.
AGCTTGTTTTACTCATGCTGGCTTCCCCCTTCCCATATTCTCTGGACACTTTGCAAGGCCATGGACAAGGACTGATTAATCTTTAAGGCCCCAATTCCATGAAGGTCAGATCTTTAAAAGTGCTGGCTGGCTGGAGGAATTGGATGGACAAATGGAAGAATGGAGGGAGAGTGAAGGAGTATCAAGGGGAGANAATCCAAAACTTATTGGCATAAAACAATAACTTATTAGGACCACAGAAATGTAGAAGGGGAATTTGGATCAGGAACTTGGGAAGGGCTTAGCTGGACAGTTCTCATTCAGCATCTGTCATGTGGTAGCCAGCAGATGCCAGCTGGAGTTGCTCATCTGAAGGTTCCCCTGGGCTGGACATCCAAGATGGCCACTCACATGGTGGACAGTTGATACTGGCTGTCGGAAGGGAGCTCATCTGAGACTCAAATGTAACAACTCCTCATGGCCCCTGGATATGGCTTGGGCTTCATCACAGTAAGTCCCCCTTAGTGTAGCCTAACCTCTTAAACTACCTCAGGACCTTAAGACTCTTCTGGTCTACTTCCTTTTGTTGCGGGAGAGAAAAGCAAGGTTCAGAGAATTTGCATGGCTTATTCACAGAGACACCAAATGAGTGGCAGAACTGAGGCCAGAACCAGAGCCTCTTTACCCATCCAGGCAAGTCAGCCTCCATTTACTTCATTGCTTTGGGGAGGCCTCTATTACTCAAAGTGTTCTTGCTTTTAAGCAACTGAAACCAGCTTTGATAAAAATCAATGGCAACAACAAAAGGTGGAGTGAAATTTAATAGAATTCTTAACATGTTTTTCAGACTCACATGATGCGTTAGCTGACCGGATGAGGTAGACCTAGAGTAGCTCAAGGGCCTTTGGGAGAAGGTGTTTTCCAAGTTGCTCACTAAAGAGCTATGATCAACAGATACTTGGTGTCAATGCCTTTCCAGTACTGTCTCTATTTCAAGGTCCAAATTTCCAAGACAGAGAGAGAGAGAGAGAAAGAGAGAGCCTCAACTGGCCCAGTCAGGCTCTCCCTGGCCATGGCCAGGGACACCAGGTTGAAGAGTACAGACATGGCCAGGGAAGGCCTTCCCTGAGTTTCAGGACATGTCCAGGAAAAGGTGCTCACCATGATCCTGACAACACCGTGAGCCTGACTGTGCCTCATCTCAACAGAGACATGTCACCCAGAGGACTTGAAAAATGCATTCACATCCCTATCAGATAGTTGAGATACAGGCCTGACAGACAACATGTGAAGAACTAGAAGCTGGTCTCATGCCCCTAGTGACCACAGAGCTGTGATTGTTGGGCTACAGATGACGAAGGATGACTCAATGTGTCTCAAACTCCATATGCTCCGGCACTTCTTGCTGTCAGGCCAAGTACATAGAATTTGAGATTCCACCATGCAAAGCACTGCAAGATGCAAAGTAACAGAACAAACATGCAACCAGGGCAGTAGAGGATTTTTGCAAAACGTGTTGGAGCTTTGCTGTCATCAGTCAATGTTTCTCAAGCCATGTCATGCCACGTTAATGCGTTGAAGTCAGTTTTGATGCAAGTGACGAGAAATTTATTCTTACTAACAACCGTTTGAGTAGCAACGTGGAAGAATGGTTTCTTCAATAAAAAAGAAAATCTATGAACATATATAACCCCATGACGACATCAGGGTCGCACATATACACACACTTTCTCTCGTGAGAGAAAGAGGGGTGGCGTTAGAGTGCCCAGATAACTCCGGGCAAGCCCAGGGGAATGTGTCACACATGTGGCTGTTGTCTGATATCATTGTCTTGGGAGAGAAAAACTTAAAAACAGCCAAAAGTGATGTCTTGGCTGATCTGCCAAGAACAGGGAAGTTTAAAAGTGTACTGGGATCCTGATGCTGGTTCTGGGTCTATCCAGTGGAGAGAAAAATAATGCAAAACTCAGAACCAAAGCAGAAGAATGGCTGCATTATCCCTTCGCTGTCATTTTCAACAGGCTCATCCCCAAGACAGTGAAGTTAGATGCTAATTTGTACATTTTTGTCCAATAGAAAAGGTGACCCTTTTCGGGTTTCAGTTTTCCAGTCTCATAAGACATTTCCCAGCTTTGTCTCTATTAGCAAATTCATTTCAGCATCTCTCTGACTGACTGTATATAAATATCTGTCCTTTGAGCCAGCCTCACCATCTTGCTGCTTCCCTCATTGATTAATGAGATGAATAAAATCCTTGACACGTGTTCGTTCTACATTTGTATGAGAGTCCTGTTTTTAACATTTTGAAGATTACACCTCAACACTAGGAATGAGTCTGAAAGTTTCTCCAGTCTCCTCAAATGCAGGGTAGGGGGCAAGCTGGGTTTCAAGATCCCCTCCAATGCCAATATTGTAGGATTTTTTCAATAAAGTACAGTATAAAATATTCACTGGGGTGGGTTATTTGTTAGAGTGAGAAATGTTTGAAGGGAAAGTTTTCAGCAAGATTTCAGAATGGTTACATATAAAAAACATGTTCAGCTAATCAAAGAATCTTGAAACTGTCACCACCTAACATGAATATTCGAGTCCTCTCTTATCTGTGTTTGCGCTTTCTGTGGTTTCATATACCTTGCAGTCAGCTGCGGCCCAGAAGCAGACGGTCCTCCTTCTGACTATCGTGAAAAGGTCAGCAGTAGCCTCGCTAAGGCTATGTCACATGTCCGTGTCATTCATGTTACTTCATCTCACATCATGACAAGAAGTGTGAGTACAAACAGTACACTCAGATATTTTGAGAGAGAGAGAGCACATTCACATAACTTGTTTTATAGCATATTGTTATAATTGTTCTATTTTATTATTTAGTAAGGGTTGCTAATCTCTTACTGTGCCTAAGATAGAAATTAAGCTTTACCATAGATCGGTATATACAGATCTTCTTTGATTTACAATAAGGTTATGTCCCAATAAACCCATCAAAAATTGAAAATATAAGTCAAAATGCACTTAATACAACTAATATACCGAACACCATAGCTTAGCTAGCCTACCTTCAACATGCTCAGTACACTCACATCAGCCTCCAGTTGGGCAAAATTATCTCACACAAAGCCTATGTTAAATAAAATGTTGTGGGGGCACCTGGGTGGCTCAGTTGGTTAAGTCAGCTCAGGTCATGATCTCATGGTCCATGAGTTCGAGCCCCACGTAGGGCTCTGTGATGAATCAAACCACCGTCAGTTGTGGACCGTCTGCATAGGACAAAACATGGTATATAGAGGGTCTGCTACTCTCCGCAGTTTCAGCCATCCACTGGGGGTCATGGAACATGTACCCCTTGGATAAGGGGGATTTACTCTACCCAGCAATTAAGAGTCAGAGTCTAGGGGCGCCTGGGTGGCTCAGTCGGTTAAGCGTCCGACTTCAGCTCAAGTCATGATCTATGGTTCATGGGTTTCAGCCCCGTGTCGGGCTCTGTGCTGACAGCTCAGAGCCTGGAGCCTGTTTCAGATTCTGTGTCTCCCTCTCTCTCTGCCCCTCCCCTGCTCACGCTCTCTCTCTCTCTCTCATAAATAAATAAAACATTAAAAATTTTTTAAGAAAGAATCAGAGTTTAGCAAAAGTGTCCCACCTTGTCTGGAGATGGTTGTTAATCCTTACAGTGCCTGCCTGGCAGAATGGAGTTAGATCCCCTGATGAGTATGAGACGAAGCAAATGATTCCTGACCTCCCCCTTTATTCTGCCAATGACAGCCTGCACGGGCCGATGGTGACGAGCAATCTGACCGGGTCATCGGGCTCCTTGCTACCCAAAGTGTGGCCCCAGGGTCAGCAGCAAAGATATCATCTGGGAGCCTGTTCGAAGGGCAGAATCTTGGGTCCAGCCCAGACCTAGTGGAACAGAATCTACATTTTTAGGAAAAGATCTCCTGGTGATCGATAGGCACAGAGAGTTTAAGAAACACTTGGATCTGGCTACAGGCTCCCAAGGTGGTTCTCAACCCTGACTGCACATAAAAAGTTTCGGAGCTTACAGAGAGCGGGCATTACTTGTGTTCCTCCCGGCACGATGGGAAAGAAAGTGACAGGTGGAAAACACAAACCAGTCTTCTGAAGTCAGGGCTGTGTAAGAAGCCCAGCAAAGTGGTTTTGCAATACCAGGGTTTGTTTTTCTTTTTTCGGTTTGGGTTCTAGGAAAGGAGACAAGGAGAGGGACACAGAAGGGCTATAGGGAGGAAGTTGAAGAATGACAAGCCTGTAGATTCTTTTCTTGATTATTTCCTCCCCAGGGGTGATGAAGCACTTCGTGCCTAGCTAGGATGCCTGTTCCCCTGTTCATGCTATATTTTTTTTTGAGAGAGAGAGAGAAAGAGCATAAGTGAGTGAGGGATAGAGAGAGAGAGAGAGAGAATCCCAGGAGGGGTGGTGAGGGGGAGAGAGAGGGGAAGAGAGAGAGAGAGAGAGAGAGAGAGAAGTGAGGCTCACCTGAAGCCAGGCTCAAAGGCTGGGCTCGTACTCACCTGGATGTGGGACTCGAACTCACGAACCTGTGAGATCATGACCTGAGCCGAAGTCAGATGCTTAACAACTGAGCCGCCCAGGCACCCCCGCCCCATTCTTGCCAATTTTATTCCAGGAGTTTATCCAGAGTTTCAGAGCCATAATCCAGGGCTGTAAAACCCCCAAGGATCTCAGAAAGTACAAGTAAGGGGAAGGACAGGCTGCGCTTTGACTTAACAAAATCCCTTTCCTCGTTCCACATCCCTGGCTGGGAATTTCGCTCTAGTCGAGATTCTACAGTAAGAAATCCCCATGCTTGCTAATCAAGTTACCTCTCACTATCCCAAACTACAGTTGCCACTTTTAGAAACGCTGTACTGTGAGCACAAGACGATTAGGTTAAGTACTGGTGGCCTACCAATGTGGACCCAAATACTTGTCAGAGTTATTTTCTGACAACTGCATCCAACAATCTGTTTAGCAGTTTCTGGTGCTTTGGTTTCTTCAATTACAGAGTGCTGCTTGGTGGGTCTAGTGGGTTCAGGGGAAACAAAGAGGTGTTGAGTGCTGTAGAAAAGTCTCTACCTGGAAAACGTTAAATTAAAAAGGATGACATATGCAGTTGGTGAAAACAGAGTCAACCGATGAGTTTATTGGGGCTGTGTTAGTTAGGAGAATGCGGGCTGCTATGATAAACCCAAAATGCATAGTGGTTCAAAATAATAGAAGCTTGGGGTGTCTGGGTGGCTCAGGCAGTTAAGCATCCAATTCGTGGTTTCGGATCAGGTCATGATCTCAGGATTTGTGAGATTGAGCCCCGCATCAGGCTCTGTGCTGATAGCTCAGGCCCTGCTTGGGATTCTCTCTCTCCTCTCTCTCTGCGCCTCCCCTGCTTGCACTCACACCCTCTCACTCTCTCAAAATAAATAAATATTAAAAAAAAAATAGGAGCTTATGTATCCCTCACATAAAGTTCAAAATGGGTATTCTAACCAGAGACTCAGGGGCTGGGGCCGAGTCTTTCTCCATCTTGAGGCATTGTCATCTTAAACATGTGACTTCCAGGAGCCTCACATTTGCCTGCATCAAGCCAGTGCACTGGGGAAAAGGCTTGTGGCTCCCACATGGAAGTATTTTATGGGGCAGACCCGAACGAGGCACACATCACTCCTGACCTCATTTTATTAGCTAGAACTCAATGCCTTGGCCACATCAAACCCAAAGGAAGCTTGAAAATGTAGACTAGCTGTGTACCCAGAAGAGGAGATGGGTTTGGTGAACAATTTTATCACAGTGGGTCAAGAGCATCATTTTAAAATGGGATCAAAAGAATAGAATAGATCAAAATGAACTGGCATATAGGACGGATTAGTATAGTTTTGGAAAAGCCTTGCTTCAATAACATATATTTGTGTACGTGTATGTAAGTACTGTACATAGTATAAAGTATAAAATGTATTTCTTACATGGGTCGTGATGGAAAGCTAAAGCCATTCTACCAAAGAAAGATCCGTATAGACAATAGCAGAAGAGACAGCAAAAGGATATGGTGGGACTCAGGCCCTGAAGTGGGGTTTAAAATTGTTGAGAGGGGCGCCTGGGTGGCTCAGTTGGTTGAGCATCCGACTTCAGCTCAGGTCATAATCTCATAGTTTGTGAGTTCGAGCCCCGCATCCGGCTCTCTGCTGTCTGCATGGAGCCCACTTCTGACCCTCTGTCCCCCTCTCTTTCTGCCCCTCTCCGACTCACGCTGTCTTCCTCTCTCTCACTCAAAAACAAACATTTTTAAAAAATTCAAACAAATAAAGTCACCAAGAAACTGGGCAAGTGTAAATTTGTGCAACTATTCATAATATCAAATATGAAGAAAACTAGATGCAGCTGTGTGAACGGGGCTGATCCTGAGAAACGTGGGCACATGAGTCAGTTCAGACTTAGATGCCTATTCACCGTCCTGACAGCAGCCCACCTCCAGTCTCCAGCTAACTCACCTGTGGCCATGCTTGCCGAGTCTGAGGGGATAATTTAGTAGTTCCCAGCAGAACATTCATGGAAAAGCCGTCACGAATTGGAAGAATAGGGGTTCAAGTTGGATAAGGGGCTGCTTTCCTCGCAGCTTTGGGGCAAAGACTCTGGTCCCAGTATATCTTCAAGTAATATCGCATATCTCATAAAAAGCCACCCTCTGAATGCTCCGTGCTGCTGTCTATGAGCTTGCACATGTGTTTGTTTGAGCGCATGCTCACCTGTGTGCTGAGACATGGGAGAGATAGAATGGTAGAAAGTTCCAGAAGTATAGAGCTTTCTTAGCATAAATGGAATGAATGGAGCCAGGTCGATGTATCTTGAAAGGAACTGATGTAGGGAACCATTTCAGTGGGCCTTTTAAAAGAGAGGCAGGGCATAGTTTAGAAAAATACAGCAGAGATGACATTTTGAGCCATAGAACATGATTTAGAGTGGGAAGTCAGCAGACCTGTATTGGAATCCCAAAGAGATAGCTTATGCTTCCCATTATACAGATTAGGAAACTGAGTCTTAGAGGTTACACCCAATGACTTTCAACTCATAGGTGGAACTGGCACTCACAGAAGTGGGCTCAGTAATGGGAAAGGACGAGAATCTACCGGGAAGGATGGTCTAGCTGAGGACAGAACGCACTGGGGCTGCAGGAAATTCAGATGGTGGCTGAGGGCCCCCTGAGAGAGAGGGTAACTCCAGCTCCTGAGCATGGGGACAGAGACAGCCATTCTTACCAGGGCGCCCTGAGCCACTGTTTCCACAGCAGAAAAGGATGAAACAGCACCAGGATGCAAAGGTGTGGGACATTCTGTGAAACGCCAGCAGGGAGATGTGGTCTTCCCTACCCTCTAAATAAAAAGAGCTCCAATCATCTGGAAGACGGGCACCCCTCGCAATTGTCCCAGGCAGATCTGTAACTCCAGCCCCTCCCTTTCCACGGACCCACCGCACAGGGCTGGAGACAGTCACTTCTTAGAAACACTAAAAATACACATGACATCATTCCTCCCCCCACAGCCTCCAACCCCCACGACCAGCCAAGTAATTTGAGCCCCTCTGCGAGGCCTGCCATGGCCTCCTTTTGAGGTCTGTGTTTTCCCTATTTATCGTACCTGGGAGACTGACAGACATATGTTTTATGATACATTATATATTAGGCTTGGCTCAAGACTCCATTTCTATTAAAGATGACTAAAGCACTAAGTTAGAGCTGCCTGGACCTCCCCTGCCATTTGTCCTCTGAAGCGAGTCCCTAAGCTATATTTCTGTCTTTTAGTACGACATTTGCTCACAAAATGGAAAGAGGCTGGGCATTAAAAAC
>NW_027530632.1:3423103-3424933 GCF_008692635.1 Crocuta crocuta
TTTTTTTTTTTTTTTTTTTTTAGAACCAAGTGCTGGAACTCTCTTCTTGAATTCCTCCAGTTCCGGGTTCTGATAATTACCCAGAATAGACGAGAGCTCCCCAAAGCTGCAAAATCCCATTTCTCTTGAAAACTCTGGCGAAGATGGAGAAAGGGAAAATAGAAACAGATCTGCTTTTTCAAAACGGGGTTCTGCTCCCCTGGGGCACTTCTTCTGCCGTTGGGCACATGATTCTGGCATCATAATTGGTTAAATGCTCACCCTCATCCATAAGACACACGGTTTGTGGGGATTACTTTGCTTCTCGATATTGTTTTTAAATTTAGAGTGATGCCTTTAGACCAATTTAGACACCATCTTATTGCACAGGCAATTAGTAAAATAAGCAAAAGGTAGTGGATGAAAGTGGAAGCAACATCAGAAAAAAAACCAGCCTTCATTAGCATTATAACCTATGCATTCAGGCTGGTAAGGAAGAAACACTAATTCCATTTATTCTATGCAAGAGGCATTGATTAATTGAAAATGCACATCAAAAAGCTTCATTTGCATATAGCAGCTCGGATACCCCAAGAAGGTTTTGGTGGGAAGGGGCTCCCTGTAACACACACAGACACAAGGAGATGCCACAATACTACAAGAGTCATCACTGCCTCTAATTAAGGAGGGTCCATGTACAAACAGACACAGAACAACTGATAGATATATAAATATGGAGAGAGGAAGAGAAACGTATCCCTCAGGAATTTGTTTGAACCGGGATGTTTCCTCCATAGGTGGTTTTCCATCTGCACATTTCCCACAATTAAGGTCTTACGAAGTAAAACGTTCCCTCGCCACTCTCATTTCTTCGTTCTCCATCCTGAAGACTCTTCCTCAAATGGTGTGTGGAGTCCCCATCCACACCTGCCTTCACGTTCGTGCAGTGGCAAACTTCTGGGGCACTCGTTGCCCATCCTCTCTCTGAATACAGGGTGCTCATCCCCTTGTAAGTATCCTTTTGAAAGCCGATGCCCCGCCCAAGACATACATGACACTACTCTGAATATGAATCAGCTAGGTTCTTTTTTTTAAGTTATTTATTTATTTGCTTATTTGTTTATTCATCTATTTGCGAGAGACAGAGACAGCACCAGTGGGGGAGAGGCAGACAGAGAGGAAGAGAGAATCCCAAGCAGGCTCCACACTGTCAGTGCAAAGCCGAACGCGGGGCTTGAACCCACAAAACTGTGAGATCATGAGCTGAGCTGAAACCAAGAGTCAGATGCTCCACTGATTAAGCCACCCAGGCGCTCCTGAATCTGCTATGTTCTGAGCAGCCTTCCAATCTGCGTGTGGCAAGTGGTATGTGGCGTGTGGCAAGCCTAAGCACAAAGGCCATTCCTGGGGCAGGGTTTCCAGAATCATTGAGTGAGGACCTCAGTAAATCCTCCGTCCCCAGAACCACAATAAAATGGGACGAAATTGTCAAAAACAACCATTTCTGGAATCTGGATACTGACCAAAGGCAAAAAACAAACTGATAAGCATTTATATCCCCCAAAAAACCTATTGAATCTCAGTATGAATGGGGGAAAGTTTACTGTGGTTTTTTGCCTAAGGCTGTTGCATGTCCCAGCCACCAGCTCCGAGGCGCAGGGAGCTCTATTTGGGCAAGGCGGGCCAGGAGCAGCACTGTTACAGGCTGTCAAGATTTGGAGATTGGTGGATGAAACTAGGGTAAGCTAAAATGCCACAAAACTCTCGCCAATATTCAGTCGTTTCTCCTGAAAAAGCACTCCCTGGATTGCTGCAAGCTATTGGTTAGTTTCCAGAGTTCTGAAAAAGTTA
>NW_027530632.1:3425113-3427739 GCF_008692635.1 Crocuta crocuta
ACGTCTGCCCGTTCCTGCCATGTTTTTCATAGCTTTTATGAAGGGGAAGACTTTTTGGGAGTTCCTTCCTCCGCCATTTTCACTGATGTCACTGTCTATTCTCAGATGACATGACCAAATGTGTAGAAAATACCAAGGACTCCACTAAAAAAAAAAAATACTAGCACTAATAAATGAGATCAAGAGTGCATGATACAAGATCAGATATAAAAATCAATTCATTTCTAGGTACTAGTAATGAACAATTGGGAAATGAAATTAAGAACTGTAATAAAAAATGTTTAAAAATCAAAAAAAGAATAAAATGCTTAGGCATTAGTGTAACAAGAGAAATCTGTGGTCTGTACACTGAAAACTATAAAGCACTGTGGTGAGGAATTAGAGAAAATATGAATAAACAGAGACATTCCATGTTCACAGATTGGAAGACTCAGTGTTAATAAGATCGCAATTCTCCCCAAACTGGACTACAGGTTTAGTTCCTGACAAAACCTCCCAGCTGCCTTTCTTGGGGAAATCGAGAGGTTGATCCTAAAATGTATGTGAAAATGCAATGGATCAAGAATAGCCAAAATAGGGGTGCCTGGGTGGCTCAGTCGGTTAAGCGTCCGACTTTCACTTAGGTCATGATCTCGTGGTCTGGTTCGTGGGTTCGAGCCCCGCATCGGGCTCTGTGCTGACAGCTAGCTCAGAGCCTGGAGCCTGCTTCAGATTCTGTGTCTCCCTCTCTCTCTGACCCTCCCCTGCTCATGCTGTCTCTCTCTCTCTCAGAAATAAACATTAAAAAAAAAAATTTAAAAAAAATAGCCAAAATAATCTTGAAGAAGGAGAACAAAGTCAGAGGACTTCTGCTTCCTGATTTTAAAACTTACTGCAAAACTACATTAATGAAGACACTGTGGTACTGGCATATGGATATATGGAACATATAGATTAATGGAACAGAATTTAGAGTCTAGAAATAAAACCCTTAAATGGATGGTCAGTTAATTTTTTACAAAGGTATCAATGCAGTTTGATAGAGAAACCAAAATGTTTTCAGTAGATGACTCTGGGACAATTGTACATCCACATGAAAAAAGATGAATTTAGATACTTCTCTCATACTAGCCACAGAAATTAACATAGACCTATGCATCACAGACCTAAATATTTTAAAGTTTATTTATTTATTTTAAGGGGGAGAGAGAGAGTGTGTGAGCATGAGTGGGGGAGGGGCAAGGGAGAGGGAGAGAGAGAGAATCCCAAGCAGGCTCTGTGCTATCAGCACAGAGCCCGACATAGGGCTCAATCTCATGAACTGCAAAATCATGACCTGAGCTGAAGTCAAGAGTCAGACACTTTACCAACTGAGCCACCCAGTTGGTAAACTTAGAGTTTAAATTTACCCCTAAACCTAAATTTAAGAGTTAAAAGTATAAACCTTTCAGAAGAAAATATAGAATAACTTTATGAGCTTGAATTTAAAAAAACACCTTTGATAAATTGCACTTTATAAAAATTATAAACTTTGTTCTTCCAAGGGCACACTTGTGGTGAGCATTGCATAATGTGTTGAGAAGTTGCAGCACACTGTGTTGTACACGTGAAAGCAATATAACATTGTGTGTCAACTACACCCAAATAAAAAAGGATTTTAAGAAAATTTAAAGACAAGCCATAGACTTAGAGCAAATATTTGCAAATCATGTATCTGTTGAAGGATTTGTATCCAGAATCTGGAAAGCATTCTTACAACACAATAAGAAGACAAACAACCCACCTGAAATTTTGGCAACTTAAATAGACATTTCAGCAAAGAAAATATATAAATGGCTAATAAATACATGCAAACATGCTCAACAATATTAGTCATTGATAAAATTCAAATTATAACTACAATAAACTTCAAGCCCACTGGAGTAGCTATCATCAAAAAGATGGGCAGTAATAAGTGTTGACAAGGATGTACAGAACCTAAACCCTCACAGTTTGCTGGTGGGAATGTAAACTGTACAACTACTTTAGAAGACAGTTTGGCAAATTCTTTAAAGATCTAAACATAAGTTGAGCATATGACCCATCAATTCCACTCATAGTTATCTCCCAAAAGAAATAAAAACATACATCCATATAAAAACTTGTATGCGAATGTTCACAGCACCACTGTTCATAACAGCCAAAAGGTAGAAACGGTCACATATCCATCAGTGGGAATGGAGAAATAAATGTATGTCCATACAAAGAACTCACTCAGGCAATGAAAAGGAAGGAAGTACTGATACATGCTCCAACATGGTTGAACCTCAAAAACATGCTAAATGAAAGAAGCCAGATGCAAAAGACCATCATATGATTTCATTCTGACAAAATGTCCAGAAAACATAAATCTATAAAAGACAGAGAATAGGTGGGGCACCTGGGTGGCTTAGTCGGTTAAGCGTCCGACTTTCGCTTAGGTCATGATCTCGCAGTTCGTGGGTTTGAGCCCCGCGTCGGGCTCTGTGCTGACTGCCAGCTCAGAGCCTGGAGCCTGTTTCAGTCTGTGACTCCCTCTCTGTGACCCTCCCCTGCTCACGCTGTCTCTCTCTCTCTCTCTCTCCTAGAAATTAATAAAAAATTTTAAAAAAAAAGTATTTTCTGTCAT
>NW_027530632.1:3427781-3428991 GCF_008692635.1 Crocuta crocuta
TTGGCTAATGGTTGCCCCATGGCCAGGAATGGGAGGGTCTACAAATGGGCACCAGGGATCTTTTGGAGATGATGGAAATGTTCTAAAACTAGATTGTGGTGATGGTTAGTTACCCCCATAAACTCAAGATACATTGAGTTGTCCATTCAAGACACTTGAATTGGGTGAACTTACAGTATTCTAATGTCTTCATAAATCTGTTGAAAAATAACTAAATGTAACCATGATAATAAAATGGCCATCCCTAAATAAATTACTAATAATCATGGTAAGCACCCATAGAACAGCTTAGTGGGGATGAGTATACTGAAAGCACAGCCTGAAGGAGAGAAATGAACTCTTAGAGGCAGAAGGCTGACTTCAGCACATTCGGAGAAGATACCAACCAGGAAAGGGGGACACGGCCATGTACAACCCATACCAACCGCTGCGTCCACTACTCCTAATCTCATTCCTTTGGGAAAAGGAATGGAAATCAAAGTACAACTTATGCTATCCTGAAAATCTTAACAATTGTTTTCCTATTGAAGGAGTCTTGGTTTTCTTTTTTTAAAATGTTTATTTATTTATTTTTGAGAGACAGAGAGAAGGGGGGTGCGTGGAGAGAGACAGACACAGAATCTGAAGCAGGCTCCAGGCTCTGAGCTGTCAGCACAGAGCCCAATGCAGGCTTGAATCCACGAGCTGTGAGATCATGACCTGAGCTGAAGTCGGACGCTCAACCGACTGAGCCACCCAGGCGCCCCGAGGAGTCTTGATTTTCAAACAAGTGCTTCGAAATAAGGTAGCAGATGGCATTCCAGAGAGAAGACCAATAGTGAATATTAGGGAGAATGCAGCAGGACTGTACCTATTTTCTATACCGGAAACAGGCCCATAGGACTTATTTTTGTTACAACTCTCCTGCCACACCCAGCCATCACAAATTAATAACCAATTTCCACAAATGACCATAATAGCTGCTCTTTATTGGACAGTTATGTGTCAGGCATTGTACTCAAGGCTTTAATCCTCTCAACAAACGTAATGCTTCAAGGCAGGATATAACTTTATCTCCACTTTACAGATGAGGAATCTGAAGCTCAAAGAGATTACGAAACTTATCCAAGGTCAGGCAGCTGATAAGTATGGAGCGGACATTCTTCTCTACAAGCTTCCTAACCGCAGAGGCCATATTCTCAGTCCCTTCTCTCTGGGGCAGTGTTCCTCA
>NW_027530632.1:3429018-3429923 GCF_008692635.1 Crocuta crocuta
AAAAAAAAAAAAAAAAATACATTTTGGGGCACCTGGCTGGCTCAATCGGTTAAGTAGCAGGCTTCAGCTCCGGTCATGATCTCACAGCTCGTGAGTTCAAACACCGCATTAAGCTCTGTGCTGACAGCTCAGAGCCTGGAGCCTGCTTCGGATTCTGTGTCTCCCTCTCTCTCTGCCCCTCCCCGACTCGCACTCTGTCTCTCTCAGTCTCTCAGAAATTTAATAAATCATAAAAAAAAAATAAAAAAAATTTATACATCATGAGCCAGGACATATAGGTCTATCTATAAAAGAAGTTCCATAAAATGATACCCTTCCTATGTGCAAGGCACACTGATGCTTTTATTCTATTTATCTTATTTTACTCTTAGTATCTTGGTCAATACCAGTANCACTAATAGTCTACCGTTGACCAGAAGCCTTATCAATAATATAAACAGTCGATTAACACGTTTTGTATGTTATATGCATTATATTCCATATTCTTACAACAAAGTAAGCTACAGAAAAGAAAATGTTATTGACGAACTCATAAGGGAGAGAAAATACATTTACAGGACAGTACTGTATTTATTGAAAAAAATCCACGTATAAGAGGACCCAACACGGTCCNTCGTAGTTTGTGGGTTCAAGCCCCACATCGGGCTCTGTGCTGACAGCCAGCTAAGAGCCTGGAGCCTGTTTCACATTCTGTGTCTCCCTCTCTCTCTCTCTGACCCTCCCCTGCTCACGCTGTCTCTCTCTCTCTCTCTCTCAGAAATAAATGAAACATTTAAAAAATAAAATAAAATAAAATTTCTAATGTTAAGCCAAAAATTAAGATGAAAAATAAACTAAAAGTTTGTAATTTAAAAAAATGTTTAAAAACATTAAAAAAAACCAAAACACTTCTTTAACATAACACC
>NW_027530632.1:3429996-3431213 GCF_008692635.1 Crocuta crocuta
TAAAAAAATGTTTAAAAACATTAAAAAAAAACTAAACACTCCTGTAACATAAAACCTATATATGTTCAAGATGTCTGTAGGCCTGCCCATCAAAATCAAATGCCTGCCAGTCTGGTCATCCATCCACTCTCCTGCCCTTCACCTGCCAGAGGAAGGAGGAAGAGAAAGCTAAGAACCCAAGTGAGTCAGCCAGCAGGTAGCCCCTTCTCAAGGGTGCCTTACAGGACCTGGCTATAGGGAGGGTGGGAGAAGAGAGAGGCAATTCATTTGCCTGAATCAAATGTGCCGTAACAGAATTTTTAGCAGTGTACCCAGAGACCAAGGGACTCTAAGAAAAATTCTAAGATTCTAAGATTCTAGGAAAAGAGTATCATGGGTCACTTTGCCTTAATACCACCTCAAGACACCTCCTGGGGGCCTGTGAGGCCTCAAACCTGGCAGATTCTAGCACTCACACTTTCTACTCACATCGAGAGCATGAAACTCAGATTCCCAATTCAGAGACGCCCAAAGTCCTTTCTGCTTAATTTATAATTAAAAGTATGTAGATTGTATTTGAACAGCTTCACCAAGTTAAAAAAAAATGTTTTTAAAGAACTTCCTGCCTACATATTTCAACTGTATTAAAATAAAAACATAACCTTAGGGCTTGGATTTTTTTTCTTTTGATTTGTTCCCGGCATTATTCTGGTATTTCGTCTCGTGCTTATTTGAGGACACCTATTTTCTTTTCCGTTAATCTTGGTAATCCTGGCAGACTTCTCCCCAATTCATTTCTCTCCAAAGTTGCCTCTATTTGCTTAGATTTTCTGCCGATGTAAGCACTTGGACGGATCAAAAAGGTGAAGAGGGGATTAGGGAAGTCCATCCTGAAGGTCTTAAACATGTGTGTTCTCAATTCTTTTCTTGATCAGTGAGATTACATTGGAAGAGTTCTCTGTGTCTACTTAAGAAAAGAGGCTACAGGAGGCAGAGCATTGTGCAGATCCTGTTAGTGAGGGTCTGTTAGAAATTGTTCCTTTCGCTTCTGTCTTTAACCATTGCATTCCTAAGAGGGCTCCTTTGTAAAGCCCCTGCTTCAAAGTAGACTTTCAAGGTAAAGATGTCTGCAAGGCAGATCAGTTCTCACATTTCCAAATCAGAACTTCCGACTGCCAACCACCACCCTACCCCAAGCGCTTCTCCCCACCCCCATCTTCCATCAGAAAAAAAAGTCA
>NW_027530632.1:3431218-3447263 GCF_008692635.1 Crocuta crocuta
AAAAAAAAGTCACCCCTTCCTGCCAGTCACTTCAGCCTAAACCAAGTGGCCATGCTTAATTCCTTTCATTCCCTCACCAATCCCCGTGTACAGGTCATTAGCAAGTGACTCCTCTTCCCACACAGATCTCAAATCTATCCCATCTCCCGGTTCCTAAGGCATTGTCTTCCCTCACCTAAATTATGGCAATAGCCCTTGAACTGATATCTTTGGTTATGTTTTTGCCCCCATCGATCCATTCTCCATCCAGCAGATAGAAGATCTCACAAAAATTTAAAGCAGACCATGTCTCTCTTCTGTCTAAAACCCTACATAGATTTTCACTGCAGTTGGGATAATATCCTTGTTCTACAAGGTTCTATACAGGCTGCCCCTTGGCCACCTTTCCCAACTTAATCTCCTCCCACTTTCCCCCAACTGGTTCGCTACATTTGAGCCACGCTGGCTTTAATTGTCTTTAAACGCATCACGCTCAATACCACCAAAGGGCATTTGTACTTACTGTTCCCTCAACACTGTTCCCTCAGATCTTCACAATGGCTCGCTCCCGTCTGGTCTCAGCTCACAAGTCAAATCCTCAGAGAAGCCTTCCAGGACCGCTCTACTCAGTGCTGTTCACCACAATCCCCCACCCCCAACGCCCCCCACTCACTCAGTATCACATTATCCTCTCTCCTTTTCTTTGTAACTTACCACTACTTGAAACAGAGTTGGCTTACTTGCCTATTGTCTGTGTCCTTTGTTGGAATGCAATCTCCCTGGAAGCAGGAACGTCGCCTCTCTCTTTCACCGTGTACTGCACTACCTAGAAGAGCACTTGGCATCTAGAGGACACTCAGTTCATAGCCAGTGTAGGAGCTGGCATGCCGCACTATTTCTGACTTCCTTTTGTACATCTACTAATGTACAAATAATATAAACTACCAATCGCTTGAAGTATGCTCTTTTCCAATGCCCTCCTTAATAACATCAAGGATATTAAAACTATGAAAACTCTGAGGAATCAACTCTACACTGGTCTATTCTGGCTCGTGTATCCTTATCATAATTCACTGGTTCAAAAAACACTGAGTAATCACGAAACCTGGGCACTGTGCGAACCACGAGCGTATCACCCAATCAGAACTTTCAGCTTTATGTTTGTCAGCTACTGGTGAAAATTGTGTACTTGAAACAGCCAAACACTAATTGCAGTTATATATTTAAAACGACATCTACCTTGTTTTATACTGGACAATCAATCAGAGGGCTGGTAATAATTTCTTGTTACTTAGCTAGAGCTTTGTGCCAAATAGAAAGGCTGATTTTTTTTCCTTCTTTTTTTATTAAGAAAAACTAAATAAACATTACATGGAAGAAGGCAATCTTTTTCAAATATAAAATTTAACTATACGGGGGGAGGAGGAAATAGCTGATGTTTTCCCTCAAAGGTTGAAAGGAGTAGAATTTTTTTGAAATCCACAGCACATAATTTATTGCCTGAAAATACAAGCAGCCAATTCTTAGAGCCAGAACAGCTCCATTAGGGCATCTGTTTCGATTACAAACCAGTTTTGGTTTAGCCATGAACATTCAGGAACTTACTAAAATTGCACAAAACTGAAAAACAAGAGCTAGAAGGAAACTTGGCACTTTCCTCAACTTATACATGAAGTCACTGCAGCCGGGTCATGTCAAGTGGCTTGTCCAATGCATCACAATAAATTAAGTGGTCAAGTTAGAACTCACGGTCAGGTCTCCTGGCCCACTGGCTGTGACAGATACAGTTTGCTGTCTATCCAATTGCTTATCCAACTTCCCTTCCCCATCTCCACTTCCCAGCTAATAAAACCCTGATTTGTTCAAGAAACAGGCAGAGATTCTGTGATTTCAGAGAGGAAAGGCCCTTTCCTTAGCCTCAGGAAATAAATTATTATTGGATTAAGTGGTTCTCATGCTCTTTGGTTGGTATTGGTCCTCAATGAGCCTGTGATCTATTTCTGGCTACTGACATCTAAAGGACAGTCATCCGGTAATGTGTCATGTTCCCCCTCCTGCCCCCCAAAAAACAGACCCTCGAAGGCAGAAATAAAGTTCCCCTTCAATTTTCTTTCTTCCACATAACTTTCCAGTTATGAAATGAAGAAATCACAGGGATGAAATGTACAGCATGGGGGGATATAGGCAATGGTATTGTGTGGTGACAGATGGTGGCTACGTTTGTGGTGAGCACAGCATGACGTACAGACGTGTCTGATCACTAGGTTGTATGCCTGAAACTAACATAACATTGTGTGTCAGCTACATTGCAATTTACAGAATTTTCCCTTCAACTTTCTTTCTGTCTTGAACTCAGCTGTGACATTTAGAGACGCTACAGTTCTTTTGAGACCATAAGGCAACAAGTCAATAGAGGAAGAAGCATAGCAAAAATAGACAAAAAGCCACGGCGGCTGAAACAATGGTGGTCGCCCACGTCGAGGCCTCCTGATGAGTGAGGTAAAGTGACTCCCGATTTCTTTAAGCCACAGTTGTCCAATTTGCTAGAGCTGGCAGCAGGACACATTCTCGACTTCTGCTATACAGCAGAGACTTCCAAACTGTGATCTTAGGAGCTATACAAGGTGTGTTGACAAGGGTCGAGGCAAGTGGAGAGATGAAGAGAAGTTGCGAGAAGAATCTGCAATTACAGGTGCCTATCCCCATCTTGAAGCTGAGCGGCAGTTTTCCATTTGACTCATTTACTGAACTTTCACAAAAGCTTTCATTGAAACAAAATATCCCCAGTCTAGAATCATTTTGAGAACCATTACAGCATGCCATGCAGGCCTCCGCTTTCAATAAAATGAAACCACAAATAAAATGCCCCAGGGGAGCTCAGTAGGCAAATTAGTCCCCTGGAGACTCTTTTTGTAAAGAGATGAACCATCTTGCTTTTATACAGAAATATGGATTTCACACACGGGTTCACTTAGAATAGAGTGAAATTATCTTTCTCACTAGGAGCCTTGAAAATGGCCTCTGAGACTACGTTGATCTTGTTCCTGCCATTTCCATCCATTGGGTCATCCTCTGTCGAGCAGAAGCAACGATAAGCATCACCAGCCACGATTGGTGTTGACTCTCCTCTTGGGACTGGAGAGTGGAGGCTAATGGTTTTAAATGTGTTTTCCTGTCCACTGGAGTGCTGAGGGCAGGGGTCTTGTTTGGGGACACCTGGCCAGTCACTGAGTCTTGGTTTCTCCCATGAGATAAGAATGTGGCCCTTGCTAGAGCTATTTGCTCATGATCCAGGAAAGTCTGATCTGTATAAAACTTTTTTTTTTAAAAGTACAAACCTTTTTTTTTTGTTTTTTGATTACTGATGTAAGCTCTTCCAGAATGCTGACATGGGCCTTGAGGAGAGTGTCCCTGGCAGCTGCACGCTGTCTCAGTAGGAATCCAGGGGAAGAGAAAAACTGAAATAAGCTCTACTACATGCTTATGCTGTGTAGCGCCCTTGCTTTAAAGCCTGTGTGTTTGGCTTAGTTAATGGGGAAGTTCAAGCATGTGCATGCATATCAGGTACCTCTTGTGGCCACCTCACGTTCTCCCAGCCCACCTTTTACCCCATCCGTTGCTATGGCAACCAGCTTCCTGCATGTGTAATTTGACAGCACCTCAGTTCGGCTCCTGTGTCTGTCTGGCCCAGGATCTGTCTGATGCTATGATATGGGCTACCATCATGGTGTAGGTAGGATGGGTAGAGCTGGGAGTGAGAGAAAGCCAACATCCTGTGGGGCAGCCCCTGGCCAGTGGGAGGTGGGAGCTGGTTTGTTTGTCGTCTGCCCTCCAGACAGACAATTCTGAGGTGCACCCACAGAGCTCTTCAGAAGATCTCAGCAAGACTGAGCCCCAGAAGCCCACAGCAGTGACCAACCTGATGACATACCCTGGGGTTGGAGTTTCTTCCTTCCCCATTTCACCCTTCACTGTCCCCTGTTCCTGTACTCTGGGATCACTTCCCAAAATCAACCATGTGCATCCAGGTCTCAGGATCTACCCTCCGGGTAGGGGAACCCATCTCATGAACACAACCCACATAGCATGCTGGAACCTTCCTAGATCCAAGAAATTCTGGGCCTAGGAGGGCAGCACGTCCTTAGCATCCATATCATCTGCCAGACGGCCTTTGTAGAGGTTTAAAAAAAGTAGCCACAAATTAGTTGACACTCTTCCCATCCACAGGTGGGGTTTACCATCCCTCCCCTTAAATCTGGACAGAACCAAAGATTCGTGATGACTCCAACCAATAGAATAACAGAAGCAACACCATGTGACTTCAGGCTGCATCACGAGAGCCCATGCACTATATCTCTTGTTTGCCAGATCAGACACTCTTGGACCTTGAGCTGCTACATAAAAAAACTTGACTATCCTGAGCCCACCAGGCTCAAGAGGCCACATGTAGGCTTTCTGGTGCCCAGTCCCAGCTGAGCTCAGCCTTCCAACCACCTGAACAAGGTGTCAGACATGTGAGTGAAGCTCTCTTGGACCTCCGAGACCAGGCCATCCACCCGTTGAATACCAGCAAGTGATCTCCACCGACACTACATGGAGCAGAAAGAAGAGTCACCCAGCCAAGTCATAGCCAAATCCCAGACCCACAAAACCATGAAACATGATAACATGGGTTTCTGTTTTTCAAGACACTACATTTGGGCATGATGTGTTTAGCAGCAATAGATAAGTGAAATGCCCTGGAAATGAAAGTCGGGCCTGCAGAGGGGACAGCCCTGGTGTCCTTGAGGTCAGAGAAAAGAGCAATTTCCCCACAGACTCTTCAAGAGTTCAGGGCTTCTTCAACTCTAACTTGCTATTAAGTCTTAGGTCTATTCTGCCCCTGCATTCTGTGTCTCTTTTATCATCGAAATGATTAAATATTGATATCCCTAAACCTGCTGCCTCGTTCCTCATTTAAATAAAACTCTAAGCATTGGACCCTAATATCAAAGTGGCATTTGTGTGTCTTTGTCTCATCCCTCTTAAAAGTTTATGTCTACCAAAAGAGGTTTGAGAGTATCTGTTGGGGGAAGGGGGAGGTGGTGGGGGGCATTATGCCAATGCATGCATAATGTTTAATGCATTATAATCTCCATGTGTACGCAAGGGAAGGAAAAAAGAGCTGTTCAAAGGCCATCACAGGATGAAAATGCAATAATTGGGAACTAGCAGGGATTCTGAGACATAAAACGGTTGTTACTGCCTTTCATGCTTCTGTTTGTCACATTTAATAATAGGAATATTTTACATTTGTATATGCCTTATGGTTTAAATAGCACTTTTATATACATTCCTTCATATTCTACAAACCTTCCATGTGTGACCTCATCTACACCTATGGCTTCAAGACATATCACCTCCATGGAGACAATTCCCAAATTTCTCAAATCCCTCTCTCTCTCTCTCTCTCTCTGTTCTTATAGTTCTAACTGCTTCCTAGACTCTTCCACAGAAATATTCTGAAGGCATCTCAAATTTATTTCAACACCCAAAGCACTTTCTCCACAACCACACCAACACACACACCATTTCTTCCATCTTTGTTCCCATCTCAGATAGTGGCACCATTGTCCTCCCAGACTACAAAGTCCCGAGTCATTTTCTCACCTTCTTCTCCTCAAAGTCAATTGGTCATCAGGCCTCAAGAGTTCTAGGTCCCCCAGATGTTGCCACCAGGTCAGGCCCTCCTCTCCCATCTAGAACAGGGTCTGCGAATTACTACAGCCTTGGTCCACATCTGGCCCATTACCTGTGTTCGTAAATAAAGTTTTATTGCAATGTAGTTATGCTTATTCCTTTGCATAGCATCGAAGGCTGATTTTACACTATAGCAATAGAGTTGCATGGTTACAACAGAGGCCACATGGCCTGCAAAGCCTAAACTCTGGTCCTTTCCAAAAATAGCTCGCCCACCTCCCATATCGATAGCCTCCTACTGTATAAATCTCAAAGAGAAGAGACACTCTTCAACTTTTACCTACATAGAGGCATTTTTTTGTCACCGGATAGAATATGCTAACAATTCTGTCTTCGTAGTGCCCACCGGTGTGCCTTGCATGCAGCCAGAGAGTGTTGACCTATCGCAGTGTCTGATATTGAAAACTGACTTTCTATAAATAAGCTTCATCCCCAGCAGCCTTGTTAACCTAGCATTTACCTGTAATTCAACATCATGCATCACAGGTTCAAGACCAAATCTAGACTCCCAGCTGGATGTCCACAGCTGGAGCTGGAGGAACCCAAGACCCGATGTGATACCCTGTAGTTTCCTCGTTGCTGTTGGGTTTTTATTATCTACTTTATATTCTTTGACATTCCAAAGCTCTTTAGGACATAGTCCTATCTTAATGAAATTTGGGGTCATGGAGAAAATAAAAACAGCAATTTTTATTTCCACTCATCCTTGCTCCAAAAGGCAACGATGACAGTGTCTACACAGTTCCAATACAATTGGTTGAAAAGAGAAATGATTTCTGTATTTGTTTTTTATTGCCATATAATTAAAACATTTAATGTTTATTTATTTGAGAGAGAGAAAGAGAGAGAGAGAGGGACAGAATGCAAGTAGGGGAGGAGCAGAGAGAGAGGGAGAGAGAGAATCTCAAGCAGTCTCCAGGCTCTGAGCCATCAGCACAGAGCCCGATGTGGGAATTGAACTTGTGAACCGCTAGATCATGACCTGAACCGAAGTCGGATGCTCACCCGACTGAGCCACCCAGGCACCCCTATTGCTATATAGATTGTCATAAACTTAGTGGCTTGAAAAAGACAACAAATGCTTATTATCTCACAATTTTGTAGGTGAGAGTCAGCACAGTATGACTGGATTCACTGCTCAGGTCTCACCAGGCTGACATCAAAGTGTCTGCCAGGACTGTGGTTCTCCTGTGAGGCTTGTGGTCTTCCTCCAAATTTGCCAGAAGTTGACAGAATTCATCTCCTTGCACTTGACAGACTGAGGTTCCCTTTTCCTGCTAGCTATTGACTGGGGACCGCTCTGGGTTCCAAGGGGCCACCCAAAATCCCTTGCTGGAGGCAGTTCATGTGGACGTCTGCTTTCTTCCAGGCCAGCCAGTGGGTGTCTCTCTGAGATTCTCTTCTGTGATCATTGGGAGAGAATTCTCTGCTTCTAATTAGAGGGCTCATGTGATTAGGTCAAGTCCACCTGGATAATCTTAAGGTCAACTGACTTGAGACACTAACTGCATGTGCAAAATCGCTTCACAACACTGCCTGATTTCGGCTCAGGTCTTGATCTCAGGGTTGTGGGATGGAGCCCCGTATCCAACTCCATGCTGAGGAAGGAGCCTGCTTAAGATTCTCTCCCTCTCTCCCTCTGCCCCTCTCTCCTGCTCATGCACTCCTTCTCTCTCTAAAATAACAATACAAATAAAATAAATAAAAAGTAAATGAAGTTTAAGTTTATAGAGGTGCTTCCTGTTTTTGTTTTTGTTTTGCCTTGCAGTCACCAGATATTCATGGCACTAACTTCAAACATCTCTTTATGAGAACCACTTCCAAAAAAACCAAAACGGCTAGGATACATTTAGCTTTATTATACGAAAAACCTCTCTCGATATTTTCCATGCTATTTGATTTCATCTTCAGGTCTCGTGTTTGTTGGGTTTTGTGTTTTTTTTTTTTTCTATTTGGAGGCTATTTAATGGAATGGAGGAATGGAAAGTAGAAAGTGTGTGGAAAATTAATATAAACTTCGTTCCTGGCTCTAAGTGTTTAATAATTCCTCAGCCAGGAAACATATTTTTTTTCAATTTCACAATTTCTTTTTCTGTAGTTCTCTTTATAATTGGCTAAATGTACTGCCAAAATTTTTCTTATTTTTTAACTTTTGTCTGCAACATTTAAGTTGTTCTTGCTCCCTCCCTTGCATTCTCTCTTATAAGAAATCTGACTTTGAAAATCATCATGTAATCACCTAAAATATGGTTTTCAAATCTGACTCAATACAGAGACCTCTTATAAAGGAGAAACAGTGTTGTCTCGTTATTTCTATTATAATATTACTTAAATAGTCACAAACATAAAACCAAAAATAAATTCCTTTTGCTGATCATTNCTGCAATTCTATATTTAATCTGTTTTTGTATTTTAACTTCTGCACAGAGAACATCTCTTTACATAAGAAGGGCATGCAAAAGTAATTAATAACTTCATGGCTTTGCTTGCTAGTTGGAGATAATCAGACAATACATGTAAGTAAAACTCTTTCAATCTTCAAATGCCACTTTTAATTAGGTGTAATGACACCTATGTCAACCTGTTTCCCAGGTAGAAGGAACCACAAATGCACAGGTGCTAAGACAGAAGGCTGCTTAGGGAAGGGGCTCAGAGGACAGTCAGGAAGCCAGTGCCACACGATAACAGAGACGGAGGTGAAGAATGGTAGAAGATGAAGTTAGGGAGTTAACTAGGGGCCTGCCATTTAGGCCTCGTAGGTCACAGTAAAAACTTTGAATTTTGTTCTGAGATGGAAAAGCATTCAGAGGTTTTGAGCAAAGGAAAGACATAATCTGTACAGCCGAAATGAATGTCACACTATATTTCAATAAAAAAATTAAAAATTAAAAAAGACACAATTTGACTTACATTTTTACAGGCTCTCTGTAGCCACTGTTTGAAGAGGCGGCCATAGTGAAAGCAGGAGATGATGGTGCCTTGGATCAGGTGGCAATGATACAGGGCATAAGAACTATTTGGATTGGGGGTGTATTCTGAAAATAGGGCTAAGAGGATTTGCCGATGGATTGGATGTGAATGGTATGAAAGAAAGAGGGAAGTTAGGATGACGTGAAGTTTGGGGTCTAAACAACTGGATGAAAGGTGCTGCCATTCACCATGGTGGTAAATTTTGAGGAAGAAGCTGGTTTGGGTGGGAATGAGATTCAGTTTTAGACACACTAGCTAAGTTTGAGATGCCTCTTGGACATTGAGTATTTGAATAAATGTACATAAGGGGCTTAGAGAATACCTGGTATATAGGGAGCGTTCCATTTCACTATTGTTACTCAACTGGAGATATCAAATAAGAGGTTGACTGTATAAGTCTGGGAGAAAATTCTCGTATTAGAAGTTACCAGACTAGATGAAATCACTTAGCAACTATGTGTAGAAAAAAGATGGAAATAAGTCCGAGGACTCAGTCCTGAAGCTTTCCAAAATTTAGAAGTTGAGATTAGGAGGATCCAGAACAGAAGCTTGAAGAGGAGCAGCCATTGGTGAAGATCACTGCAGAGACATGGCTGTCGATTGAGCTGTGGGCTAAACTCAGGAATTCAGAGTCCCTCCTCTATCCTAGAAATGTGGGTTCTGCTTGCCTATCCTGCTCCCAGAAGCTGCTCAAAAGGACAGAGCCCTGAGATAGTGATGTGTTGAGAACACTTGCATGTATATGTGACTGAACCCTGTGAAGGCCTCTCTCTATAAGTTCTTAAGATTTCTCAGGCAAGTGCTGGGATCTGCTTGCCTTGATGTGACCCAAAACAAGCCTCATATGTTAAGTTCCTTTTGTTTATTAAAAGTGCCACCTACTAAGCTGAAGTGGTTTTCCTCTTCCTTCACTCCCTCCCTGCCCTCTACGTTAGGGGGCCAGTTTCAGATTTCACCCAGAAAGTTCCTGAAAGGATTGCAAACCAATAGCATACAGTGAGATTAGAGGGGAACCAGGAGATGATGGTATCCCCATAATTGAATGAGGAAAGTGTTTTAAGAAAAGAACGATCACCTATGCCCAATGCTGCAAATCAGCCAAGTAAGCCAACATGGAGATACCAGAGATCTTGACAAATGTAGTATCAGTGAAATAGTAGGAGCTCTTGGACAAAGTTTAAGAAAGAATGAGAAGAAAAGTAAAGAAGTGGGGAAAAGGGGGAGTCAGAGGGTATAGACAACTCTTTCAATGAGTTTTTCTGTAAAGCAGAGCAGAAAAGAGGTAATAGTTGAAGAATGATGTGGGTCAAGGCAGGGTACTTTTAAGATGGAAAATGGGGCCCATTTTTTTATGTTAATGGGAACAATCCAGTGCACAAAGGGAAAATGGCAGAGAGAAAGGGGAAAATTGTAAAATGGAGGCCCTTAAGTAGGAAAGAATGAGTGGAATCCAGTGAAAGAGAAATTGGACTTAGAATCATTAACAACTCACCTTTGTAGCAAAAGGATAGGTTCATGTGTACATTGCTATATTGATGGAATAAAAATATGGAAGTTCTCTAATTGCTTATATTTCCTCAAGTAAGTCACAAGGTTATCAGTCAAGAGTGAAGATGGGGGAAATGTTTTGGAGGGACAAGGCAAAGGTATGAAATAGGGAAATACAGTAGGATTGTGGGCAGAACTGAAGCTTACTTGACAGTGATGAATTTAAAATTCAGCTTGGTTCTAGGTTTCTTTCCAGCCTCAATCGGCTGTTCAGCTGCCGACCTAGAGAGTTGGCCCCAACTAGGTAGCGTGGACATTGTGCTGCATTGCCCAGATTCCCCCTTTGGGACTGAGACACCCATTCTCCCAGCGTTGGGGGCTAACAGCTATCAGCTGAATCACTTTCCAGGCACTGCCCTTAGCTGGAGAGAGTTGCCTTATCCCATTCCCAGGGCTTCCGACATTTCGTGATCGGTCAGTTGAAAGGGGTAAAAAACAAAAACAAAAACAAAAACCCAGTCACCTTACCCTAAGGTGAAACAATTCCAAAGGGTCTTCCCAGATCTTCATCATACCCCAAATGACCAGTTGAAGCCTCTACTGCAAATGCACCACAATTTAACTTCTCCTTCTGACCAATCCTGCTTCACTCTTCCCATATGATGTTCCCAAAAGCACTCCCCCACAAACCTCTTAAAGAAAACCTGAGTCTATTTCCTAGAGATGATGACCTCAAACACAAGGGTTGCGATTTTACCAAGTCATCATGACAGAAGAAGAGAAGGGTAAAGGAATCAAGGGCTTAAGCAAAGGAAAGATTGTAATCACATGCCATGAATTATAATTAAGGTTTATCAGAATACATAAGGAGGTGAAAACAGTGTATGGGCTTTGGAGGTCCTAGTGGGGTCAAAGAGTTGTTGGAGAGAGTGTATTTGAAGAAGCTAAAAACATAGGAGGTAGTAGTCAGAGCAAGATGGTTGAGATGGAGAGCTTAAAGAGGGTGATGCCACTGAACATGACCATGACAAAACGGAGTGGCTAAGATGGAGTGGAGGGCATAATAAAACCTTATGAAATCTCAGCCCTGAAGCGAATTTTATTCTGTGTAGTCTAACATAGATAGAAGTTGTAGTCTATAGGTATAGTCTTATATTTTATCTAATCTAATCCAATCTTTATATTTTATCTAGTCTTTACCATTCCACAGGTGAGGGCAGTAAAACCCAAAAACCATCTATATATTTCCCAAGGTCATGCAATTAGTCTGAGGTAAGAGCCCAGGTTCCCTGACATCTAGCGACATGGGTGGATTCCTCTGCCTATAATCAACAAAAGACAACAAGAGTTACATTCTATTTCCCCAAGACCTGGATGATAATGTTCTGCTAGGCTTTTTTCATTTTTATTCCAGATGTTCACCTACTGGAACAATCTCCAGAAAGAAAAAGAAGATAGTTTAATAAAATGATTGTCTCTGCCTATTGAACTCACATGTAACACCCCACAATGCCTAAAATATCCCCCAATCCATATCTACAAGTATCTTTTTCAAAGCATTTCAAGAAATGNTGTCTCCATTTGTTGCCTGTACCTATTTCCCTTGTATCTTCTGTGTACAGTGGTGATTCAATCCATCACTGTCAGGAAACACAGTGTGTTACCTAAGTTCAACTTCTAGATAACCAGAACGTAATTCTTTGAGAAACAAGGCTTTGGATGGAAATATCTTTTTAAAGGCAAAATTATCTTCCCTACCTTCTAAAAGTGATATGGTACAGAATTTAATCTTTTCATGACTGAAAGCTGCCAGCGGCAACATCATATAGAGCAACAGAATAATGCGCTCACTACTAAATGGCCCTGTCCTATTGGTATTTGGGCATACTCCTATTGCCCATGTCCTTGGAGGTCAACAATCTTTTTATTTTCCTGCTACAAGGCTGCAGCCCCTTCTTGCTGACCACTGATAGTTGGTTATTTCTAATCACCCACGTGCAAGAAAACTATGTACCCAAGTGTGCTGAAAAATAAAATGGGCTTGACTACATGGACTTTGTGATAATAATTTCAACCACATGGGGACACATTTAGTAGAATTCCAAAGTGAAAGCTAAAATGTCTCAGAAATGAAAGAAAATTCTCAGAAGTTAGAACTTCCAACTGTTTGGCATACAGGGAGTCAGTCGTATATCATACTTGTAGCAAAGTGGGTCCACCGATGATTGTCTGATAACTGGCCATGTTATCTATCATGGATGGACATCTGACATATGAATGAAGATCAGTAAACCTACTCAATATTAGAAAAAATGCTCAACTGGGATCACCTGAAAATCTATACCTTAACGTTAAAAAAATCTTTTGAGATTATTCTTTTTATCTTGTTAATTCCAAGAGAAAATACTTTCTCTGAGCAAAAACTCACTCTGTTCCAATTGCCACATCTGATCTGTCAGAGAGCTGAGGAGCCTTAAATGTCTTTTTCCACCTCCTCTATTTTTTATATGTTTATTTATTTTTAAGAGAGACAGAGAGAGAGAGAGCAGAGGAGGGGCACAGACAGAGGGAGACAAAGAATCCAAAGTAGGCTCCAGGCTCTGAGCTATCAGCACAGAGCCCGATGCAGGGCTTGAACTCACCAGCCATGAGATCATGACCTGAGCCAAAGTCAAAGGCTTAACTGACTGAGCCACGCAGGCACCCCACCTAACTTCTCTATTTTAAAAATGAGGAAATTGAAGCCCAGTGTAATATAATGCCTTATCCAAGGTCACACAACAAAGTGTCACAGATAAGACTAGGACCCATTGGGTTCTGGATCAACTCCTACATTCTTCCATTGCTTATGCATTTGACCTCTCCTATACTGGACCACATGGCTTTAAAGAGTGGTTCTCAAACTTAAGCATGGGTCAGAATCACCTGGAAGGCATGTTAAACATGATGGCTGGGCCCACCCCCGTCTAATTTAGTAGGTCTTGGATGGGACTTGAGAATTTACATTTCTAACAAGTTCCCAGGTGATATAGATGTTACTAATCCAGACCCCACACTTTGAGAATGCTCTCTTAGAAGGTAGGGAGCCAAGTGAGGTTGTGCTTTTATTCCAAAGTTTGACAACTGGAACAAAATGAATTACAAAATGTGATCCCAACTGAGCACAATTCTTCAATTGAGTCGATTTAATGATCTCAGTAAATAAATACCTAAATGGGCATTTTTTTCCTTATACAACAGTTCAATAATTAAGCAGAATTCTCACTGGAAACAAAGAATGAAGCATAGTACTTGTTAATATTGATAAGCCTATTGTCCTATGAAAAAATTAAAGTAGGATTTCTATCTTATCTAAACTAAGGAGGTGATTTGATTATTTGGGTATTAAAAATAATCCACAACTAAATTCTTTACCTGACCAAGTAGTAGATGCAACACTTCTGAAATAGAGTTATTTGAAATCTTAGGGTATAAAATGGGGGCGGGAGGGTACTGCATAATTGTATGTATTTGCCTTTGAGAAGTGTAACAAGCAAATCTTCCAAAAACCCCTTCTTCCACATGAGCCTATTTTTTAATGTTTATTTACTTTTGAGAGAGAGAGAGCACGAGTGGGGGAGGGCAGAGAGAGAAGGAGATGCAGAATCCGAAGCAGGCTCCAGGCTCTGAGCTGTCAGCACAGAGCCTGTTGTGAGGCTCAAACCCATGGACCTCGAGATCATGATCTGAGCTGAAGTCTGATGCTTAACCGACTGAGCCACCCAGGTGCCCCCACATGAGCCTAGTTTGTCCCCAGCCTGGACAAGCCCTTCTCAGACTCTGGTCTGCATTCAAGTCACCTGGGGATCTTAGTAAAATGCAGATTCTAATTCAGTGGGTCTGAGGTGGAGCCCAAGATTCTGCACTTCTAATAAGTTCCCAGTTGAGGACTATGCTGCCGGTCTATGGACTCCTCTTTAAGAACCAAGGGTTACACAGCTCTGCTATCACAGGTCACCAAGGCTTGCTCTATGGCCACATTCTCCAGAACCCACTCCTCCCTCTTTTGTCTTTACTGCATCTGAACCACATCAGCGCAAACTCACCAGCAAGCCAGGAGCCACTGCACCTTTACCTATAGAATGATGTGACGCCTCCCAGTGCCAGCCAATGAAACTCTCAGAAGCATGCAGTGATCCTCCACGTGTGCCCTGCTTTGGCATCCCTTTGAGTTTCTTTTTGCAGCTCCTGGCTTTGGCCCTAGCCAGCAATCAGGGCCTAGTAAGTCATTCCTATGTGATAATTTGTTCCACCCCTACCTGAAGATATTCTCCGTTTATTTGCACTCAGACAATAGACTGTTTATACATTCCTTCTCTTGGTTCCCACACTCTTTCCCAGGTCATGACTCATGGTTTTGTTTAACAAGGCAAGAGCCTGGAATCCCAGATGCTTTTTCACTGGCCTAGCACTGCTGTGAGACTATTGTGGTGTGGATCCCAACACCTCTCCTGGGCTTCTCTGGGAGTGCCAACAGCTGTTGGCGTCCATCCCACCTCAACCCATCAAGAATGGTTGATATCCATATTGACAATAAACTATGAAAGAAAAAAAAAAGAATGGTTGATATCTTTCAATTGTTCTTCATCCTCTGCAACCTCCCCTAATATTCACATCTCTGCGGAAGTCATTAACATAACCAAAAACAATAATGGTCATCATGATTGAGCACTAAACACAAACACGTATCAAGTACTTTATAAGTATTATCTCAGATCTTCACAACTAACTCACAAAATAAGAACTATAATTACCTTTTTAAGGATATGGAAATTCAGTCTCAGAGAGGAACGTGCCCAGGTTACACAGGTGAAAATGGTAGAGTGAAGATTCAAACCCAGCTCTGCCTGATTGCAAAGTGCATTGTGCAATTTTGCCTTCCCCAAGAGATTATGAGGAATGTTGTCTTCAATCTAGACCCAAGGACATTTGCAGCACCTTTCATAGACTGCATTGGTATAGTTGGTGATTCCATCATCCTAACCATTTATTGACTTAGCATCCTCCTTTTTATTTAGCCAGTAACTACTAAGAGTCTAAGTATTTACAACTTTATGGAAAGGAGTAGGAAGTGGGTGCCCCAGACCCTATAGATACAGTGCCCTCTTCCCTCATGCCCACCAAGATACAGCCCACAGAGATAATCTTGGTGGAGAAGGAAGTTAGTGTGCAGGGCATAAGCAAATAACTAGAAATTCATTAATTAAAAATAATAAGGGGCACCTGGGTGCTCAGTCAGTTAAGTGTCCAACTCTTTTTTTTTAAATATTTGTTTATTTTTGAGAGAGTGAGCAGGGAAGGGGCAGAGAGAGAGGCGAGGACAGAGGATCTGAAACAGGCTCTGAGCTGATAGCAGCAAGCCCAATGTGGGGCTCAAACTCACAGACCATGAGATCATGACCTGAGCCAAAGTCAGACACTCAACTGACTGAGCCACTCAGGTGCCCCAAGTGTCCATCTCTTGATTTCAGCACAGATCATGATCTCACAGTCGTAAGATCGAGCCCCACATCTAGGCTCCACACTCAGTGTGGAGGCTGCTTGGGCTTCTTTCTCTCTGACCCTCCCCTGCTCTCTCTCTCTGTCTCTCTCTGAAAATAAATAAATAGACATTAAGAAAAAACTTTCAAAAATAATAAAATTAAACCCTTCACATCATACAGAAATATAAATTGCAAGTCAATAAAAGGCTATAAATAAACCAACAAATACATATTTTAAATTATCAGAAAATGTACAGTGATAGCTGTGTAATCTAAGGGTAGGAGAAGGCTTCTTAAATAATACTCAAAAGGCAGCAATAAGAAGAAAATCAATATATTTGACTACA
>NW_027530632.1:3447406-3447864 GCF_008692635.1 Crocuta crocuta
CAAAGACTTTATAAACAATTTAAAAAGGTAATCAAGAGGCAGGGGGAAAGTATTTGCCATAAATATAACAGTCAAACATTAATAATCAGTATAAAGAACTCTTGCAAATTAACCAGAGAAAGACAAATAACCCAATAGAAAACAATGGGCAAAAGATTAAAAAATGGTCACTTAACAGAAGATGAAATATTAAAACAAACAACAAATGTGAACATATGTTCCTCATTACCAATAATCAGGGGCAAATGAATTTTTATGAGAAACCATCTTTCAACCATAGGATGGGCAAAATCAAAGTCAGAAAACATCAAATGTTGACCAGCTTGCTGGATGGCACTCTGCCACGATCTCCTGAAATTGCAAATACACTCTACCTACAGACTTCATAAGTCTGATCAGCAATTCCACTTCTAGGCATCTCCCTTAGAGAAATATCTGTACATATGCACACGCACACA
>NW_027530632.1:3447931-3456061 GCF_008692635.1 Crocuta crocuta
CCAACATTTCTTGTAATATCAAAAAAAAAAAAAAGGAAAAACCCCAAATGCCCATCACTGAATATACCACATCAATAAAAAGTGATATAAATGATAAAATACTATACAGCAGTGAAGACTGAAACCATATGTATACATCCAAAGAGATCTCCAAAATTTTATTTTGAGTGAAAAAGTTAGCACAACAATGTTTAAAAGTAAAAGATCCCCATAAGTTAACTCAAAATGGATCATAGTCCTAAATGTAAAATGTAAACCTGTAAAACTCCCAGAAAATGCAAGAGGTGCACATCCAGGTGATCTTGGGTATGGTGATGTCTTTTTAGATATGACACCAAAGGCACAGTCCAGGAAAGAAAGAATTGATAAGCTGAATTTCACTAACATTAAAAACTTTTGCTGTGTGAAAGACACTGTCAAGAGAGTGAGAAGACAAGCCATAGACTGGGAGAAAATATCCGTAAGATGTAGCTGATAAAGGAATGCTGTCCAAAAGATACAAAGAACTCGTAAAACTCAACAGGAAGAGAATTAACAACCTGATTAAAAAGTGGTCAAAAGGCCTAAACAGACACATGACCAAAGAAGATATACAGATGGCAGTTAGGCATATGAAAAGATTCATTAGGGAAACGTAAATTAAAACAACAATGAGATACTACTACACACCCATTAAAATGGCCAAAATCCAGAACATTGACAGCACCAAATGCTGGTGAGGCTGTGGAGCAAGAGGAACTCTCATACCTTGCTGGTAGGGATACAAAATTGTACCGCCACTTTAGAAGATAGTCAGGCAATCTCTTCCAAAAGTAAATATATTCTTACCATACAATCCAGCAATTGAACTCCTTGGCATTTACCCAGATGAGCTGAGGATTTCTGTCCACACAAAAATTTACACGCAGATGTTTACAGCTTTATGCATAATTGCCAAACTTGGAAGCAGATGTATAAACTGTGGTACAGCCAGACAATGGAATATTATCCAGCACTTAATATAAATTAGCAATGAAGCCTCAGAAAGACATGGAGGAATCTTAAATGCATATTACTGAGTGAAAGAAGTCAATCAGAGAAGGCCATGTATTGCATGATTTCAACTATATAAAATTCTGGAAAAGGTAAAACCATGGAGATAATAAAAAGATCAGTGGTTACCAGAGGTTGGAGGAGAGGGAGAGATTAATAGTTGGAGCACAGAAGATTTCGAGGGCAGTGAAACTACTTTGTGTGATATTGTAATAGTTGATACATGTCATTATACATTTGTCAAAACCCATAGAATGTACAAAACCAAGAGTGAAGTCTAACATAAGCTATGGACTTTAGTTGATAGCAGTGCATCAGTGTAAGTTTATTGGCTGGAACAAATGAACCACTCTGATGCAGAATGTTGATGATTGGGGAGGCTGTCTGTGTGTGGAGGCAGAAGGCATATGGGAACTCTCTACACTCCAGTCACTTTTGCTGTGAACCAAAGACTGTTGTAAAAACTAAAGTCTAGGGGTGCCTGAGTGGTCAGTGGGGAAGCATCTGACTCTTGATTTCGGCTCAGGTCATGATCTCATAGTTCATGGGATGGAGTCCCACATCGGGCTCTGCATTGACAGCATGGAGCCTGCTTGAGATTCTCTCCCTTCCTCTCTCTCTGCCCCTTCCTTGCTCGCATGCCTTTTATCTCTCTAAATAAATAAACTTAAAAAAAAAAGCCTAAAGTTTTTTATAAAANCAGGTACCGGGGGTATGGTTATAAACAGGATTATTAGATCTTCACAATGTCCTGTATTCATGAGGCTTATATTCTAGTAGGAAGAAGTAGCATACAAATAAACATATGCAAAAAAATATTCAGCAGCATTAAATTGTGTGACAAAAACAAAACAGGATGATATGTGCAACGGTGACTGGGAACTATTGTGATTGGATGGTCAGAGGCCTGAGGTATTAATGACCAAAAAAACACGCACCCACATGAAGCTGAGGACAGAGAGCAAGCCATTCTGAAGGAACAACTGGTGCCAAGACCCCATTGAGGGGGGAGGTAGCTTAGTGTTTTAGAGGAACAAAGAGAAGGCCAGTTNTAAAGAAAATGGGATGACACTGGAGAAAGGAGAGGTGTTTCAGTGGGGAAGTGGCATGCCCTGAATTATGTTTTACAAACATTACCCAGCATTGTGGAGAAAGAGCTCAAAAGGGACAAGATTAGAGGCTCTACATTAGACCAGTTGTTAGGAAGGTGTTGCAAAAGTTGGGAGAAAATGGTGACTTGATCTGGGATGGTAGTGATGGAGTACAGAGAAGAAAGGACTGGGGATCTGGTTTAGAAAGTCAACAGGATGGCTGATAAGTACATATATATATATATACACACACACACACGTATGTACACACACATATATATGTACTTTTACATACATACATATATATACATACACACACATATATATATGCACGTAAAAGAAAATTTTTAATGGCCTGGAAATATATGCACCAAATGTATAATAGCAGCTACATCTCAGCATTGGGACTATGATAAGGGGAGCTAGATACAAAATTTAAGGGAATATTGGGGCGCCTGGGTGGCTCATTCGGCTAAGCGTCCAACTTCGGCTCAGGTCATGATCTCACGGTTCATGGGTTCGAGCCCGCGTCGGGCTCTGTGCTGACAGCTAGCTCAGAGCCTGGAGCCTGCTTCAGTTTCTGTACCTCCCTCTCTCTCTGTCCCCCCCCTGCTCACGCTGTCTCTCTCTCTCTCTCAGAAATAAGTAAAACATTAAAAAAATTTTAAGGGAGTATCAAAATACTCGGTCATCAAGATAAATCACATTTTAATGCAATAATTTTTTTCAAAAATCAAAATTGATGCAAGAACTATTTGCAACAACACAGATGGATTTCACTAAGTGAAATAAGTCAGAGAAAGACAAATACCCTATGACCTCATCCATATGTGGAATCTCAAAAACAAAACAAACAAAATTTTAAAAAGCAGAAAGAGACCCATAAATACAGAGAACACACTGGTGGTTGCCAGAGGGGAGCAGAGGGGGGGATGGGCAAAAAAGGGGTGAAGAGGAGTGGGAGGTATAGGCGTCCAGTTATGGAATGAATAAGTCATGGGGTTGAAAGGCACAATGTAGGAAACATAGCCAGTGGTATTGTACTAGTGTTGTATGGTGACAGATGGTAGCCCCACTTGTGGTGAGCATAGCATAACATATAGACTTGTGGAATCACTATACTGTACACCTGAAACTAATGTAACATTGTGTGTCAACTATACTTCAATTATTTTTAAAAAATGATTCCCAACCACGAAACAATGTAAGAAAATCCCTAAAACATATTTTTCCTGTTTGACCTGGGCATTCAACAGACAACAGGCAGTGCAGCAGGCAGCCTTCAACAAGACCCCTGCATACAAATCTCCATCTCAGAGACTGGTGTCAGGGGACCCGTCTCCAACTCATCTCATTTCTCCAGATTAAAAAACAGAAGGAAATTCATGGCCGCCAAACATGAATGATTGGAATCTTTTACACTGAGGGTAAAGATGATCAGAAGGATTTTAGATGGGTGTTAAGACTAAAAAGGAGGCCAGTGGTGATTTATCTCGTTCAGTGAGTATGACGATAAATACAGGGTTAAATAGTGATGAGAACTGCTATGAGTGGCTGTGACTATAGGTGGCAGCTGTGGATCCCATTCAATATGACCTAGAATGAAAGGTCCTATGTGTCTCTGAGTTTAGTGTTTGCAGGAGGGAAACTGTCATTTGCCCACAATTATAGGAAAGGAGTTGGAAAGGGGTCAGCATTGCTCCACTCAATTTGAAAGACATTATCTTTTTAGCAGGAACAGCTGCCAATGTTAATTTTCAGTTAAATTAGATAGCCCGCCTCAGTTGACCATCTGTCAAAAAGAATCTCACAACTATTTAGAGGATGTGATACATGATATGACATATTCTCTGTATACTAAAAAGATTTCCAAGTTACAGCGCACATAGTTTCAAATGACACTTGATACCAATTCCAACGCAACCCAAGGATCTGAAGTTCATTGTCATGAGGTTTACTCGTAACATTATCCCTTTTTAGACTTCCATGAAGTGCCTTTGATTCAAGGATCTCTAAGAGCTTTACAGGCCTTAATTAATTAGACCTCATATACCCCTGTGAAATTATCATTGTCTTAATTTAAGAGTGTCTAATCACCAGGTGGAAAGGTGAAGTGGCTTATAGTATGTCTCAGCAACAAGTCAAAAGCTCAGAACAAAACTCAAGAGAGAGGAGATCTAAGACTTAACACAAGAATCACTAGGTCTGGGAGAAACAAATCTTGAATCATGACTTCAGACTTGATTCCATTTCATTGATTTTATAGCATGTCCCTCAAAAACATCCCCTTATTTTACTAGGGTTTCATGAAAATGGAGGTGGAGACTAGAAGACGAAGAAGATAGGCACAAGAGTTCTAGAGGAAGTCTCCTGGCCTGAAATCCCCTCTCTTCTAGAAGCAGAAACCTGTGGAGAACCCATTTCATGTGATTTCATGCCAATGGGAGGCCATGTGCCCCCCAAGACTGGGCCAGGGACCCCCTGTACCTTGTTGATTCAGTGATGGACACATGTCACCAATCAGGTAAATTGGCATCCTCTCTGGGGCTTTGCTGCCAGACCGATGGCAGAAAAGTACTCTCTCTGTTGGAGCTGCCTACCTGATAAGACAGGAGTTTGAGGCCAGTGGTGGTCAGTCAATAAGCCTCCAACATGGAAAGAACCTGTCACAAAGATGGGAAAGGAGATAGAGTAAACCCAGATAACCTCTTCTCTGCCCCTGTGCCTTCAGGCTGTTCTCTGAATTTATTAAAGATTTTTAAAAAGATGATATCTGGATGGGTGGGTTAGGGTCGATGGATGGATGGCAGATAGATGGAAGAATGGATGGATGGATAGATAGATGATAGATAAAGTGACCAACAGCCCACCAGAGTGGCAGGAAAATTACTTTAAATTGAGAACATCTGAACAAACAGCAGCCGCAGAAAGAAACCTTAGCCAAACTTAAGCAGAGCTTCCTCAGAATACAGCCATAACATTAACGCCCCTCCGAGGATGTTTCCTGTTTGGGAGAAGTCTGACCCTTAGTATGCAGGAGGTGTGAATTCAGCTGCCATAAATCTCCCTCTGGAGAAGCTTCCAGCTAGGAAGGAGACCATCCATTAGCATCAGGATGAAAAAGACCAATAGAACCTTCCATACTTTCACACTGAAGCTCTAAAACCCCCACCCCCACACCGCTTTGTTAAACTGAGCCACCCCCATGCGTGTGAAATAATCTTCTTTGGTTAATATATCTGTTGCCCCCAAGCACTTGAACATAAGTCGGTAGAAGAAAAGTTCTGCTCTCAACAACAGGTAATCGTGAGCAGTCCTTTTGTATATTCCACATATGCATAGCTTAAGTTGGCTTGAATTCAGCTTCTGCCTCTTGTAACTAATAATAGTGGGTAGGATGGATTAAGTAGCCTATCATGAGGCCCCTTGGATTAGAATGAAGGTAAACATAGATTCCTCTTCTCACAACGTTCCTTCCTTCCTCTGGCAGTCAATTTTATCATCCCACTTAAATCCCTGAGAACAATCACATCGTTCATTAGGACAGTTCAACATTCATTCACAAGTTTTTAAAAGGAAAAATGGAGACTTTAACTTTACATGCATCTGTCCCTATCAAAGAATCCCTCAGCAGAGAAAGCACACGAGAGGGGGGAAAAATCCGAGTAGATAGGAAGCATCATAAGGTAGGGGAGAAGGGACAACAGAAAAAGAAGCTGATCAGAGTGAGGAAGAGGCCGTTTCAAAAAGAAAGCATAGGAAGAAGCAGACCAAAAGTCCCAGGAGTGTTCTAATAGTGACACATTCCTAATAATGTCACACTATGAGAGTAAGGAGGTCGGTGTATTAAAAAAAAAACAAAACACCTCAATTATCTTCAGCTTCAAAAAAATAAATGCATTCACAAGCCAAAGGATTTAGAAACCAGAAGATCATTAAATCAAGTGAATGTCATGATCTTTGGCTACTTAAGAAGCTGAGAAAATATATTGCAACTTTTATTCCACTTCTAAGTATGATGGGAAATTCAGATTAGACCTCTGGGCCACTAGCTCACATCCAAACAGAATGCAGTGCTCATTCATGTGTTAAAACACAGCACTACCTGGGGCACCTGGGTGGCTCAGTCAGTTAAGCATCTGACTTCGGCTCAGGTCATGATCTTGTGGTCTGTGAGTTCAAGCCATGGTTGGGGATCTGTGCTGACAGCTCAGAGCCTGGAGCCTGGTTCGGATTCTGTGTCTCCCACTCTCTCTGCCCCTCCACCACTCACGCTCTGTCTCTGTCACTCTCAAAGATGAATAAATGTTAAGAGAAAGTTTTTAAACACAGCACTACTTTGTATGGGACCACAAAAGACCCTGAAAAGGCAAAGCAATCTTGAGAAAGAACAAAGCTGAAGGCATCACACCTGCTGATTTCAACCTATATTATTACAAAGCTATAGTATTCAAAACACTATGGTATTGGAATAAAAACAGACCCGTAAATCAGTGGAACAGGACAGAGAGCCATATATGACATGCATATATGGTCCATTAATTTATGATAAAGGAGCCAGGAACATAAATGAGGAAAGGACAGTCTCTTCAATAAATGGTGTTGGTCCATCCATGCATGGATAGACCTAGAGGGTATTATGCTAAATGAAATAAGTCAGACAGGGAAAGACAAATACAATTTCAGTTATATGTGGAATCTAAAAAACAAAACATACAGATGAAAAATAGAAACAGACTGGCAAATACAGAGAGCAAACTGGGCCAGAGGGGAAGGGGGTGGGGAAATGGGCCAAAT
The DNA here is from genome assembly GCF_008692635.1 of Crocuta crocuta. NCBI lineage: Eukaryota > Metazoa > Chordata > Mammalia > Carnivora > Hyaenidae > Crocuta > Crocuta crocuta. Next base: position 3,454,852 of record NW_027530632.1, read on the forward strand.
GGGTGAAGGGGATTAAGAGGTACAGACTTCCAGTTAAAAAATAAGTAAGTCACAGAGATAGGGAATATAGGTCAATAATATTGCCATAATGTTGTATGGGGACAGATGGTGATGACATTTATCCTGATGAGGACTGAGTAATGTATAGAATTGTCACACCACTATGTTGCACACACACCTGAAACCAATATAACATTGTATGTCAACTATACTTCAAAAATAAAAATAAAATTGTTTAAATTAGAAAAATAATCACAGAAAATAATAAATGGCCTTGGGAAAACTGGACAGCCTCATGCAAAATAATGAAACTAGACCCCATAACTTATATTCACAAAAATCAGCTCAAAATGAATTAAAGACTTGAATACAAAACCTGAAACCAGAAAACTCTTGGAAGAAATGGGGTGATCTGCTTGACAGCTGTCTTAGCAATGAGTTTTTTAGATTTGGCAAGAAAAGAAAAAAATCAACAAGTGGGGCTACATCAAACTACAAAGCTTCTGTATAGCAAAGGGAAATCATCAACAAAATGAAAAGGCAACCTACTGAATGGTAGAAAATATGTGCATCTTACAATATCCAATAAGGTGTCAATATCCAAAATACACAAGGAATTCATAGGACTCACTAGGAAAAAAAGAAATAATCCAATCTTAAAATGGGCAAAGGACCTAAATAGACATTTTTCTGAAGAAGACAGACACATGAAAAGGTGCTCAACATCACTCATGGTCAGGGAAACGCAGACCACAATGAGCTATCATGCCACACCTGTTAGGATGGCTATTGTAAAAAGGAGTAAAGGTGACAAATGCTGGCATCAACCTAAGTGTGCATCGCTGGATGAGTCAATTTAAAAATATAATGTAGAGGGGTGCCTGGGTGGCTCAGTCAGTTGAGTGTCCGACTTCAGCTCAGGTCATGATCTCATGATTCACAAGTTCAAACCCTGCATCAGGCTCTGTGTTGACAGCTCAGAGCCTGGAGCCTGCTTCAGATTCTGTGTCTCCCTCTCTCTCTCTCTGCCCCTGCCCCACTCACACTCTATCTCTCTCTCAAAAACAAATAAAAACATTAAAATATATTTTTAAAAATATGATGTATACATATACAATGAAGTATTATTCAGCCTTAGAGAAGAAGGAAGTCCTGTCCTTTGTAATAACATGGATGAATGTGGAAGGCATTATCCTAAATGAAATGAGCC
>NW_027530632.1:3456091-3456466 GCF_008692635.1 Crocuta crocuta
TATTACACGTGATATATATTATATATATATGTGAGGTGATGGATGAGTTAACTCACTGAGGAGATTCCTTTCACAAGGTATAGGTATATCAAATCATCATGTTGTATGCTTTAAATATCTTACAGTTTTACCAATGAAACCTCAATAAAGCTGAAAAAAATACACAGCACCACTCAAAATCCTCAAATCTTTTTGTTGGGTAGGCTCTTTTATGCCAATAAGGACCACAGTTTAAGGTTCAACAAGTGAAGACCAAAGGATGCTTTACATGTGGGTTCCAAGAAACTGTAATTTCATTGCAATAAACATTATTTGGAACAAACTTTGAAAATCTGTAAAAATAAAGACATTTTCATTGTCACTACTTTTCATTGC
>NW_027530632.1:3456492-3460261 GCF_008692635.1 Crocuta crocuta
TCATGCAATAAAACCTGACAAATGGGATGGGGAAATACAGTCTCCTCAGGGAGCCACAGCAAGTTTACCTGGTAATCCGTGGGCACATATAATTATAGGGAAAGCAGGATGGAAGAATTGAAAACAATGCTACAGTCATCATGGTGAATAAAAATGAGACCCATTTAGCAGACATTCCTAATATCTCCACTCAACTAAAACATGCACGATAATATGGTAAAGAGAATATCATCCTTCTAGGACAAATCCAAACTGTGAGATCAGAGGAGGAGGAGGAGGAGGAGGAGGAGGAGGAGAAGCAGCAGCAGCAACAGCAGCAGCAGCAGCTGCTGCAGAAGAGGAGGAAGAAGAAGAAGAGGAAGCAGGAGGAGGAGGAGGAGGAAGAGGAGGAGGAGGACAGGAGAAGCAGGAGGAGATGGAGGAGGAAGAGGAAGATGATGGAGGAGATGAAGAAGAAAGGGAGGAGGAGGGGGAGGAGGAAGAGGAAGATGGTGGAGGAGATGAAGAAGAAGGGGAGGAGGAGGGGGAGGAGGAAGAGGAAGATGATGGAGGAGATGAAGAAGAAGGGGGGAGGAGGGGGAGGAGGAGCAGGGGGAAAAGGAGGAGGAGGAGGAAGAGGAGGGAGAGGGAGCAAGGAGAGGGGAAAGGGAGGAGGAGATGATGAAGAGAAATAATATCTACTGAGAACTTCCATGGGCCAGCTACCCTGTGATAAATTCTCTATAAATAGTTTCTCCATAAAATAGACAAAAAACGAAACCTCCTACCCTGACAAGTCCTGCAGACCTTTGATAACATCCTTACTCTCAGTCTTAAGTACAGTTTATGCTGTAGTTATTTTCACTTCATAAATCATACAGTAATAAAGCAATAAAAAAAAACTCTAAAATGTCATCTGTTAAACCTTTCGAACAACTGAAAAATTCAGGACTTTTTCTTCATTTTTTTTTCCCCAGAGGAAAAAAAAAGACATTCTTTTCTTGCATAATTCTAGAGGTAGAATGGCAAACCCTTCCGTATTTCAACATTTTATTCTCAGTAAGTTCTTTCTTATGTAAACCCAAATGTCTCTTGTCCTCAAATAAGCCAATCCTCAAAAATTCCCACCAGCATTGTTGTAGCTACTCTGATTATAGCCACCAAGTACCTGGAGCCACACTTTTATCTGTCTAGACAGCATGATATTTCTACAATGGAAATCTGACCTTGTCGTTTTGCTGCTTAAAGCCCTTGAGTGACTTCCCAATGCCTATTCTATGGGATAAAAGAGCTGGTCACCTGGAGGTCTCCAAGACATCCCGTCTCCAGGATGTGAGCTCCTGGAGACACTCGGAAAATATTTGCTGAATGAATGAGTGGGTAAAAAATGAATAAATATAAGGCTCTCCGTGACCCAACTTCCTCTCCCACCCTCTAGTAAAACTGATATACCAGGATTTTCCTAGGCAAAGGTCTCTGTGGGCTTGCTTCATGTTATATTTCTTGCCTATATCATTCTTGCCTCTTTTCTTGGCCTGGCTAATGGCAGTGCACCCTCCAACACCATGGTCAGGCTATTGTCTCCTCCAAAAAGTCTTCCCTGGACTTTCGGCCAGGCCAAGTTCTCCTTTTCTGTGCTTACCTCTACTGTGACTCTTAGGCCTTCAAACAGGTAAGGATGCCTACAATTTTCAAATGACAGGCTGCCTTCCTTCATTTTCTCCACCATTCAAAAACGTTTCCAGGGTACTAATTAAGTGGCATATGTGTGGTTGTCATTGTTGATGCACGCCTTTAAATGCTATTGTGTCTCCTTCAGGTACATGATCCTTGGGTCCTATATCTTGCTCATGATCTCACTGGAACATGCACCGCACCGGGTACATGACGGGCACCCAGCTCTTGGGACTCTCAGGGGTGCTGTGAAATAACACATAGAACGTTATTTGCTGCCTGTGAAAACAAAGTTGCCAAAACACATCAGCCTACAAATTATGGCTAGCCCTCCTGACCCATTTACACATCCTGCGAGGTAGATCCTAACCCTCAGTCCTGGCACCAGAAGGCTGAAGAAAGACTCAATCAACGTAGCTGACTATATTTTCATTTGTGTTGCAGCCACTACACATTTAGAGTGTACCTACTATGTTCCAAGCACAGACATACTTACTCCTCTTCCCTTTTACCTCACTTACTTTTCCTTATGCTCCATTTTCATGGTTTGTATAAAGCACATGTTTCTTGACAGCAAGAAACGGATTGTTTAAGTATCCAGGGGCCCTTTATTTACAGTTTTGGTAGCTGTTGGGAGTCCAGAGGCCAGAAGGGATGGCCAGATGGATTAGATTACAGAAAGGAATTTATAAACAGGAGACAGCTTTGTCGAATCAAAAGAACCAAAAGAGGCCAGATTCGCTTAATCACTTTTATACATGGCTGTAAGATTACTGAAAAGAAAATATGAAGCTTATAAAGTTATCTGTTTAAGGCCTAGCAAGAGGTCTAGTTACGACCATTGGAGAATTTTCTGACCAATGCAGCATGAGCCCCAGCACGAAATTGGAAGCCAATCACCTCCATTAATCAAACATGGAAGAATCTGGTTAAATTGAGATCAATGAAAGGAACTAACCCAGTCCCAACAGGCACTAGGAGAACTGTATGCTTTCTTGGGGAGCAGAGCTTCTCCAGCTTTATCTCACAGGGCAGCTAATTCCTTTGTATTGGCCTGCCTTTTGAATACAAAGGGGGATTTGAGAATGCTTTGGGACTTTCTGCAGGTTGAAATACGACAATTAAATTCTTAAAATGGTGGCCCTGAGGCATCTGGGTGGTTCAGTCAGTCAAGCCTCTGACTTTGGCTCAAGTCATGATCTCAGGGTTCCTGAGTTCAAGCCTCGCATTGGGCTCTCTGCTGTCAGCACAAAGCCTGCTTCAGATCATCTGTCCCTCTCTCTCTCTCTGCCCTTCTCTCTCTCTAAAAAATAAATTAAAAAAAACTAAAAAAAAAAAAAAAGAAGGCTCTGAATTCAGACTATAAAGCGTGACAATATTTCAGAGTTAAAAGGCTTCTCTTGACCGAAGATTTTTTAGACCAAGTGGGAAGTTCCTTTTAGTATGCTTAATGAGGCGTTTACCCAATACCCTGAAGGTTCTACCACCGACAGAAGCCAGACACACAGACTACAGGGAAAGGAAGGGGTGATTCTCCTCCCTGGCCAATGAGGCACCCCATTTTTAGCCCCGATATCCTCATGCCCAGACATGACCATGCTTCAGAGAGGTCTGTAAGCTTCTCAGAGACCTGCTCAGATATGACTTAGAAAGAAGATTTTTCTTTTGACTTTTTCTGGCAAACCTTGCTAGAGAGTAATTTATTGGAGGAGAAGTCATGGATGAACTTTATAGTGTTTCCAGTTAATGAGAAAAACCATATCTAAATTTTCCTCTTGGGCGCAGTAGAAATGGGATTTAAACACTATTATTCAATGATGACTGGACACAGTGTTCCCTAACTTGACAAAGAAATTTACCTTTTAGCTAAGACCAAAATCAGGCAGTTTCCATGAAGTGGAGATTTCCCCCACTTAAAAGTGGGTGGCAGAGAAAGTTTATCTGTAACCTTTTCTACCAAAAATATTATGTTAAAAGTGAATGACAATATTATGTCAATATTTAGCCACAACTAGCAAACTCCATATGTGTTAATTAACTATGCATGACATCTTTCCACTATTTTTTTCTTTTTGTGGTTATAGATTGATTTTATATCAATTAAGCTGATTAAGGA
>NW_027530632.1:3460269-3464338 GCF_008692635.1 Crocuta crocuta
AATGAGGCGCCTTCATTTTCCTATAAACTGAGGCAGAGAGAGGCAAAATGGTTTCCATGGCAATAGAAAGTTAATAATACATATTCCCACTGGGATATTATAAAAGATAAGTAAGATAATATATGTGAAATGTCTCAAGATCTTCAGAAGAAGGGTTATATACAAATTCAAAATACTGTTATGAATAATAACAATAATTAAAAACAATGCAGTTTTCTTTGATCTACTCACCTAAAGTAAAGTGGCTCCTTTTGAATATAAACTCCGGGAATATATTTCTCAGTCTACGTTTCTGCCATTCAGCCGTTAACAACAATTTTATACGGGTCTTCCGAACATGAGCCCCCCGTGGCTTCGTTATTTTCTTCATTGAGTAAGTTGCTTTTTCCGCAACAGTGCCATTTAGCGCAAGCCATCTCCATCTCCCTTCTTTTCCAATTGCCTCAAGTTAACAGCTCAGATGCCTAAAGAAATCCTTGGTGGTCCACACTCAAATCATGGAAGAGTCTGGTTTCTTCTCTTCCTTCCTGCCATGTGTGGGAATTACTGGAACACCAGCCTCATTCTACCTGTCAGGATTATAAACTACTCGAAGGTAGAGGCTGAGACTTGCCATCTTTATACCTCTCGCAGCACCCCATGATGAATTTGAAAGCTCAGTTGAGACCTCACAGAACTGCAAAGGCACCAAGCACTTTCTCTGAACCTGCCTTTACCTGGCCAACCATACAAAGAAAACAGGCCTGCAAGGGCTCCCTGCTGAGGGGGGCTGATTTCCTTGCGGCAGCTCGGAGACCCTCAGTCACACCTGGAGCACCAAGGTACCCTCTAGCTTTTTTTCATTTTGGCTACAAAGGGTCTGTCTTGTGCCTGACTCCCCCCAGAAGCCAACCCGGAGGACAAGGTGTCAAGGGGGAGCCTTTTATTTGGGATATGATCTGAGAAGCAGCAGCAGGGAAGGGGGAAGGAGATGAGAAGAGAAGACAGCCCAGAAAAGGCCTATTAGGGAGCTGTGGACAAATGGAGCTCAATCCTGCTCGGGAACTCTGGGAGACAGGATGGAAAACAGCTCGGAGTTGCCCTGCCAAGGAACTAGGAAGCTGGGGTATTTGTCTACCAACTCACACCATCAGTCACTGTGGAGGGGAATTGGGGGGCCAGGAGAGGGAGCATGGAGGAATTAACTTGCTAGCATTTCCAGCGTGCTCCTGGTGCAGACCAGGCAAGTACCCCCAGTCAGGGAAAACCTGCAGGCAAAACTCACAGATGCTCACACTTGAAAGGCAGCAGGGCCCTGGCTGTGCCCAGGAATGCAGACAGCCCAGACTGGTCACTCAGGGATGCGTAAAGAGAGAGAGAGAGCGCCTGAGACACCATCCTGTCTCACTCTGCACAGGAGCCCCAGCAATCTGAAGAAGGAGGACCCTAGGGTTGGATTTTCCCTATCTCCAATGACCCTCTCACCATGACCACCTTCTCCTCATGGAGATGTTATTAGGGACAAATCTCCCACCCTTAGTCGGTTGAGAGCCACTCATCAATAACAAAATCCAAGATGCTGGGACAAATCCCAGGGGTTGAGGGCCAGAAATACATTTACCACACAGATCTCATTGGTGCTTCCAGAAGAGCTGTCTTCTCCCTCCCTTCCTCACCCTCACCTTGGTTCATTCCTCCAGGCACGAAGAAATAAAAGTAGACCTCCCACAAAAAGTTTATAGACCATTATAGATTGTTATGGATTATCATGCCTGAAGACTAGAAGTAATAATACTGCTTTGTTTTTCTTTCATGATTTGTTCCGAAGAAAACATCTGAACTGATTCTTGCTCCAGAAATGTTCTAATAGCCTATGGCTACAAGCTCTAAAATTCTAACCTATCTGGGTTAAGTGTCAGCAGCTGAAATTAAAATCCCATATAAATTCAGACTGTTTCCACTGAACTAACTCAGCAAATTCTTGTGGTGACAGGTCACTGAACATGTTTGAAGATATACCCCAACAGAGCTTGGGGCAAGAGAAAAAGAAAAAGGAAAAAAAAAAAAAAAAAAAAATCTGCAAGCAGGGTCCTCCTCCTCTTCTTTCCTCGTTCCTGACCATCCCCAACCCCCATGCTCCATCAATCCCAGCAAATGTTTAGGGGAGGGCCAAAGTGGAGAAAAGTTAACAGGGGATGGAAAAGGGGCTTCAGTGTTCAGAAACTGAATCAAGAAGGAAGTGGGTAGAATTGCACTTCCTTCCTCCACATCAAGCCCTATATCCTTGGGCAAGCAGAGAACAGCCCTTAAGAGTCTATCAATCTTCTGATCAACCCATGCGGATTTAATGATGGAAACAGCCTGGCATTCTGGAAAGATTAATGAAGGGGAAGCTAGGAGACCTGAGTTCTCCCCTAGCCCTTTGCGAATTGGGGAGATATCATGAATTTGGGACTCAGAAATGATCCCGGACCTTCAGGGTGCTGGCATTGTTACTTGCTCTGTGACCTTGAGTAATGTACCTAATAGCACGGAACCTCTATCCCCTATTAAGAAAATGGGAACCGTTAATACCTCCATCACAGAGTTGTTACATAAAGTGCCTCACTCATGTTGAGCACACAGCAGGTGTGTGGGGACCAGCATATCAAGTAGAAAGAGTCCAGCTTCACAGGCAGAGAGTTGGGTTCAAATCCCAGTGGTACCACTCACCTTGGAGCCACTGATGAAATTCCACATGCATCATGCCCTAAAATGATTTGATAATTTATGTTTTCCCTTCCTGGTATCTGAAAACTTACAAAAATAAATTCAGTTGCCTTAAATGTTCATTAAAGTAACAATGGCTTAACCATTCTGGTAAAGTTAGAGGAAATTCATCTGTCAATCCATCCCCACTGGTTGTCCCTAGGCAAGTGGCTTCCTTAGCGAAGCAGATGCTTGTAGCCAATTAGGGGGCCTATCCATAAACCAAGCCTGGCCATCCTCTCCCTCATCCAGAGCTCTGGAAGCCAGAGCCTGACAATGTAGCAGCTGCCTGGAACAGGAGAGATTTGATGACAGAGAAACTTAAAAAGGATTTTTGGGAAATTTTACTTGGTAATGTGCTTTGACACCCTCTCCTTAGTAGTCTCAAGAAATTTTCAGTAAAAAACAAAGTTGATTTTCACAGATTTTTTTAGAGTCAGATTAGTATTTTTTGGATGCAATATCACACCATGATGGGTCCAGGGCTGCCTCATGAATGTGTGGCCTGTGTGGTCCCATGGGGTCCCATGTTCAGAAAAGCCCCAGGACTTGGTTTGATATCTACTGTCGCCATTTTGAAATTCTTTATGATTTTATCTTTAAACTCGTGTTTCATAAATGAAGTCCAAGGCAGAGCTGCGGGGATGCGTACAATGTGTGCATCCACTCTTTCGTGCCATCCTGTTTATGTACAGTTTTTGTAATGAGCATACATCACATGAGCACAGAATTCCAGTGGGCCCGTGATGCATGGGAGTGCAGTAAGACAAAGCAAGTTTAAGAGAAGTATGGGGGGGCGCCTGGGTGGCTTAGTCGGTTAAGCGTCCGACTTTCCGACTTTCGCTTAGGCCATGATCTCACGGTTTGTGGGTTCGAGCCCCGCGTCGGGCTCTGTGCTGACTGCCAGCTCGGAGCCTGGAGCCTGTTTCAGTCTGTGACTCCCTCTCTCTCTGACCCTCCCCTGCTCATGCTGTCTCTCTCTCCTAGAAATAAATAAAATAAAAAAAAAAAAAAAGAGAGAAGTGTGGGATGTCGCCTTGAACATAGAAAGAAAGCAATGACATTCTAAGAAACACAAATGACCCAGAAGCCCTATCATATTGTTTCTTACTCATGTGGCTTGGTCCGTATTAGCCAACCACTTACAGAGAAAATGATAACGTGGAAGGAAAAGGGAAAAGAAGGCAATTTTTTTCCTATTCTTTTTCTCTGCTTTCCTTGCCCATCAATAAGCCAAAGGGAAAGAGAGGTAAAAGTGGTTGAGTTCCTTTTGTGCAGCTTTTCTGCCATTCTGATAAGAATGAAATACATACAAAAATACAAATTATGTAATAGGATGATT
>NW_027530632.1:3464397-3464958 GCF_008692635.1 Crocuta crocuta
TGCTCTTGTATTTGCATTTAAAATGCCATTGCACAATATAAAGATGAATGGTAAAATCCATGCTAATAATTTAAAATTTTAATTTCTCTTTACTTGGAAACATATTACATAGCAGATTTAAAAAAAAAAGGAAAGAAAGAAATACCATGAAAGCCAAAAGAGAGATCATGAAAGGGAGGAAAAAGCTTTTGTACCTTTGACAGCACATTCTCCCTGCTTTTTGAACAAAAGACCTCGCCTTTTAGGTTGCACTGGGCCAGCAGATTATGTCATGGACCCTGGATGAGTCTTATAGTAAGACCTAGAAAACCCGCATTTATACGGTTTATATTTACAGAAAATAAACTGTGTATTCCTTACACTTTTACTGCCAAAGAAAAACTGATATTCAGGTATCCCGTCTGGTTCTGCCATTACCCCTCTGTCATCACACCCCCAATCTACCAGTGCCAAGATGGGGTCAGAATAGAGGAAAATATGGAACCGAGACATTCCCGAACTAGGTTCTGGGTATTTACCCACTTTTCCCTGCCAATGGTAGGTTTGAAATCCAGTACCTAG
>NW_027530632.1:3465220-3467311 GCF_008692635.1 Crocuta crocuta
GAGGAGGAGATTTCCTGGCAGCCATTTCCTGGGATCCCGGATTACCTACCTATACGAAGATGGAAAGGAAGGAATTGCCTTAAACTTCTGTTTCTTTCTTTTTTTTTATTGTAGTAAAATATATGTAACACAGTTTATCATTTTAACTACAGTAAAACGTTGGATTACAACTAACTTGCCCTGCGAGTATCCCACAAGACATGCAAACATTTCTAATAAGTTTTAACTTGATAAACAAGCGATGTCGTGCAAATACGAGTAGTACTTGATGCTGAATATCACATGATCGCAACTGAGCCAACGGTTTTTGAAATTCACTTTGATATACAAGTGCTTTGGATTACAAGCGTGTTTCTGGAATGAATTATGCTCGCAAACAAGGTTTTACTGTATTCTTTTATATATATATAATTTTTTAAGTTTTTTTATTTTGAGAGAAAGAGCAGGAGTTTGAGCAGTGGAGAGGGAGAGACAGGAGGAAAGAGAGAATTCCAAGCAGGCTCCATGTTGTCAGCACAGAGCCCAAGGTAGGGCTTGAACTCACAAACTGTGAAATCATGATGTGAGCCAAAATCAAGAGTTGGACACTCAACTGACTGAGCCACTCAGGTGCTCCACATTTTAACTATTCTTAAGTGTGCACTGCAGCGGCATGAAGCACATTCACATGGTTGTACAACTATCACCATCATCCATCTTTCAAGGCCTCAATAGCAGCTAGAACATACCAGTGGCTGTTCCTCTGAAATGTCCAGCTTAGCACGCACTTTCAAGTTAAAGAGGGGGAAAGAAGAAAAAATAAAATATGACAAAAACTTTGTAGAAGTGGCTAAATCCACGGCGGAAAGAGAGCCAAGAAAAAGTAAATGTCACCAGCATGAAACTGAGGAAGTGAGAGAGAAAAGGGATTTCTAAGAGTACAGTGTCTAACCATCTTCTTTTGCATACTGTCAAGTCCTCCAAGACTTCCCAGAAAGGGTGTTGTCAAGCATGGCAGTTTCTCAGACTCATGGCTGTAAGGGAGAATATCATCTTGATAGTTTCCATAATATCTCAGAAGTAGTATGCCATAGAAGACCTTTATAGAGTTTCAGGACCTAAAGCTGAGTGACGTTAAGGTGGGTTTTGCAAGGTGGGAAAATGGTTGAGATTGGGCCATGTTTATGACAGAATAGCTTTGGATGGGAAGACACGGCAACAAAAAAATAAATAAATAAATAAGCGGACAGAGGCTTTGAATGAGTCCTTATGAGTAAGCTGTTTGTCCTCATCGGTAAGTTATTTTGCTTTTATTAGTTGCATTAGTTATTAGCTTATTAGTTTTTATTAGTTATTTAGTTTTATTAGTTGAGTAGTGATTTATTTTGGTTTTATTGGTTAATGGTCATAGCTTCTAGGAACTATTATTTCCTGGCACAAGTAGCTTATGTTATTTTTGGTTGTTCTCAGTATTTTCTAATGTGGGGTCAGGAAAGTGTGCCCACTCGCAGGTTTGTTCAAACACAGACACAGGAATTTACATTGGTTTCAGTTCTCAACACGAAGAAGCCAAGGCAGGGGGCAGTGAATAACTAGTCCCCAGTTCCATGGCTAGCTGGTAACAGAGCCAAGGTTGAACTTGGAGCCTCTGACTACAAGTTCACACACACACACACACACACACAGTAGAATTCCCTTACTTTCTCTGAAAAACTTACAATATACTCACATCTCAGAAAATCTGGAAAAACAGAAACCATACCCCAAATTCTACGGGAATCATAGAATTCTATGGGAATCACTTCTGTTATTTCTTTCCAGTTTTTCTTTGAATGCAGTGGTTCTGTTTGTGTTGGTTTGTTTTCACTCTGTTATTCACTTGCTTCGTCTCTACAGAGTTTTTTCTCTCATTCCTTCTTGAGCAAGACGCGTGCTCCTCCGTGGCTCCCCTGTGCATTCCTCGTGACTCCCCATCACAGAAAAGAGTATTTGCTTTTGTTGAAAAAGTTCCAGGCATCTCCAAGCAGGCTGGGGCCACAGGGATTCTGCTAGAACTATCTCATCCGGACAAAGCACACAATGAAAGAGCAGTTTTAAAAGAAAGGCTGCAGG
>NW_027530632.1:3467330-3472293 GCF_008692635.1 Crocuta crocuta
GTCTGCAGGGAATGACTTTTCCCTCTAGCCCCACTGGTGGGGCCCCCAAAATCTCCAGGCAACTGGCCAGTGACACAAGGTAATGTCATTGGCTCTCAGTCACACACTCACCCTCTACACTACTTTTTCTTCTCTCTCTCCTTTCACCCTTTCTTTTCTTCCTCTCTGCTCTTTGCAAGAAGTCTACTAAGCCCTTCCACATATAACCTCTCCCTTCTTTCGTGGCCCTCATTCCAGTAATCAGGAAACCCTTTGTTGGAATTACAATCATATTCTACAATGGGAACATATAAATGATGACTCATTCTTTTTTTTTTTAATTTTTTTTTATTTATTTCTAGGATAGAGAGAGAGAGACAGCATGAGCAGGAGAGGGTCAGAGAGAGAGAGGGAGACACAGACTCCGAAATAGGCTCCAGGCTCTGAGCTGGCAGTCAGCACAGAGCCCTACGCGGGGCTCGAACCCACAAACCGCGAGATCATGACCTAAGCGAAAGTCGGACGCTTAACCGACTAAGCCACCCAGGCGCTCCATGATGACTCACTCTTAATAACCTCACTCTCAGGAAAGGGGTTCTTGAAAAGTTGTAAGACAAATTGCTATTAACTTAATCATATTTAATATGCACTTGAGGACTTTCCAGTTAGGGAAATCTCACCGTGAGACCGTTTGTATATCAAATAATTGTTTCAATTTCTTCATCTTCTAAACTGAGATTTTTCTCACATCAGGTCATGTGGCACTGCATTTGAGTGGATATTACAGAAGACATCCTTCTGAAATCTCAAATGCATCCCTAGAATAAAAATGCATCCTCATGTCCAAAATAATATAGCAATACAAGTCAGTGATACTCTGTCCTATATAATTGCATTCCAACAAAAGGAACCCTAACACTTCAGTAGCCAGGGCAAGAGCTAAAATGCAGAGCAGATGTTGACAACTGTAAAAATCATGTAAAAACTGATCTCCAAAGAAAGATACCACTCCATGAGAATGGTATATTTCACCCTGGATTTATTTTAAACAATGCAAACTGGCATTATCTGACATTCCAGTTGGCCCCAATTAGTTGTTGACCAAACGGCCAATGTTTCTCATTATTCTAATCATTTCTCACTATTCTACTCAGAGTACTACACAGCATGAAGCCTCATTACAAAGATAAAGTGTCTCCATTGGCCAGAACTTCTCTGCACCACCTGCTATTTACTTGTGTGTGCATTATACACATCACCTGATCATCCTTGACTTGACTTTGAGAAGCAGATTGGTGAATAAGGGTGTGGGATCCAACTGTATAGAGACTGGGGGGTTACTCACGAAAGGCACTAGAGGGACAACTGCCCAAGAAAATGTACTGGAATCAATGATTCACGTCTTTATTGATTTCACTACTTCATCTCCGGTCCTTCGTTTGCCCATGAGGCTATCGGAACTTAGACTTGAATCACAGCTGAACAACCTGAAAACTTTCCAGACTGAGCCTGTCCCTGAGGGACCCCCTGAGAACTCCTGGTTAAAGGAATAGGATCCAGACAAAGAGGTTGATGATGATTGCGTCGGGCAGTGTTTCACTTAACTGTCTCAAGAAAACAGAACTTCTTGTGGACAGAGGCTACTGACCAAATCTTGAATCCAAAGCACTTAGGGTGGTAATTGTTGGGTACTCAATACTTATTTTGTTTGCCCATCTTACATAGCTCTTACACAGTTCAAAAGTCAATTCCTCAGCAAGGCTGTCTCATAGTCTCTGGGAGAGAGCAGGTAGCCCTGTTATATACTCTCATACTTCTTACATATTGCCGTCAAGGATTGTTGGTAATTACATATGTGTATTTACTTAATTAATATCTACATTTCCTCACTGGACTCTAAGCTCTGTTCATGCATAAATCAGGCTTCACAGCACTCAGTTCACATTTGTTGAATGCTGTTGCACAAAAGTGAAAAGCTCAACAGCTGTACCCTGACTCAGAGCTAAACTGTTCTTTTGTAGATTACCTTCTGAATAAGATCCATACTTTCCCCCCATAACATTTGATAGCTTATAGTGGCCACATCATCTGGTTAGTTTGCTTTCTTCTTTGTAATTTGCTTAAAGCACCTGCTGTTTTCCAGGTAGATGCCTACTGAAAATGAACTGCTATTTCTTCTCTGTAAATATAACTGCAATTGCAAGCCAGATTCAGAGTTGCAAAAGAGAAGTCAATAGAAATTGACACCCAGTTGGTCTGGTAACTCCTTTTTTAACTTTATTCACAATAGGCAAGCAGCCTGTCAGAAATGATAAATGGTGTGGTGCCTGGGTGGCTCAGTCGGTTAAGCGTCAGACTTCGGCTTAGGTCATGATCTCACAGTTCGTGGGTTCGAGCCCCGTGTCGGGCTCTGTGCTGACAGTTAGCTCAGAGACTGGAGCCCGTTTCAGATTCTATGTCTCCCTCTCTCTGACTCTCCCCTGCTCATGCTGTCCTGCTCTCTCAGAAATAAATAAAACATTTTAAAAAAAGAAAGAAAGAAATGATAAATGGTGGGTTCTGAAATGCAAACTCTAAAAAGTGGGGGAAAAAGCTTCTACGCAAATGTTCATAGCAACCCATGCACAATCACCAAAAGGTGAAACAACCCAAATATCCACCAATGGATGAATGAATAAACAAAATACGGTATATCCATGCAATGAAATACTGTTTAGCTATAAAACAGAATAAAGTGCTGATACATGCTACAATGTGGATGAACCTTGAAAACATTATGCTAAGCGAAAGAAGCCAAACACAAAAGGTCACGTATTATATGATTCCATTTATAGGAAACGTCCAGACTAGGCAAATGCATAAAGACGGAAAGTGGATAAGTAGTTGCCTGGGGTTGAGAATAAGCAGGAATGGGAAGTGACTAATTCATGGATACAGGGTTTCCATTTGGGCTGATGAAAAATTTCTGAAACTGCACAGAGGTGATGGCTGCACAGCATTGTGAATGAACTTAATGCCACTGAATTGTATACTTGAAAATGGTTACAGTTACAGTGATCCACTTCATTACTGTGTATATGTATTTCACCAAAGTGAAAAGGGCTAACAGTAAAACTGGAGTCAAAATTCACAGACTGAAAAAACAAACAAACAAATAAATGAACAACCTAAAAGACATCAGTAGCCTTTAGAAAAGGAAACTATTAGTCCAGTATTATTAATTCACCTTTTTCACACACTGGGTTTGGTTACTATTACCGCTACTCTACTACCACTTCTATACAACCAGCATTAAGTTTCCCAAGCAATTTGAGAGAAAAATAATAATGAGATGAACTTGCGACTTAGAAGGTCAATTACTGTGTTTAAATTAGTTCTTGTAGATTTAAGGGGGTAAAAATTTAAATGGCAAATTTATAAAGGAATACATTTCCCTTAATATGTTTGTTGATATTTCTAAGCACACCAACCAGGCAACAAAGAACTAGTTTTGTGAGCCCAGGCAAGTTATTATCCACTCTGGCCCTAAGCTCTGTCTGTCATCTCTTAAGTGAAAGGGTTAGATGAAGGAATTCTGCATTTTTTAGATAACTTCCCAAGAGTTAGGAAGTGGAATTGATGGTATAGTTTTTCATGGCAATGATTCAGGCGTTTTATCCAGCTACCCAAATGGTCCAACCATTTCTGATTAAAGGAAGCTTAGAACAAGAACAGCAAACTCAATGAGGTATATGCCTCTGTGGGCCAGGTAGATAATTAAATAAATTAAATAAATGAGTAACAGTGATGAACTGAAGAACTAATGCACCCCCCATCAAAATGGGGCAGCTCCTCCTCATCTCCAATTGATTATTGCTACAAGGAAATGTGGACCCAGTGATGTCAGAGCTTCCTGAAAAAGGAAAATCCAGAAATTCAGATTTTTGCATGAGATCTCCATATTTCGAAATGTCTGCCTACAGTTCAAGTCTTTCTCAAAAACACACGGAAGCCAAACTAAACATTTCTATCAGGCTGCTTATAGCCTGGGATCACCAATGTCCAACCTCTGAATATTTATTAACACACTTAGCTGGCCTTGCTGACAGGAAAGCTGTTTTGTGCACCTAAGCTCCTCCAATACTCCTCCAGGAGACATAGTATAATATAGCTTGGCTCAACCCATGTGCTCATGTATTTATCCAACACAGATTTGTTGAACACCTGTTGTGCTCCTGACACTCCCAAGCACTCTGGCAAGACAAGGGTGAGCAAAAACTGACACTGTTCCTGCCCTCTTACAACTTATAGTCTAGTGGGGTAAATAAGCCTTAATCAAAGAATCATAGCATTAGATGGGTCATTATAGGCTGTGCAAAGTGCCCTCAAGGAGATATATAGAGGGACACATAACAAGGGGGCTCTGGTATGATCTAAATTAGGGCATCAAGGAAGGCTTTGATGAGTAAGTAGCATTTAATCTGAGATCCAAATCATAAGTAGAAGTCAACTGAGTAGAGGAGGGAGGGAGAGGGGATTGTTCCAGGCTACCCTCAGCTGCAGAAGTCCTACTGGAGGATCTGGTGCAGGGGTGTAGGAGGGGCAGAAAAAAGGGCCTAATGCCTGGAGCATAAAGAGAAGAGAGGAAACTGGGGGAGGGGTAAAGCTGAAGAGGATGGTAATGGCCAGCCCTTGTAGGACTTTCAAAGCCAGATGAACCTTTGGTATTTATTCTATGAGCAAGGGAAAGCCATTGAAGTCTTTTAAGAAAATAACATAATCCTGGGGTGCCGGAGTGGCTCAGTCGGTTAAGCACCCACCTTCGGCTCAGGTCATGATCTCACGGTTTGTGAGTTCAAGCCCCATGTCGGGCTCTGTGCTGACAGCTTGGAGCCTGGAGCCTGCTTCAGATTCTGTGTCTCCCTCTCTTTTTGCCCCTCCCCTGCTTATGTTCTGTCTCTCAAAAATGAATAAATGTTAAAAACTTAAAAAAAAAAAAAGAAGC
>NW_027530632.1:3472395-3473871 GCF_008692635.1 Crocuta crocuta
TAATTCTTTTTAAGTCTAGAAAGTTTCACACCAGTTCCTGAGTGGAAAATATATTCAACTGGAGGACAGAGTGGGTTCAGATTCCAGTTGAGTCCATGATAGTGGCCAATACAAGAGGGTTGGTAGCTTGGACAAGGGTGAAGAAATAAATGGGCTTGAGAAATATTTTAGGAAATAAAGTCAACATGAAATTAATGGATTTAATATGGGGAATTAAGAGAGAGAGTGGTCAAGACTGTTTCTCCACCTTCTGGAATGCATACATGGATGGCTGGAGGTGTCAATTATGATAAAGAGGAATGCTTTTGGAGAGAAGATCTCATGAATCTCAGTTTTTCAATGCTGAGTTTGACTTGTTTTTGAGACTTTCAAGTGGACATGTCAAGTAGCCAGTTGGATTTATAGGCCTGCTGCTTAGAAGAGAGGTATCCAAGCTGAAAATAGAAATTTAGGCATCATTAGTGTATAGATCAAAATTGAAGTTTGAGTATCTAATGGAGTTACTTCAGGAAAGTACATAGAGTAGAAACCCAAAAAAGGCCTAAAATCTCCAATATATACTGCTTTAAGCAGAAGGAGATGATCTTGAAGAGAAGACTAAACAGGAGTAGCCAGAGAGGTAAGAAGAAAACTGGGAGAAGTGGATTAAAAGAATTCAAGGGGGGCCTGGGTGGCTTAGTCAGTTAAGTGTCCGACTTTGGCTCAGGTAATGATCTCATCATTCATGGGTTCGAGCCCCACACTGGTCTCTGTGCTGACAGCAAAGAGCCTGGAGCCTGCTTCGGATTCTGCCTCCTTCTCTCTCTACCCCTCCCCCACTCACAGTCTCTCTCTCTCTCTCTCTCTCTCTCTCTCTCTTCTCTCCAAAATAAATAAACATTAAGAAAGTTTTAAAAAGAGAGAGAGAATTCAAGAGAGGGGAACATTTTAAGTACAGGGAATGGCTGAGAGCACTGGATACACTTAAGGCTTTGTGTAAGATGAGACGAGGAGAATATCCACTAACCTTAGCAACATGGAAGACAATGATGACTTACTGAGCAGTGAAGGTGGTCAACAGATGAGTGGGAGCTGAGTACATAGGAAGTGAAGAAATGATGGCAGTGAGAATCTACAGTCTAGAAGTTTGAACATGAAAGGCAAGAGTAAAATGGAGCAAGAGCAGGAAAGTGTGGGGTCAAGTAATGGAGGGTTTGGCTTTGGTGGGATTTTGTTTCGTAAGTAATTCCATGCTGAGCAAAGCAGAAAATTCCATGCTGAGTCTTCCTGACCTCTTACCCACAATCTGGCTACCTCTTCCTAAGAGGAATGCAACCCTGATGAAGACCCGCACCTACGTCACGCAAAGTTTGGCTCACTTTCAAAACACAGGATTTGGAAAGAAAAGAGAACATGATTACTTCCGTTCTGCCTTCCATTCCCCATCTTCTCTCTGAATCTTCTTTTTTTTTTTCTAATCATTTCTCATATTACCTA
>NW_027530632.1:3474089-3487277 GCF_008692635.1 Crocuta crocuta
TTTCTTATATTACCTTGCCCTTTCTTTCTTTCCCAGCCAAGCTAATACATGCCCTCACTAATTCTTCCCTGGGCCCTTATACCAGTCTCCTAAAACATTATCATGCTTTCAGTCTTGGAGTTAATCACTCCAGATCACTGCCAGAGTAATCTTTGCAAGAGGCAGCTCTGAATACCGTGTTGTCACTAAAAGCCTTCAATGGTTCCCTATTGCCTCCCAAGTCAACAAAATTTGCCTCATGGCTCTGGCTCTGGCTCTCTGTCTTCTCTTCCCACTTGACATACTCCCCACTCTGTACGTTCTGGCTGAATTCTACTATCCGACATTCCTCACTGGGCCCTACATTCTGCCTCTCCCCACCTCCACTCAGGCTGTTCCTTGTTGTTTTTATGCCCTCCCTCCATCTCTACAATTGAACTCTTGCCCATCCTTGCCTTCACCTAGGTGCCACCTCCAACTAGAAACTTCCTCTGATACCCATTCTATCTTCCACTTCAAATCTCAACATGCTCTCTTTTCACTTAAGAGTTGTAAGTGGTAGTGGGGGGAGCAGAGATGCACCGACACAGGCCAGAGGGGTTTGCATGGCATTGCCCGATGTTGTCACTTTCTGGATGTTTGCCAAATCCTCTATTGAATGCACTGAACTCTTGGAAGACCGGAACCTGAAAAACCCCTTTCTGGATTCACCATGGTGCTCAGCCAGGGCCTGGCACAGAAGAGGCCCTCAGCAAATGTTTACTCACTCATGGATTAATGGAAGAAAAGAAGGAAGGTGAGGAAAAGGAAGAAGGGAGGGAAGGAAGAAGGAATCTTAATACCAAGCCCTCAAGGCAAGGAGCAAACAGAAAAAAGTACATTAAAAATCCTCATGTGGCAATGCACTTAACCCATGGCAAACCCTCTCATCTCTGAAACCATCTCCAGGCCCTCCTAGTAAATTTCCTCAAATATTTGCAGTGTCCACAATACAATGAGATCTCTCTCAGGCAGATTAATTAAAGGTGACCCCACTCCTCTGGCTACAGTTAATAGCAGGTGACTTAAATGCTGAAAGATTCTTCTAGATAGAAGAGGCATACTGAGAACACAGCTCTGAGCCTCTGCCAAGCTCTGTTAAGTCAGTGTAAACCCTTTCTTCCCACAGCTCCCATAGTCCAAGGCCAAGCTCTTGAGTCGTCCCATTGACATTGGGACAGCAGCTCTGTAACTGGTTTGCCTGAGTCTCATCTCTGCTCTCACTCCCCAGTCTATCCATTCTTTACTTTAGTCTATAGTTAATCTGTCTTTAAAAAACTTATTTTTCTCACTGAAGACCTACTAGAATGGCATAAAAAAATGGAGAAGCCTACCAGTACCAAGGATTGGCAAGGTTGTGGAGAAATTCATCTCTCATTCATTGCTGGTCTGAGTATAAAATGGTAACAACCACTAAATCTAAACATGTGTCTACCCCATGACCGAATGACCCACTCCTAGAGAAAGGAGTGCACACATCCCCCAAAAGATATGTGCAAGAATATTCCCAGACATTCTATTCACAATAGCCCACAACTGGAAACAACCTACATTTCCATTAACAGGAGAACGGATAAACAAACTACTTATCTCAAAATATTAAGTTGAGTACAGGAAGCCAGTCGCAAAGGAAAATATGCTATATGATACAATTTATGTGAAGTTCAAAAACACTTCAACAACTCTTAATAATGGTTAAGAGGTGGAGGCGGGCAGTTATTCATTGGGACGGTGCATAAAGGGCCTTTCTTCAGTGATGGAAATATGAATCTTTATCTAGGTGGTGGTTAAAGGGTAGAAATTACCTGTGCGATGGTGATTGCATTTGTAGAAATTCACCAAACTGTGCACTTCAGGACTAACCGTCTTTTTATGTAAACTATCCCTCAGTTAAAAATAAAGTATCTTGATTTCACCAGGAAAATAAAAAACCTTTTGAACCTGCCTCTCCCTACTTTCCGAACTGAATCCATTTCTAAGACCTGTGCCTGATTGTCAGGGTCCTCCATCACCTGGGCCTACGTGATCAATTATCACCAGTCTCCCTCTGCAACTTACAACTAATGGAAAACCACCATGATCTTGGCCTATATCGCTCCACCCCTCTGCACTTCTCTTGATCTTTCTTTTTTTTCCCCTGAGTTATCATTCCTTTAGATAACCACGTATATCCTGCATGACACTGCTTTACATTGGCTTGTATATAAGCTTAAAATTAACGTCTAATAAATTATGGAATTAATCTCTATACCCTCTAGCATATGGCTTTTCTCCCTGCTCTGTTATAAATTCTAGGAGGCTTGGCAAGAAAGTTCTTCTCTCTTCCAAATCTCCCTCCTCTCTCCCAGCACCTTTTATGTTACATACCCAATGGGTGCTTAAAAGTGCCCTTTGAGCCTCAAAGCCAAATTTAAAAAGATAATAAATATTAGGTAGGTAGGATAGAAAAAGACCCTCTCTTCAAATGTTAAAACTGCTACGTATTATCTATTTGACATAAGCAAATAAATATTTCTTTTTTTAATGTTTACTTATTTATTTTGAAAGAGAGAGAGAGAGGGAGGAGCAGAGAGAGGGACAGAGAGAGAGAATCCCAAGCAGTCTCTGCACTGTCATCACAAAGCCCAACGCAGGGCTCGAACTCACAAACCGTGTGATCATGACATGAGCTGAATTCAAGTGTCAGACATTTATTTAACCAACTGAGCCACCCTGGCACCCCCAATATATATAATTCTTTTTTTTTTAATTTTTTAAATGTTTATTTATTTTTGAAGGAGAAGAGACAGTGTGTGAGCAGGGGAGGGGCAGAGAGAGAGGGAGACACAGAATCTGAAGCAGGCTTCAGGGTCTGAGCCCAACGTGGGGTTTGAACTCGCAAGCTATGAGATCATGACCTGAGCTAAAGTCAGACTCTTAACTGCTGAGCCAAGGCTTCAGGGTCTGAGCGCAATGTGGGGTTTGAACTCACAAGCTATGAGATCATGACCTGAGCTAAAGTCAGACTCTTAACTGCTGAGCCACCCAGGTGCCCCTATATAATTCCTAATCATAATCTGTGTAGATTATTTATATTTTTTATGAGTTGCATAGGCACATAGTCTGGTACATCAAACACTTCCATGAGGCTCATAAACAAAATCAGTTGTCCTCAAACACATTTGTTTTCCTTTAACGTTATTTACAATAAATAACCTAGCCCCCTCCCCCTTAGGTGGGACAACTCAGAGTCATGTTCTGCACAGTCTCTCACAAGTTCCCAGTAGGACTGAGCTACAGTTGCCCACAATGATGACCTGCTCATTTTCCTTTCCTTGTCTCCCTAGTTTTGACTTGATCACTTCTCAAATATATTCCTTGCACTCAGATCCTTATCTCAGGGTCTGCCTCTGGGTAAACCCAACCTATGACCATGGGAAAAGGCATCCCTGTAAGTTGAGGATGAAATATCCACAAAGATTGGGTTAAGGAAAGGGGAAAGGCAGAGAAAGAAGGGAGAGTGAAGAGAAAGGGCTGGAAGGAGAATAGTCATAATAAAGATGTGCCCACAACTACATCCATGTGACTTTCTAGTAGACAAGACCCTGTAGGGCCTGAAATTCTTTGGGTTACCACCAAGTACAGCATCTTGTACAACTAGACTCTTGATGATGTTTTTTTTACTACTCTTAAAATTGTACCTAATAGTTCATGAACTCAAAACTCTCCCCTTACTCGCTTGGCCTTTGTGGGAAGTTTTCTGACTCCAGTACCCACTGCAAAAGACTCTGGAGATGAAAGTGTTGTACAAAGGTTAAGTATTATTGCTTTAAATATCTTGGGGAAATGTCTTATTTAAGACATTTATCACACAAGAAAAGCTGAAAAAAGAAAACCAGGCAAGTGGTACAGGAAGAAAAACATATCTTTAGTAAAAAAAACAATGTGACCTTTCCTTTGTCTAAAATGACTCAGGGAAATCAGTGTAATCTGGCAGGTGAACTTTCTAACAGTAATAAAGGAATCAATTTGTGCTTTAAGATATATCAGAAGTCACTGGTGAAATCAGAAAGCTTTCTAGAAGTGGAACAATTTTCCCAATCCTTTGTAACAGTCAAGAAAGGAGAGCCTGAATGAGGACTGAAGAAATTCCACATCAAGATATCATTTCCATTACCATAATTTTCCCATATTAAAAGCCTACCTTTGGAAATATTTTATGGAAATATTTTTTAATGTTAATTTATTTTTGAGAGAGAGAGAGAGAGAGAGCACGAGCAGGGAATGGGCAAAGAGAGAGGGAGACAGAGGATCTGAAGTGGGCTCTGCACTGACAGCAGAGAGCCCGATGTGGGGCTCAAACTCACAAACCATGAGATCATGACATGAGCCAAAGTTGGACACTTAACTGACTGAGCTACCCAGACACCCCTACGGAAATATTTTAAATAACACCATGGGGCTCATGGTTAGTGATGCTTTCTCTGCCCTACCATTAGTATTGTCTTTTCTCTTTGTGTTTCTGACACTGCTGGGGACCAGTCTTACATAATCTAATGCCAGACATAATTTTACAGCCATTAAGATTAGCTTTTCTAGACACAGACAGAAAAACCTATGAAAAACACTTCACTTTACAAAGGTAGAACTTTATTTTACTCTCCTATAAAAGCCTAAAAACATACAGGCCAAGGCTAATATGGCAGCTCTGCTCATGACATACTCAATGATGAAAATTCCTTCCTACTCACCCCTCCACCATCCTGAGGATCTGGCCCTTTGTTTTCATGAGCCAAGATGGCAGCAGTTGCATTATAGGAAACAGGTACATAAACGGATGGCCAAAAAAAAGTTATCTAATGCTTCTGCTTACAGTCCATTGGCCAAAATATAAACTCATGGCCACACTGACCTACAAGGGAGGCTAGGAAATGTATTCATTATTGAGAACAACCCACACCCAGCTAAAAATCCTGGTACTATGAAAAGAGAGAAAAGTGATTCAGGAGTGACTAGCTGTCATTACTCCAGCTTCTTTCTTCACTTTCCTCCAAATCCATTTTCGACAATTCTCAGAGACAGGAGTCCAAGTAAGAGGTGAACTCCAGGCTGACCTTGACCTATGAAAGTAACCTTTTCTTCCTCCAGAGTTGCATAGTCTGTTGCCACCAGTTTCAGGCCACCTCTAAAACATTGATTTGAGTGTCTAAAGTAATAGAGTCAAAAGAAATGCTATAAAAAGCAGAAACAACTCTGGGAGCTGACCCCAGGGGCATAATTTGAGATAGGACAGCCTGTTTATGTGGTACTCTACCACACACGAGCGTGCACACACACACACAGACACACACATTCATTCGTAGTGATGAATAAAGCATATGATCTATATCCTCAAGACATATTATAGAGGAGGCAAATGACAAAGAAATAAACATGAAAAATATCTAATTACAAATTGCAGTGCATACTAAGAAGGAAAAGAATAAGGGCTAGAAGGTCAAAAGGAGGGGGCTAATTTGGACAAAGGAGTAAGCAAAGCCCTTCCCGATGAATGCCGTTTGAGCTGGCATCCCTAGGTTGAGTGGATGTTAGCCCAGCAGAGTGGAAGACAAGGTGTTCCAGGCAGGGGAAAGGGTATGTGCAAAGTTCCCGAAGTGGGAAAGAGCCTGGAACATTTGAAGAATTTTAACGTAAGACTGTATGGATGGAATTTTCATTCCTTGGAACATACTTCCTGGATTCATTTTGTTTTAATCACACAGCCTGAAAACCCACCAAATAGAGATGCACTAATATATATTTAAGAAGTTCATTAGCACTAATTTTGAAAAATATACCACACTCCTCCCATAGCTCAGAAGCTAGTTCAGTGCAGGACTCTTTGAGGAAGTATCAAGACCATCCGAGCAAGAAGGACCCAGAGGATCCCTGAGTGGGCCCTGGATGCTGATAATAAGGGAAATCATTTTCATCAGTGGGCTCCAAATGTGGACAAGCCAGACCAGGAAAGCTAGTGGGGGATAGAACAACACTAGCTCTTGGAACGAATGGTATATGAAGGCTTAGTGCTAGGACTGAAGAGATAGATTAGTTATAAATCTGAAAGTGTGATAGGATAAAGATGGCTACAAATGTTTTTGATGTGTCTCCCATTAAGAGGTGGGGTCTGTTTCTCCACTTCTTGAGTCTGGGCTGCATTGTGACTCCTTTGACCAACAGAAGCTGGCAGTAGCGAGGCCATGCTAGCTCTGGGCCCAGTCTTTAAGAAAATCAACATCTTCTAACTTGGTCTTTGAGGCCGTGAGCCACCACGTAAGAAGTTTGACTACGCTATTGGACAGACTCTGTGGAGAAGCTCTGAGACTACCTGGCTGGCCTTCCAGCCATTGCCACCAGAGTGCCATCCATATGATTGAAGCCATCTTGGACTTTCCACACCAGAGAAGCCATCAACTGAATACCACCAAGTAACCACAGTCAATAAGACATAGAACAGAAGAATTTCCCAGGAGAAACCTGCCTCCAATCTGTGCCCCACAAAATCATGAGATGTCATAAATTTGTTCCTATTTTAGAGCACTAAGTTTTAGAATTGCCTGTTCCACAGCAGCGGATAGTGAAACACTGGCCAAAGATCTTTTTTGGCCTATGAATTTTTCAGTCCTTTAAGTCTATGCAGTGCTTGGGATTTCTGGGCCTCTGTGGGTCTCCTTTCTGTTTTTCTAGTTTGCAACTAGTAAAGCAGTGTCTTTGGTTTAAAAAAGCTAGACAGTTCTAGAAGAGAAAAGTATAGGAAGCAGGAACATGGTAGGTACACAATAAGTTTGTTAAATGGAGACTAAAATGACCCTCTGCATAACTGTCCACCCCTGTAAAGCAGGAAGGAAAGACTGCCCTCAAAAGTTATTTGTTGTGCTGGATTTTTCTTTGGAGCTTGTCTTTTGAGATATGAGACTGTATTAGATAGAGTTCCAGAAATGAACAACCTCAAAACTCACCACCATTTATAAGACAATTTGAGAACCAAATCCACTTGTAAGATGGCAACTACCAGGTTTGGAAGAAGAAGTTAAAAAACACCATAATAACACATTTTTTCCTAATCAGGCCAGTCTTTCATGTCCTCTGTATTGCTTACGTGTTTCCCTATATAAACATTTGGAATTGGCCCAAATTATTAATTACTCTTGGTAATTGGGTCACGGGTAGTAAGAATAATTGCAAAGAAATCTCACACTTCAAATGAATGTGTAGTTTCAAACCAAATATCAGGACCTGCCTAAAGGGAATTGCACCGCCTGGCTCTGCCTTCCTGGATGGAATACTTTTAAAAATAATGAAATCGCAGGGACACCTGGGTGGCTCAGTTGGTTAAGCGTCCAACTTCGTCCCAGATCATGATCTCACGTTTCTTGAGTTCAAGGCTCACATCGGGCTCGCTATTCTCAGCACAGAGCCTGCTTCAGATCCTCCGTCCTTCCCTCTCTGTCTCTCTCTCAAAAACAAATAAACATTTAAAAAATAGTGAAATGGCAGTGGAGCAAAAGGAAGACAAAGGCACATAAATATACAATAGAAGGCACAAAGATCTAACATAAAGATTCAGACAAGGAGTTAGGAGACTTAAGCCCTCTAATTTCACCAACAGTTAGTAATCATGGAGAAACCTAATCTCCCTGGGTCTCAGTATCTTCATGTGGGCATTAGAGAGAAAACCTTACAAGTTTACAAGATTGTTGTGAAAATCTATGTGACCATGAATATGATAGCACGCCGCAACAGGCACGCACACACACAGACTTAAAAGTGTTCTGCAGATGTAAAGTGTTAACTGTAGAAATTCAAAATTTGTCTGTCACTGAAGAATAAACAAAGCTGTAGGCAGCACATGTATAGAGGCCATCTAGCACAACCCATTTGTTTTGCAGATGACAAAACTCAGGTCTAGAAGGGGTCAGTAGTCTGTGAGAACTGCAAGGCCATCGCCTAGAAAAGTGTTCTCCTCACACCAAGGTCAGTGCTTTCTTCGTCTCCCTAACTTCCCTTGAACACCTCTGAGGTTGGAGGCAATGTCTAGAATGTTCATCAGCGTGTGTTCAGTTCTCAGGACTTTACCGATTAAAGTCGGTGATCACTAGTCAGTCTCTGACCTTCATAGGCAATCCATTACCTAGTGCGAAGGTTACTTCCTCAATCTCTCTGGGGATTCATTTCCTTTTCTCCACTCACATAGCCAAGTCCCCAAACCAAGCTTCTCCTCTCTCATCTCGTCTCCTATCTTTCATTCTTAATGCCTCCAATCTGTTTTCTATACCACAACCAAAAGAACTTTCTCAAAATGCAAATCTGACCGCATCCACCTGCTTAAATTCCTTCAGAAGTTTCCCATTTAAATGGCTTCCCATAGCCTACGAGGCTCTATAGAGTCTGGTCCCTGCCAATCCTTTTGGCCTGATTTCCTGTTCTTCTGGTTCCAGAGTCAGGCTATGCCCTGCTAGCATGCCATTCCTTTCTTCTGGCATGCCCCTGACCACTCCAATCCCCTTTGCCTCATTAGCACCTTTCACCCACAAATCTAAATCAACTCAAATGCCCCCCTCCTCCAGGAAATTTTGTGAGTCACCCCCTAGACTAGAA
The DNA here is from genome assembly GCF_008692635.1 of Crocuta crocuta. Lineage (NCBI taxonomy): Eukaryota > Metazoa > Chordata > Mammalia > Carnivora > Hyaenidae > Crocuta > Crocuta crocuta. The sequence continues at coordinate 3,482,724 of NW_027530632.1, forward strand.
CAGGCCTCAGAGGTTCCTATCATTTCCTTTCCAGCTCTTTGCAGGGTTTGGCATTATATATCTATCCATGTATATAGCCAATCTATGCCAATCTCTGTGGTCACTGACTGTAAGGTCCACAGGGCAATGCCTGAGTCTATTTTGCTCACCAATCAGTGTCTGGCATTCGGTAGGTGCTCAATAACTGTTGACTGGGGAAAAGAATGAAGAAAAAAGTTGATAAGCCCAGGGCACAATAACCAGCATATTTTTTTACTGAATGAATCTTCTAAAAATAAATGAAAATGATTTTTTAAAGTTTTTTTTTAATTGAAGGGGGAGAGAGAGAGAAAGCGAGAGAGAGAGAGGGCACAAGTGGGGGAGGGGCAGAGTCAGAAGGAGAGAGAATCCCAAGCAGGCTCTGACTGTCAGACCAGAGACTGACTCAGGGCTTGATCCCACCAACTATGAGACCATGACCTGAGCAGAGACTGACTGCTGACTGAACCACCCAAGTGTCCCTGAAAATGATTTTTTAAGAAAGGAAATTCTCATTTCATGAAGACTCTTTAGGCTGTAATGATTTACAAATTCTGGTGGAAAATGGATCTAACTTCTAAAAGCAATTCTTATTTTCAGAGCATTACTCTGTTTACAGGTCTTCCTTTAAATCTTGCAAAAGAATGTCAGTTCCTCTCTCTATCCACACCTGAGCCCAGTGGTATCTGAAATCTAAGATTGAAATGGCTATGAAAATTTTTAAATGATGAAAAATAAATTTAAGTTAAAATTTTCCAATTAGGTCAAGAAAAGTATAGAAAGGACCAAAATCTTCTCTACCCAGATTATTCTAGTATAGACAGAAAATCCAAAATCATTCTTTTTTAAAAAGTAGGTGGCAGGGGCGCCTGGGTGGCTCAGTCGGTTAAGTGTCAGACTTCAGCTCAGGCCATGATCTTGCGGTTTGTGGGTTCAAGCCCTGTGTCAGGCTCTGTGCCGACAGCTCAGAGCCTGAAGCCTGCTTTGGATTCTGTGTCTTCCTCTCTCTCTGCTCCCCCCCTTCAAAAATAAACATTAAAAGAATTATAAATAAATAAATAAATCAGTAGATGGTAAGGGAAAACCCATCAATGACCAGGTTTCTAATACATTCCAAATGTGTACTGGGCACTATGCATATCATTTAATCCCACTACTATGCTATTAGTTGGGTGTTACCTATTTTATACACAAGGAAGTAATCAAGCAGCTAGCTCAATGTCACACACTTTTATACATTAGCACAGCTAGAATCCAAACTCAAAGCAATCTGATTCTAAAGCTCACCTGCCTTTTCTTAAACCATTCCATCATCCCTGAGAAAGATGCACAGAAGCACTTCCCACCTTAATCCCATTATGTTCATGCTCTCCTCCAAAACTACCTTCCCTAACTAGTTTCTGAGCATTTTCAGGGAACAGGCTGGAGATAAGACTCCTCCCTATACCTTCATTCATTCTCCACACTTATGATCTTTGACTGCTTGCTAATGTCTGAAGCACCAAGATACACACACACGTATATTTATACCAGTCACACCTCTACACCTAGCCCGTGAGCTCCCTTGGGAGCAAGGGCCATGTCTCATTCATCTTTGGAGTCCCAGTGCTGAGTGAAGTTTCTGGCTCTCAATAAATCTTTGTTAAATTAACTGGATGAATGTGGGCTGATGCAGAGATGAATAAAACATGGCCCTTGCCCCCAAGACATTTAAGATCTAACAGGAGAAAGAACACATACCAGAAACAATAATAGAATACAGTAGTAAAAGTGTCACAGAGAGTTAAAAGGCCAAGAAAAGGCTTCAAGGACTCTGGGCATGGCCTTAAAGACTTGATGAGGGGGTGCCTGGGTGGCTCAGTCTGTTAAACGTCAAACTCATGATTTTGGCTTAGGTTGTGATCTAGCCATCTGTGAGTTAGAACCCTGCATCCGGCTCTGCAGTGGCGTTGTGGAGCCTGCTTGGGATTCTTTCTCTCTCCCTCTCTTCCTGCCCCTCCTCTGCTTGTTCTCTCTCTCTCTCTCTCTCTCTCTCTCTCTCAAAATTAAATAAAAATTTAAAAAGGAGAATGACTTAAAACAAAAAAGAATTTGTCCTTCCGTAGAGCCAGAATGGATGCTACCTATGATTGGTGGACTCACACAAACCGATGAGGTCCACTTATGGAGCTGACCCCCCAGATGGGCCAGAGAGCCCTGCATTTTTCTGCTATAGTAGCTACTTGCCTGTTTCTCTTACCTCCCTTTTCTGCTCTTCAACCTCTTCTCCTTGCTCCCTATCAACCTGCCTCTACCACTTCCTCCCCCAAGACCTGAACCTTGGCCTTCCCCTCTCGCTTCTTTCCATTCTTCCTCCATGGTATGATCTTCTCCTATATCTTCAATCTCCACCTAATAACAGATGCCTCCCAGACTTTCTCTGGGCACATATTGCTAGTTATTTTGCTATATTTGTCCCACAGCATCCTACAAATAAAGTATCTAAAAGTAAGTCCATTGCTCTCTTAATCCAACTCCTCTTTTTTTTTTTTTTAATTTTTTTTAGTGTTTTATTTATTTCTAGGAGAGAGAGAGAGACCGCGTGAGCAGGGGAGGGTCAGAGAGAGAGGGAGTCACAGACTGAAACAGGTTCCAGGCTCTGAGCTGGCAGTCAGCACAGAGCCCGACGCGGGGCTCGAACCCACGAACCGCGAGATCATGACCTGAGCGAAAGTCGGACGCTTAACCAACTAAGCCACCCGGGCGCCCCCCAACTCCTCTTTTTTAGGCTTCCAATTATTGGGACTAAGATTTTTCAGTTACGCATGTTTCTCCCCTATTCCTTCCAAAATCTCACCCCGGACCAAGCTCACTTCAACTCAAATGGAAATCACTGGAGGGAAATATCTTTGAATCTATTTTTCTGCCTCTATATTCTTCTCACTTATCTATAGGATACTGAACAGTACTACATCTAAAATAATTAGCCTATCCTGGCACACTGAATATCATCTCCAAGCACATTTGGGTTTCCAGAGCTAACCTTCTTGCATACCCAACACATAGGACTAACCCTCACTGCATATAAGAAATGCTGCTTGTGGGGTGCCTGGATGGTTCAGTCAGTTGAGTGTTGGACTCTTGTTTTCGGCTCAGGTCACGATCCCAGGGTCGTGGGATCAAGCTCTATGTACGGCTTGGCACTGAGCATGGAGCCTACTTAAGACCCTCTCCCTCTTCCCTTCCCCCTCCTGTTTGCACATGCGTGCACTTTGAAAGGAAGGAAGGAAGGAAGGAAGGAAGGAAGGAAGGAAGGAAGGAAGAAAAGAGAGAGAAAGAAAAGTTGGTTGTTATTGGTCACAGAAGCACTCTCTCCTACTGACAATTATGGGCTTTGAGGGAGTACCCCACCTCCAAATATCGATCTGGCTTCTTCACTAGTTGTGTAACTTTAGACAAGTTATCGAACTTCTGAGCCTTATTTTCTTGATTTGTATATTTAAAAAGGGAGAGATTAATTATACCTACTTCACAATATTGGGGAGAGAGGTTTCCAGCTTTACTGAGGTATAATTGATAAATAAAATTGTATAAAGGAGCATCTGGGCGGCTCAGTAGGTTAAGCATCCGACTTTGGCTCAGGTCATGATCTCGCAGTTCATGAGTTCAAGCCCCATATGGGGCTCTGTGCTGACAGTGTGAAACCGGATTTGGATCCTCTGTCCCTCTTTCTCTCTGCCAGTCCCCCACTTGCACTCTGTCTCTCACTTTATCCCTCTCTCTCAAAACTAAACATTAAAAAAAAACTAAAAGTTATAGGGGGCGCCTGGGTGGCTCAGTTGGTTAAAGCATCCGACTTCGGCTCAGGTCATGATCTCACGGTTCGTGGGATCGAGTCCTGCATCAGGAAGTCTCGGGGTGCCTGGGTGGCTTAGTCGGTTAAGCGTCGACTTTCGCTTAGGTCATGATCTCGCAGTTCGTGGGTTCGAGCCCTGCATCGGGCTCTGTGGTGACTGCCAGCTCAGAGCCTGGAGCCTGTTTCAGAGTCTGTGTCTCCCTCTCTCTGACCCTCCCCTGCTCATGCTGTCTCTCTCTCTCAGAAATAAACAAAACATTAAAAATTTTTAAAAAACTAAAAGTTGTATAACTTTGAAGATCCACAGTGTGATATTTTGATATATGTATACATTGTGCAATGATTATCACAGTGAAGCTAATTAACATATCCTTAACCTGTCATGGATGCCTTTTGTATGTATGGTTAACGCTTAAGATCTGCTTTCTTAGCAGGGTTCAAGTATGCGATACAGTACTATTAACTAGAGTCACCATGTTGTACATCAGATCCCCAGAACTGATAGTCCCTAGTAACCACCAATCTACTCTGTTTCTATGAGCTTGACTCTGAAATTCCACATGGCAGTGAGATCATGCAGTATTTGTCTTTCTATGTCTGGCTTATTTCACATCACATCATGTCCTTAAGGTTCATCCTTGTTGTCACAAATGTCAAGATTCCCTTCTTCGTGAAGCTAAATAATTAATATTCCGTTGCAG
>NW_027530632.1:3487293-3495766 GCF_008692635.1 Crocuta crocuta
GGGGGGGGGGGATGTGTACCTCACATTTTCTTTCTCCATTCATGCATCAACAGACATTCAGATTATTTCCGTATCTTGGTTATTCTCATAGTACTGTTCTGAGGTTAGAATGAGTTAACTGTACATTAAAGTGCCTAGCAAAGTGTCCAGGAAATAGAAGTTTAATTAATTAGTTTCCTTCTTTATTTCTTGATTCATCTTTTCCCCATATTCCAAAATTATTTATTATTTCATTGTTGTTTTCTCTCTTTTTTGGGGTTGATAGGCCCCCCTTTTTTAAATTGAAGTATAAATGGCATACATTATATGAGTTTCAGGTGTACAACATAATGATTATATATTTGTATATATTATGAAATGATCATCACAGTGAGTCTAGGTAACATCCATCACACACATAGTTAGAAAGTTTCATTCTCTTGGGGCACCTGGGTGGCTAAGTCGGTTAAGTGTCCGACTTTTGCTTAAGTCATGATCTCGTGGTTCGTGGGTTTGAGCCCCTCATCGGGCTCTGTGCTGACTGCCAGCTCAGAGCCTGGAGCCTGTTTCAGTCTGTGACTCCCTCTCTCTCTCACCCTCCCCTGCTCATGCTCTCTCTCTCTCTCTCTCTCCTAGAAATAAATTTAAAAAAAAAAAAGAAAGTTTCTTTTTCTTGTCATGAAAACTTTTAAGATCTATGCTCTTAGCAACTTTCAAATATGCAATGCAGAATTGTGAACTATAATCCTCCTTTAATGTTGAGCTCAAAGCTCACTACTCTCGGAAACCTTCACTGGGTAATTCCAGGCCCTTCTGGTCAGCTTTTCTATCCTCTTTCAGGTCGGATTGTCAGACAAAATAAGTATACATTTATGCTAAAAATACTATAAAGTTATAGATTTCTAAATGATATGATCAATTATAAAACTTATAAAAAATATACTTGGAATTGACTCAGGTTAAAGAAGTATACATTATCTGAAATTTGAACTTAACCAGGCATCCTTGTTTTTATTTACTAAATCCAGAAAGTCTCCTTTCAATTATGTAGTGGCCTTTTCTATTTTGATATTTTCTGTAAATTTCTTAAGTTAGAATCTGCTTCATGAGTGGAAGCTCACCTTTTACTTCTTTCATGTTTCCCACAGCCGCAGGTCTATCTGTGTGCCCTGCCCACTCCCCAAGCCTTCAATAAAGCCACCTCCTCTATGAAGCCTCTCAGGTTATTGCAGCAACCTGCTGAAGCCATTACTCCTTCAATAATAGCGTAACATGGTTCATTTTGCAATGGATCTGTTGCTTCTGTAACATTTTCTATACAGGGATTTTTAATAGTTACTTCATTCTTCACATGTTTATTTCATATCATCCTGAACCAGTCAATATATTTCATTGTCAGCAACAGAAACCAACTCTAACTGGTTTAAATGGAAAAGGAATTATCAAAAGCATGTTGGTAACTCACAGAAATGCCCCCCAGAGGTCTCGACACCATGGCTCAAAACAATACCCTAAATCCCTCCACAGACCAGAGACGATTCTATGGCTACCAGCCTCAAGCACCAGATACTGCCACTGCACCACCCACGTGGCACTTCCCAGGGCCAGCCTCTTAAGCAACTACTCCCAGGTCCAATGTGGAAGGAATGTGTCTGAATCATTGAGTCCCAGTCACATGACCATGCCCTAGCTGCAGTGGAAGCTGAGAAAGTACAGATGAGGTATTTTAAGTTTTTCTAGTAGGAGGTGGACCCTTCCTGTCACCAAGACTCATAAGATGGAGACATCTCTACACATAATAAAGGGATTCAGGGGCTTAGTGACAAAAAAATGATCACTTATAAGCTTCTTTAGAGAGGAAGGATTATATCCCCACTAACGCACCCAGAATAGCATTTTGCAAAGGAAATAACCAAACAATATTGGTTAATTGAATGATTGATACCTCCCTTTCAAAATATGTTGCTGACTCTTAAAAACGTGTTGCATCTCTAAGAAGACATGAACAGACATTTCTCCAAAGAAGGCAGACAGATGGCCAACAGACACATGAAAAGGTGCTGAACACTGCTTATCATCAGGGAAATGCAAATCAAAACCACAATGAGATAGCACCTCACACCAGTCAGAATGGCTAAAATCAGAAACACAAAGAACAAGTGTTGGTGAGGATGTGGAGAGAAAGGAATGCTTGTGCGCTCTTGGTGGGGATGCAAACTGGTGCAGCTGTTGTGGAAAACAGTGTGGAGGTTTCTCAAAAAGTTAAAAGTAGGACTTCCCTACAATCCAATAATTGCACAACTGGGAAGCTACCCAAAAAGTATGAAAGCACTAATTCAAAGGGATACATGCATCCCTATGTTTATAGCAACATTATTTACAATAGCCAAATGTGGAGGCAACCAAGACGCCCTTCCTGGGTGGCTCAGTTGGTTCCAACCTTTGATTTGGGGTCAGGTCATGATTTCATCATTTGTGAGATCAAGCCCTATGTCAGGCTCTGCTCTGGCAGGACGGAGCCTGCTTGGGATTTTTCCTTTCCCTCTCCCTCTGTCAGTTCCTCTCTCTCTCTCTCTCTCTCTCTCTCTCTCTCTCAAAATAAATAAATAAACATTTAAAACAAAGAAACAAACTTGGGGTGCCTGGGTGGCTCAGTCAAGCGTCTGACTTCGGCTCAGGTCATGATCTCACGGTTCATGGGTTCGAGCCCTACATTGGGCTCTGTGCTGACAGCTAGCTCAGAGCCTGGAACCTGCTTAAGATTCTGTGTCTCCCTCTCTCTCTGACCCTCCCCTACTCACGCTGTCTCTCATTCTCTCTCACACAAATAAATAAAACATTTAAAAAAAGAAGAAATGAACAAAAAGTAAAAAGAAACAAGTGATACTGATTTTATAATATAGTTTATTTAACATGGTATATGTAAAATATCACTGCAACATGTAAAATCATTATTAATGAAATAGTTTGTATTTTTTTATCATACTATACCTTTGAAATCCACTGTGTAGTTGAAATTTACAGACATCTCAGTCAACTAGCCACCTTTCAAGTACTAATTAGCCACTTGGAGGTGGCTTTCTTACTGAATAGCAGTGTGTAGCCCACGCAAGATGAGATTGGCAAATATGCACTTGGGCATCTTTGCAATGCCAAATTTCTATGAACGTCTTTATTTTTTTTTTTTAAGTGTTTTCTTTATTTTTAGGAGAGAGAGAGAGACAGACAGACAGCGTGAGCAGGGGAGGGTCAGAGAGAGAGGGAATCACAGAATGAAACAGGCTCCAGGCTCTGAGCTGGCAGTCAGCACAGAGCCCGATGCGGGGCTTGAACCCACGAACCACGAGATCATGACCTAAGCGAAAGTCGGTCGCTTAACCGACTAAGCCACCCAGGCGCCCCATCTATGAACGTCTTTAAATGCTTATGCTAAAGTTTATAACATACCATGGGCCACCAGTGAGTAGTTTGCCCACCGCATGGAATGGGCCATACTTTGAGCAGCTATGGATTAGACAGCTCCATTCTGCTCCAGATAGCAGACAATCAGTAACACAACTGAACACACGATGGACGTGGAGTCTTTTAAGAATTATTTTTTCAGGTGGAAGCAAACTAGGGCTCGCAAGAGGGCCCCATGCCGCCCAGCCTCACGGAAACAGAAATGAAAAACACCACATGAAGCTCAAAACAGGTGGCTTGGAAATGGGTAAACACAGCTTAAAGCGAGATTTGAATAGGTAAAACAAAAATCAATTATTTTCAAATATAAGTTTGAAGGGAGGCAAATAAAAGAATTCTCCTAAGTAACAATGGCAGTTCTGCAGAAATGGCTTTGTTTATAGATGTATTAAAACCATCACAAACCTATAGGGAATCATTTTTCTGAGAAACAGTTCCCTTGAAAATAAATAAACAAAACTTATTTATTCTGGAAGAGGAGCCAAAATTCACATAAAACAGCTTCAAACAGCAACTTTTCAACCTAAATGAAACCAAAGAGCTTCATCTCTGAAAACCAGTCATAACATAGCAAATCAGTGTTCAGAAGAAAAAAAGTTCAAAATACAAAGGACATTTGAACAGAAAATAGTAACGAAGAGATGAAGATTTAAATGTCCCACAAGTAACCATCAAACAGAAACCTCTGAGAATAACCAAGTTTAACAGTTCCTGAGTCTGCAGACCTCATAACGTCAAGAACAAGTCAACATCACTTCGTGCATATACAGTTATGTATGGTTAACTCTTAAATAGCTGATGAATTAGAGCAGTGAGTGATTTGCCTGATTACCTGGTACTTGGATTAGTCTCATAAGAGCCAAAATCAAATTTAGACATTAGATTTATGAGGGACTGAATTGTCCCTCCCCTTAACCCCAGCCAAGTTCATATGTTGAAGCCCTAAGGCTTGGTGTGACTGCATTCAGAGACAGTGCCTATAAAGAAGGTAATTAAGGTTACATAAGGTCATAAAGATGAGGCCCTAATCCAAAGGGACTACGTGCTTATGAGAAGAGGAAGAGATAGCGGAGACCCCTCTCTCCCTCTTGCCCTGACCATGCGCACAGAAGAAAGGCTATCTATAAGATAGGAAGAGGGGCCCTCACCAGAAATCAGTCCTTCAAGAACCATGATCTTGGACTTCTAGCCTCCAGAAATGTAAGAAAATAAATTGCTGTTGTTGAAATCACCCTGTCTGTGGTATCTTGTTATGACAGCCTGAGCTAACACAGATAATTTGGAAGTCCACAATATACAAAGAAATTCCCAGACCATCTTTAAGGATCAATTAGTATACACAGCAGCAGCTAATTGACTCAGCAGCTATGATGTTGAGTGATCAATGTGTGTGTGCGCGTGTGTGTATGTGTGTGTGCATGTGATATCCAGCGGTGATGATCGGTCGTGGGGGTTGTAGGCCTAATAGATCAAAAAGAAGTTGGCCCTGCAAGAAATAGGAGAGACCATTCCTGTCAACCAAAAGCTCACCATTTAGTTAGGGAGAGAAAACTAATGTGTGTAAAATACTTAATTATTCTCACTTGTGTTCTTCATGCAGCAGGAATTCTCCTTTTAAAGAGACAGGATCAGTGCCTCCCTCACAAGAAGCTGGCAACAAAGGAATATCATTTGGTGCCATTGGTCCTGAAACTGTCCCCAAAGACTTTCTTCATGTAATTCTTCTAATTACCAGAAACATCTGAATACACAGAGCACCAGGATAGCCAATGTGGCTCATTAAAACCAAGGTGATGATAGTAAGAATACTAATGAGATAAGAATTAATGGTGTGGTGTGTTCTGATGCGTTGAGTCACCACCGAATACTAGAATGGAACTTTAAAACATTGGAGCTTAACTTAAAGATCAAATGGTCTAAGCTCCCAATTTTACAACCCAGGCTTCTAAGTTCTTGAAGGACCATTCAGGAATCGTTAAGTGTACGCAGGTTCTGCATTGTGAAAGGGAAGAAAACTTCTTGAGACCACCACTAAAAAATGAGGAACAAGGAAGAAAAAGGAAAGTAATGCATATCGAGCATCTACAAAGGGCCAAAAGGCACCATGCTAAATTCCTCACATTAGTTATCATATTTAAATTCTCTTGTGCCTCCATGGACAGAAATTAATTAATTCTCTTATGTACCCCTTAATGGGAAAGGTGTTATTTACACCATTTTACAGATGAGGAAGCAAAAGCTCAGAGTGTGTGAGTGACTTGCATAAGACCATACAGATAAAACGGCCAGAACCAATGTTCCAACCTATATTTTCATCCAATGCTGAAGATGTCACTCTGCTTCTCTACCTCACACACACCTCCAGCCTCATTCTTAAGCATACCTTAGAGTCAAAAAGACCTCCAGTGGGAGCACCTGGGTTGCTCAACTGGTTGAGTGTCTGACTCCTGATTTGGGCTCAGGTCATGATCCCAGGGTCATGGGATCGAGCCCTGCATCGGTTCAGTGCTGAGCATGGAGTCTGCTTGGGATACTTCCTCTCTCCCTCTCCTTCTGCTCCTCTCCTCCACTCATGCGCTCTCTCTTTCTCTAAAATGAAAAATAAATAAATAATTAAAAAAAGATTTCCAGCATAAGCATNCATTCCCTCAGTTAAAAGTATTTTTTACTAAAGATTCCCACCTGAGTCCTTCCCCAGGCTTTTACCTTGGGCAATAGGAATTGCCCAAACTTATTCCCACTCTCTTGAGGGCAGACACATCTAAGGGCTGGTATGTAGATATGGGGTACAAAGGTTCTGCCCCCTTGCCTCAATTTGGGGCGACTCTGAAGAATCATGTCAGTTTCAGATCTCCCCACTGGGCCTCGGTTGTGACTGTATTACAGCTGGACCTCTCCCTCTGTCCAATCCTGCTTTCCTCGCTCTGTTAGAAATGCTGATCCTGAGGGCACTGCCTACCCAAGAAAAAAATGAGAACCTGACCTAGGAAATGTATCATTTTTAATCTTATAAAAAACTTTACATAATGCATTTGAAGCAATATGGAGAAAATGTTGTTCTCTCAGCAACTGACACATAAAAATCATTCCTTCCTAATGGGAAACTATGTTGATAGGTCTTTTGGGGGTTGGGTGTGAGTGGAAACCCTCAAAGAGCATGCCTGGTTAACAAATTAGGGTCACTAATTGGCTAAGATAATAACAGAACATTCAAGGACTGGGAGAACCTGGTGAGATCGAGGGCCACATATAGGAAGAACTAAAAGAAGACCTTGGACATTAAGGCAACATCAAGAAGAAAGACCGGAACACAGTGGTAAGCAAAGCATCCCAAGAAGATAGGGTGCCTGGGTAGCTCAGTCAGTTAAGCTTCTGACTGTTGGTTTCAGCTCAGGTCATGATCTCACGGTTTGTGAGTTTGAGCCTTGTGTCAGGCTCCACACTGGCAGTGCAGAGCCTGGTTGGGACTCTCTCTCCCTCCCTCCCTCTTTCTCTCTGCCTCTCCCCCACTTGCATGTGTGCTCTTTCTCTCTCTCAAAATAAATAAATAAACTTTTAAAAAAAATTTTAAAAGATTGGAGACATTTGTAGTGAGGTATACAATGTCAACTCCTTCCTCTGTCTGCCCTCAAGAATTGTCAGTGAATTGGATGCTGTTTACTTTATGTCAGTAGATTCCCCTTGGGAGCTCAGAGAGGTTGCTGTGGAGATATCTGGTATACCTGGACTTGACTTCCAATGAAAAAGAATGAAGTTCTAGCTCAGGAAATGATGACATGAATTCTCAGAATCTGAGGAGATAGATATACTATGCCTCTCTGGTTGTAAGGATCTAAGAGGGGAAAAAACAAAAACCCAGCACGCCATTTTCACTATCAGTTTAGCAAAGTGATTTTTAATGAAGTAACTAGTGCAGGAAAAGCATGTACATAGGAGTGGACTCTCCTACACTATTTAGGAAATTGTATGTTGCTACAATCTTTCTAAAGGGCACCGTGGTGATACAGAGCAAGAAGCGGGTACGCATTCATGCTCTTTGACCCGCTAATTAGCCATTAGGAAACATATCCCAAGGAAATGGTGATAAACACAAAAATTTATGTACATGAAAATACTTCAGAACATTATTTACAGGGGCGCCTGGGTGGCTTAGTCGGTTAAGCGTCCGACTTTCGCTTAGGTCATGATCTCGCGGTTTGTGGGTTCGAGCCCCGCGTCGGGCTCTGTGCTGACTGCCAGCTCAGAGCCTGGAGCCTGTTTCAGAGTCTGTGACTCCCTCTCTCTCTGACCCTCCCCTGGTCATGCTGTCTCTCTCTCTCTCCTAGAAATAAATAAAACATTAAAAAAATTACTTAAAAAAAAAGAACATTATTTACAGTAGCTAAAAACTACTCAACAGTGGGAACATGTTTAAATAAATTATGCTACATTACCATCCATTACTGGAAATTCTTTCCTCAAAGAACATTTAATGAGATGGGAAAGTGCTTGTGATAATGTTAAGTTGAAAATATATGTACATCAACTTTTTCTATGCTAGACTCCCAATTCTGTTAAAAACAAAAAGCTATAAATCTATAAACTATTTAGTCCATTTTATAATGANNNNTTATAATGTATATTTATGTGTAAACGGGTACACAGATCTACCTGTGTGTATATACATTTGTGACTTTGGCAAAATGGGTTATGCATTTTTTATAAGTGGGAAAAAATGGCATAACAAGAGAAATCCAACTAAAAGACAAATGCAACACAAAATCTTAGGTTTTATCTCCTTAACCCTAAGAAGAATTTGCTTCTTATCATTTATACTAAACAAACAAATAACCCATTCACCTGTTCAAACTAAGATCCTGCCTGGTTGGTTGTGTAAACTACAGAACTAGGAACACCATTCTTCCATATTTTCCCAGGATATGAAAGAAAGAATTGCTAAGAAGTCCAATCGTTGAGTCATCTTACTTATGACATCCAAAGGATATAAAGAGCCTTGATCACTCTTTTCCTATGGAAAAAATTCCTAATCTAT
>NW_027530632.1:3495777-3497227 GCF_008692635.1 Crocuta crocuta
CTAATCTACCTCCAAGCCATAATTTTGGGGTTTTAAGTTCCTTCCTGACATGGCAAGCTCTAAGAGAGAGGCTTCTAGGCAAAGAAGGACATTCAGGTTTGCACTTTTGCTTTGCCCTAAACTTTTCTATGAAAAACGTGTGACAGTTCAAGTTTTACATTGACAAAAAACTCATCCAAAAGATGAGTCTTTTTGAAAAATTTATTTATTTATTTTAAGAGAGAGAGGGAGAGACACAGTGCATGTGGGGAAGGGGCAGATAGAGAAGGAGAGAGAGGGAATCACAAGCAGGCTCCAGGGTGCCAGCAGAGAGCCCGACGCGGGGCTCCAACTCGCAAACTGGGAGATCATGACCTGAGACAAAAGCAAGAGTCGGACACTCAACCAACGGAGCCATCCAGGTGCCCCCTGAGTCTTAGTTTTCTATTATTGTGTAACAAACTACTCCAAAAATCACTGGATGAAAACAGTGACAATTTAGTATTTCTCACCAAGGCAGGGGTTAACTGGGTGGTCTAATCTGGAATCATTTGTGTAGACAGCTGGCAGCTCAGCTGGGGCTGAAGGTCTAAGACGGCCTTGCTCACGTAGCTGGGGGTTGGGTACTGCATCTTGGTGCTGGCCCTCTCATCATTCTGGGTTCTAGCCTAGGTTTCCTTACGTAGACTCTAGAACATAGTGCCCCTTCCACCACATTCCATGGGTTAAAGCAAGACACAAGTCAGTCCACATTAAAGGGCTTGAGGAAATAAATGCCACGTTTTAAGGGGAGGAGATGCAGTCTTGTGGCTGTCTTCATCACAGTCTATCCTTCAAGGTCAAGTTCATGTGCAAGCATTCCCTACTCTATTAATTAATTCATCCTTTAATTTGGCCATCCATTCTTCCATTTACAAAGAAAATATGTCAGGTACTTTGTGTAATCCAGGAACTAGACACTGAGAAGAACCCAGAGGCAAACTCACTATGGTCCCACCACCTTCTGTCTCTACTTCTTTATACTATTTATCCTTTTACATTACAGTTGTTTACATATTTAATTTTCTTAGTAGACTGTAGGGTCCTGGAGGAGAGAAGTGGTATCTCATCTTATTTTGTGTGTGTGTGACAAAGTGTTATTTAAAATTTTTTTTTCTTGAGAGGGAGAGAGGCAGCGTGAGCAGGGGAGGGTCAGAGAGAGAGGGGGAGACAGAATCCGAAACAGGCTCCAGGCTCTGAGCTGTCAGCACAGAGCCTGACGCGGGGCTCAAACCCACGAACTGTGAGATCATGACCTGAGCCGAAGTCGGACGCTCAACCGACTGAGCCACCCAGGCACCCCCAAAGTGTTATTTTAAAGCTAATAATATATTTTTCTTTGTGTTGAATTGTTCCTGAAGGGCTGTAGCACATCTATCTGTGGAGGAAGAAAGCTTTTTTTATTTAGGGAAAGGCTCAACCCTCCACTCAG
>NW_027530632.1:3497407-3502299 GCF_008692635.1 Crocuta crocuta
AGTAAAATTGTAAAAAAAAAAAAAGAAAAAAAGAAAAAGAAAGAAAGAAAGAAAAGAAAAGAAAAGAAAAGAAAAGAAAAGAAAAGAAAAGAAAAGAAAACGAAGTCTCGGGCATTAACTAAGAAAGGGAAGAAGGAAGGAAGGAAGGAAGGAAGGAATGAGGGAGGGGGAGAGAAAGAAGGAGAAAAAGAGAGAAAAGAAAAAAGTGCAGGGAAGACTGTTCCAAACAGAGGCAAGAACAAATACAACCTTGCAGAGTCTGCAAGAACACAACGTTTTGAGAAAACTGTGACTTCTGGGTGGCCGATGAGATTCTAGGAAGAAAGTGCCAGGCAGATGAGGCATGGGAGTTTGGTCGAAACCAGATTGGGAAGGCCTTGTTTGCCAAGTTAGGAGATAGGGGAGATGAGAAGCTTACATCCAGCACTTTCAAATTGATTACAATTGGGCTGGATTTCCGGAAAACTGACCCTGGCAATTTAAAGGAGACTGAATTGGAGGGTGAGAAACTGGTAAGGGGACATAAGACCATGGCACAGGTTCTAGTGTGAGAGCATGAAGACCTGAGCGAAGGCAGAGTCAGTGCAGGTGACAAGGGACACTCCAGCTGATGCTTACATGGTTGACGCACATGAACTTGAAGGCTTCAGATGAGGGCAGCTGAGGTGACATAAAAGAGCCACCATTTTGTTATCCACATGGATTCTATAAGTCAGGCATTCAGATAGGGCACTGTGGGGGACATGTCTAGGATTATGACTTGAACAGCTAAAGGTGACTCAAAGGGCTGGGGCTGAGGCTGGACGATCCTCTTCCAAATGATGTCCTCGCTCAGATGCCTAGTGCCTGGTCTGGGGCGACTGACAGGCAGGCTGAGCTAAGACTATTAACTGGGGCACCCACGTGTGGCCTTTACCCTTGGCTTGTGTTGCTCACATCGTGGCAACTGGGTTCTGAGAGAGAGTGCCCTGAGAAGGAATAACCAGTGGGTACAACTCCAAGACACCAGGGTGGAAGCTGCATGGCCCTTTCTGATCTAGCGCAGAAGTCACATGGTGTCATTTCTGCCACAGTCTATTAATTATTAACCTTGATATGTATTATAGATGGGTACACAGATAGAGACTTGGGGAAATTTGACCAATAATAAATATGGTGGAAATGACGCTCTGTGCATTCCAGAGCCTAGACCTCATGGAGCCCTGGAACTTTCACCTTTGCTCTCTTGGAATGCTCCTACCACCATGCAAGAAAGCCTAGTGATGACAGACAGCCAAATAACAATAAATAATATTAATTAATTAACTAATAAGAATCTTAATGTTCATTATTAAGTAAGTCACTAAGGCCAATCCACATTCCAAAAGAATGGCATTCGACTCCACCTCCTGATGGGGGAGGGGCAGCTCCCATGGTATGGGAGCTTTTGTCATAGCCATCTTTGGAAAAAACCAACTGCCACACTCAGCAACATAGAGGGAAGAGAGGAGGAAGCCAAAGCCAGGTAGAAGAGGGTCTGAGGAAAATGAACCTTCGATGGATAAAACCCAACTAGCAGAGCTATCTCAAAGGGGTGCCTTTGTGGCCCAGGTGGTTAAGCATCCAACTCTTGATTTCGGCTCAGGTTGCGATCTCATGGTTCATGAGTTTGAGCCCCACTTCAGGCTTTCTGCTGTCAGCATGGAATCTGCTTCCAATCCTCTGCCCTCTTCTCTCTCTGCCCCTTCCTCACTGGTTCTCTCTCTCTCTCTCTCTCTTTCAAAATAAATAAACTTAAAAAAAAGAACTATCTCTAGATGTTATTGTCAAAGTGTCAAAGGTCGGGGTACAGTCAACGACATAGCACAAGAGTGCACACGGCATGGCAGGTGGATGGCAGGTGGTTCTCAAAGTCAGTGGGAGGTGGGCNCTACTGATCACCCCCGAACCAAGACAGCAGAGTTTTAAGATAGAGGAATCAAAGCCTGTTAACTCACCAAAACCATAGCAAGCAGTGAAAGGTGGTAGAGGTAAGCTCAAGCTTCATGGTGACAAAGGCATCCAGAGTAAACACCTGGCCCAAGCAAGAGATGGTTTTTGGCAGCACTGTTTTATTCTAGGCCACACTGCACACATGGGCTGAGGCTGCCAGTGTGCCTCCTGCTGTAATAATAGCAATGATAGCTACTAACATTTATTAACATTTATTGAGCACCTAGGATGCATCAAGGCGCTGGACTTAACACCTTTTGCATACATCAAATCCCTGAGAGCTGGTTACTCTTATTATAAGCATTTTTCAGCAAAGATACTATGGTTTATAAAGGTCAAAAAGCTAGCGAGTTGTCATGCCATATCCCATACAGGGGCCTCAGCCTGTCTTACTTTCCAGAAGCTAAGCTCTCCCATCCAGCCTAGGCCAAGTCACACAGCTGGTAGCAAGGGGTGAGGCTGGGATGTGAGCCCAGGCTGACTGAGTAGATGCAAGCTTTTTTCCTCTAAGAATTGCTACAAAGGGCAAGGTCAGGGGACAGGGAAAGGAGGTGACCGGGAGGAGTAGGGATGACCAGGAAGTTTCTAGATTGGGAAACTGGATAGATATGGTGTTGTTGTCCAAGAAGGGGAATGCCAGAGAAGAAGACATTTGGGGAGAACATAGTAAGTTCATCATTGGACCCTTTAAGCATTAGAAGGTGTTATTTATTCACATTTTCATCACAGAGTATAAAACAACACCATCCCTCTCTTGGATTCCCTGCTTGAAGAAAAAGAAAAAAGAAGCTATTAAAGACTATGTGAGTCAAGCAATTAAAGGCCGCAAATATAGAACATGGAATTTCATACATGGGAGGTACCTGAAAAGTCATACGTCATCAATCGCCTCCTTTCACAGATTATTTTTTTTTTAATGTTTGTTTATTTTTGAGAGAGAGACAGAGTGTAAGTGGGGTAGGGGCAGAGAGAAATGGAGACAGAATCTGAAGCAGGCTCCAGGCTCGGAGCTGTCAGTGCAGAGCCTGAGCCCACAAACCAAGAGATCAGTCCGGGCCCTTAACCGGCTGAGCCACCCAGGCACCCCCTCATTTCACAGATTGAAAAATGAAGGCTCAGAGAGGTTCAACGTTTCACCCAAAGTCACACATCCCGTGTAACCAAAGTGTTCTCATTCACCAAATCCTCAAATGCCAAGAATTTTTTTAAAATTCCTTCTCTTACTTGAAAATACACAAACATTTTAAATGACCCAAACAAGAACGGCAGCTATTTGGGGAAGAACCAAAAAAAGCCCCACCAGGGTCTGTGCTGTTCATGCAGCTCTGAAGGGGCCCTTATTGAATCACTGCAGTTACCGTAGCTCAGTTCACATCCTACATAAATGCCCTGATGGCAGCAAACACTCAGCACAAAGGGTTGGCTTATTTTGAACAGAACCAGAGAAGGGAGGAGATAGAAGCCATCATTTACCATTTGGGACAAAAGGTATAATCAGTGGGAAAATCTGATTTTCAATCATTTCAAGGATATTAAAGTGAAAAAAAGAGACCTAGAAAGATGTGTCTGCAGAGGCTTTCTTTCTTTCTTTCTTTCTTTCTTTCTTTCTTTCTTTCTTTCCTTCTTTCTTTCTTTCTTTCTTAATGAAAACGACACATGGTGGACTTAGCTACTCTATGGATTTAGATCAGTTGTGATGTTAAATCTATATGCCAAGAGAAAGCATGAAAGACCTGTGGCTCACTGATTCCCCTCATTCAACCCCAGCTCGATATGATTTTATTAGCTTGTTATTGATATTTTGATTCATGGAGCAGTGTTAAAATTCAGTACATATGCATGAACACAGAAGTGATTATTTGAACGTCAACCAAAAAACACCTTATCAAACACCCTATCGTAAGGATAATCTGGGTTTTATTGCCAAGTCTCTAGGCCATCACAGTAGGCTTTTTTTTTTTTTTTAAGGAAATCAAATAGAGAAATAAGAGAGAGCATGTATGGGCACCAGTGAATCAATATGAGAGAGTTGAGGGGCACCTGAATAGCTCAGTCAGTTAAGCATCTGACTTTTGATTTTGGCTCGTCATGATCTCATAGTTTTTGAGATCGAGACCCATATCATAGGGCTCTGCACTGACAGCCTGGCCCCTGCTTGGGATTCTCTCTCTCCCTGTCGCTTTGTACCTCGTCTTCTCATTCACGTGTGCGTGAGTGCTCTCACTCTCTCTCTCAAAATGAATAAATAAACATTTTTTTAAAATGCCCCACAGGGGGCACCTGGGTGGCTCAGTCAGCTTAAGTGTCTGACGTAGGTTCAGGTCATGATCTCACCATGGTAAGTTTGAGCCCTCCCTCACTTGAACTGTCTCTGTTTCTTTCAAAATAAATAAATGAACGTTAAAAAATATATATGAGAGAGTTGAGTAGAAATAAATATTTCTTTTGGTTCTTTTCTCAACAGAAAGCATATTTGTCCCCAAATTAATTTCAAAAGTAATTGCTTGGAATTGAAGCAGCTAAGAAGCTGAAGACCTCAGGAAAAGCAACCAAAGCTTTGACACACAGGCCTCACTAGAGCTTGGCTCAGGCATTGTACCCGAGAGAGGGAAGGATGGATTGGCGTGTTAATATGGCCAAGCGAGATTGATCTGTGCCACTTTCTCCCCACCACAGCATCACTGCTACTTTGGCCTTTAGTCATGAATGTGGAAGAAGAAGAAAAGAAGGAAGAAGCAGTAAGAAGGGAGAGTTCAAGGGAGGCCAAAGATTAAGCTATGAAAACACCTGAAACATCTGTCTCCCAAAGCTGCACCCTAAAACTAGTTCCACAGTCTGATGACCAGTTTATCATATGTGCATCCTCTCCTACGCCAAGGTGGGACCATATTCCATTCAGGTTCTCAGACATCTGTAAACAT
>NW_027530632.1:3502475-3509164 GCF_008692635.1 Crocuta crocuta
AGCTCTCCATGAAAATTCTTGTTCTCCTTCATAGGGGAACTTATTACTAAGACACACAGAACTACATTTCCCAGCACCCCCTATTATCTAGGCACGGCCATAGGACTAGTCGTTACTAATAAAAGACAAACAGAAGTAAAGTACATGATTCTGGACCCAGACTCTTAAAAAACAGGACTACCTTCTCCGTGATCTTTTTCCTCTGCCATGATTAGATGCAGATAATGAAGATAAGGTCTTAGAGAAAAGCGGAGCCACAAGGTGTAAGGAACCCGGATCCCTGAATCAATGTGTGGAAGAAAGCCAACCATTGATGAGAAATACCCAACCGGAATGTTATCTGAGCAAGAAACAGTCTCTACTATGGTAGGGCCATTATATGTGCTGTGGTCTTCTTACAGAAACAGAATGGACCCCCACCCAAAAGTTGGTTTGGACATTAAGACTTATGGGGCCACACATATGCCATGAGCATCTGCAAAGATTATTCATATAATGAGGCTTTCTGGAAAGAGCAGGGCAGGGCCCCCAGGAGGTCTGTAAATGGCTTGAGAGAGCAGAGAAGGGCAACTGGCTTGGAGTTTAATGGTGATTAGGGGGCAGGGCTGAAGTGAGGGCTCCCACTTGTGGACCAAGGTTTACATGCTTTGATCTTCCCACCAGCACCAAAGGAAGGAATTCCCAGGCTTTCTTAATTGGCTTGTCCAGATGTACCGTTGAAGGGGAAGAGGAAGGTGGTGGGCTTAAAAACTGTCAGCAGTCACATGTCAAAAATTGAGTTAGACTCCATTATAATCACTCTTGACGTTTGACTGATGACTGAAATGTGCCATGTTTCATTTAATTGAATAAACTCGCATAAGTAGGCCATTATAGTGCTCTCTGAAGCCTAGAGCTCCTAAGAGAAGTAAAACTTCCAGTGAATGTCTCATCCAAGAGCTCCCAGTGTTGTGTGTTTTGAGAAGTAAAATGAGCACCTGGGTCATCACTCACTGTCTGGAATCCTAGAGGGGATGAGGAATGTCTTGGTGAGGTCTGTATTGTGGCTTCAGTGTATGCAGAGACGTGTGACATTCATTTGTACATGTGTGAGGCTAGAGCTTCCCAGAGCTCTTTACCCTAAAGAAGGCAACCTTGGACAAAGAATTGCTGCTGCCATTGGCCAAGTCAGACAGCCAGACCATTGGCAATGGCCCCGTTGAATGTGTAAAATGTGCAAAGGAGGCCAATAGCTGGCCAGAACCTCCACCTGCTGAGATAATGCCTGAAGTTCTGTCAATTGTGCTAAGGCCCCATCCCTGACCAGGTAAGATCTGGCTAGGGGATGTAAAGCAGAAACTCTCCCACAAACTCCCATTACATGTGATGGTGGCAATACTCCCATTATTGTTCACTCACTTAATCCTAAGAGGTTTCTCTGGCAGCCAGTGGGGTCTGGGAGAGACTCCCATACCAGGACATTTAGCAAAGAACTGAGGACAGGAGAGGCTACTCCCTTCCATGAGATACACCAGGAGACACAGGTTTGACTCCATCTGATAGCAGGAATGTCTCAGCGGCCATGCTGAGCTGGTAGGGACCAAGGCACGACCCAAGGCATAACCACCAGGCAGGTACAGGGGGCCACACACATAGACCCCAGGAGGCATGCATCCTCTACAGTGACAGAGTCTCGGGGGAGAGTGGGGGATTAACAGAAGTGCCTGTTTTATTGCAGTTTGGACAGGTTCTAGAGCTTTTCGTTGTAAGTAACCCCATTCAAAGTTACTTACAGATACTAACATAAGTAGGTATACAGTATAAGTGGCCTTAATTGGTAACAGTATAACAGTATAAATGGAAGTAACAATATAAACGGGCCTAAGTAAAATCTGTGAATGAGGAATACATTATCTCCAGAGCCCGAGAAGCCTAAAAGATGCTGGCCTTGTTTTAATGTTATGGGTGCTCAGAGAGTCAATGGCTGTTCCCTGACAATGTCAGGACTTTGAGGTGGCAGGGCATTATACTATGTGTGGGGCAATTGTCCATTCCTTTTTTGTGAGCTCGGTTGTGAGTGTTTTTGCCTCCTGAATCAGTGTGCCAAGTGAATCTCCTCAGAGACGAGTGTGGTCAGCTCGATGTTCTATCTGTGCTTTCAGAGAAAGCTGGGTGTTCTTGAGGTCTGGTCTCCAAGATTGTGTGTGACTGCAAGGCTGCTGAGATACCCCACGGGTAGCCTAATAAAGGTAAACTGAGTCACCTCCGGGATGAAGGAAAACCTGCTGACAGGCATTGAAATAGGCAGTGCGCAAAACGTATTAGCCAAATTTTTGACTGCAGAGTATTTTACCAGTTGCTGATTGGATAGAGTAAGTAATTTCAATAATACTTGGTAAGGGGCCTCAGTGGATGGGACCGTGAAATTATGGTGGTAATAACTCACCGTGAGGTGCTTACCATCCTTTCTAGTCTTAAGAACAGGCCAAATTGTTCTGTTAAATGGAGCAGCAGTGGGAATAATCAGCTGTCCTCTAAAATCTAACGAGTTTCAATCCTTGAAGACCCCGTGTTAATTAACAATAGGCCTCTGGACCAAGTTCACCTCCGTTTTGCGTGTTTCTCCACAGCTGAATAAGTGGAAACTATGAAAAGGCAGATGCAGTTTCCACAGCAGCTGGTTGCTTGCAGGATTACTTCACCCTCTGAAGCATTCCCAAATCCAGAGTCTGAGAAAGGGTGGCCTCTGAATCCACCAACCGGCCGGGTGGCAGCCTGTTTTCTGTTTCACACTGGCCTTGTGTGCGGGGGTCACGTCCAGTTCCACTGGGAACTCGCCGTCCCCATCACTTGTTGCCTCCAACAGGGTTTGCAGTAGCCTTGGACACTCGGGGTGAGAAGGATTTATCCGAAGGTGAGGAGAAAAGGGCAAAATTTTCCTTCATCATGTGACTAATGTAACTTTCCTAAGGAGGAGACAGAAAGCTCATGACTCATTTTCTGCATTTGGTTTTGATTATAACATTTATTTATTGACAAATGGCTGCAAGGAGTGACCATGGATGGAACCCCCACCAGGTGAATAAAGCCAAGACTAAACTGTTCGGGGGGGCGGGGGGTGAACCTTCCAGGTCTTGAATCCAGGATCCAGAATAACCACGTGGAAAGCGTGGCTGACACAGGAAGAGGGGGAGAAAAAGTATTCTGTGCAAAAGTCAACCGTGAAGACTCAGCCTAAGCAAAAATCATGCTGACATGAGTTTTTTCCTCTTCCTTTTTTTTTTTTTTTGCTTAATGTTTTCATCCTGTTNATAAAATTAAATACTGTCCCTGGACTTGCACAGTGAGGAGGTACCCTTGGTACATCTACCTCGCTGTTTAATGCCCAGCAAGGCCCAAACATTGGGGCCACACGGTCTGTGTGTTTTGACATGGGTTCTTCCTGGGACTGGCGCCAACTGCCAAGTCCCGTTTCTCAGGAAAGTCATTTTCGTGGCCCAGGTTAGCTGCTGGAAAATACGAGACCTCATAAGGTAGGATTGCAGAAGTGCCTATTTAGAGAAGTTAATGCGGAGTTAATTTCCACAAAGTTTGTCACATCGGTTGGGAAACCCCCGTCTTCCTTCCGAGGATCCTGCAAAGGGACTATAGGCATAGGAGCAGACAAAATGGGCTTAATTCCCGGCTCTGCCACCTCATCACTTACTGGCTGTTGGACTCTAGGCAACTTCACCCCTCTGAGTCTCAGCGTCCTCCTCTGGACAATCAGGATGATAGGAGTATCTACCTCAAAGGGTCGCTATGAAGAGTCTGGGAAACAGTGTACATGCTCTTGGCTTCCTAGGCTTGTCCTCTCCCCTACTGGACCGAAAGCCGAAACACTCTATAAGTTTCCTGGCTTCAATTTCCAGAAGCTTAATCCCCTAGGAGACCCTGGAGAACAGAGAGCCTCTGGAATGCAGAATATAAGTTTGAGGGGGAAAAAATGAAGGAAGAAAGATTTCAGGGGGCCAAACTAGAGCAAGATTCTTCTGGGCAGAGGTGAGGAGAGGGGGGAGAGAACAGCCACACACCATCTGGTGGTGTGAGCCGTGAACCTTGCTTCTCAGGAAGAGAAGACCCTTGAGGTGGGCCAAGACTTCTCCAGGGAGTTCTGGGTTTGTCTTGTAAGGAGTCACATGTGTGTGCCCTAAACTATTCCATCTAAAATGTGTCACATCCTCTCCTCCTTCTTAAACAAGGAACCTCTTCTTAGTGGCTTGGTCATCACCTGCATTTCCTTGCCATGCAGCTCTAGGGAGAGACGGCCTCAGCTTCCTCCAAGATCTGTAGGGCCATTTGTCTCCACATTCTGTGACCCTAGACTAGTGTACTGACTGGTGTTTGAATCCTCTTCTCTTCATGTTTTTTTGTTTCCTCTTGTTTCTTGATGTCAGGCAGGTCTCTTGTCCAAAGTCCCTTCCATCCTGCCGTCAGTCAGTATGTTTCTCTATAGCAGTTCCTCTCCTTCATTCTAATTTGCTTTTACAAACCTTGTGTGGGCTTAGAAATGAAGTAACAGTGTCTTAGAATTGATTATAGAATGAGGTGAACAGATTCTGAGTGAAGGACCAGGGAGTTAGTAATGAACTTGGTAATATCCATTTTGACTGTGTCCTGGACTGAATTGTGTTCACCCCCAAATTCCTATGTTGAAGCCCTGACCCTCAATGTGAATGTATTTGAAGACAGGACCTATAAGGTGGTAGTAAAGGTTAAGTGGGGCCATAGGGTAGGGCCCTAATCCTGGAGGACTGTGACTTTATAGGAAGAGAAAAAGACAGCCGAGTTCCCCACGTCTCTACATGCACGCAGAGAAAAGGCTATGTAAGGACACAAGGAGAAGGGAGTCATGTACAAACTAGTACGAGATGTCTCACCGGAAACCATCTTGATCATGAACTTCCAGTCTCCAGAACTATGAGAAAATAAATTTCTCGTGTTTAAGCCACCCAACCTATGGTGTTCTGTTATGGCTGTTTGAGCAGATTGGTATATGTATTTGTTTTAATTTTGTGGGGTGGTGTTGTTTTTTGGAAGGTTTTTTTTTGTTTGTTTTGGTTTTGGTTTTGGTTTTGGTCTTGGTCTTGGTTTTTGGTTTGGATTTTGGTTTTTTGGCCAACACTGAGGATCCTGCCTGTCTTATTCAGAGAGGAGTTGCTGGATAAGTAAGAAGTTACTTTTAAAAAATTCAATAAGGGCACCTGGGTGGCTCAGCCGGTTAAATGTCTGACTTCAGCTCAGGTCATGATCTCACAGTTTGTGAGTTTGAGCCCAGCGTTGGGCTCTGTGCTGACAGCTCAGAGCCTGGAGCCTGCTTCGGATTCTGTGTCTCCCCTTCTCTCTGCCCCTCCCCTGCTCATGCTCTGTCTCTCAATAATAAATAAAAACATTTTAAAAATAAATAAATAAATATTAAAATAAGGGCACCTGGGTGGCTCAGTCAGTTGATCATCTGACTCTTAATTTTAGCTCAGGTCATGATCTCGGGGTCATGAGATCGAGGCCTGAAGTCAGTCTCCACGCTGAACATGGTGCCTGCTTAAAATTCTCTCTCAGGGCACCTGGGTGGTTCAGTCAGTTAAGCATCTGACTTTGGCTCAGCTCATCATCTCACAGTTCATGAGCTTGAGCCCCAAGTCAGGCTCTCTGCTATTAGCACAGAGCCCACTTCAGATCCTCTGTCTCCCTCTCTCTCTCTGCCTCTCCCTCACTCTCTCTCTCTCTCTCAAAAAGAAACATTAAAAAAGATTCTCTCTCTCCCTCTGCCCCTCTCCTCTGTTCACACTCATCCTCTCTCCAAAATAAAACAAAAGTAAAAAAAATAAAAATTCAAATAAAATATTACAAAAGAAAAATTAATGAAGATTTTCCATTNGCATTCTGGTGATACAAATCTAAGCATGAAAAACTATATTGGTATGAGGCCAATATTTCAGTGCCCATGTTTTAAGTCAATTCTAAACACATTCTTATAATCATCACCACTAGTTTTCCCAATGCACCACCAAGAAATGTAATCATTGTGGTGCTCAATGCAAGACCCTCCTTCAGAAGTGCAGAAAATAAATCCAAGCTCCAAGTATTGTCTNTTAAGCGAAAGTCGGACGCTTAACCGACTAAGCCACCCAGGCGCCCCTATGTTTACATTTTTTAAAAATTAAAGTATAATTAACATACAGGGTTATATTAGTTTCAAGTGTATAATATGATTCAGCAATTCTATTCATTACTCAGTGCCTGTTGTTGTGACAAGTGAACTCTCAATCCCCTTTATCTATTTCACCCCCACCCACCTCCCTCTGGCAACCACCACGTGTGGACCTAAAGGGGGTTATGCCAAGTGAAATGTCAGGCTGAGAAAGACAAATACCACATGATGTCATCCATACATGGAATTTAAGAAACAAGACAACAGCAACAACAACAAAAAGAAAAAGACACAACCAAAATAAAAGACCCTTAAATACAGAGAACAAACTGGTGATTTTTACCTTTTTAAAGGGTTGTAGATGATGAAGAAGAAGGAGAAAGAAGAAAAAAGAAGGAGGAGGAGGAGGGGAAAAGCAAGAGCAGCAGGAACAACAGCGATTTTATGTGGCCAGCAGAGCCTAAAATATTTACTATCTAGCCCTTCACAGAAAAAAATTGCCAAATGGAAAAGTTATTTA
>NW_027530632.1:3509277-3516989 GCF_008692635.1 Crocuta crocuta
CAAGCCGTAGGAATGGAAGAATAATGATATTTATATGAAATCACCAAATAGGGCTAAACGTACAAGACTCTGCACACACTCATTCCTCTTACAGTGGAAATATTGGATAATCAATCTCCGCTAAAACAAAGAGCCCATGGAAAAGTGAAAATATCTGGGAAAAGTGTTTGAGGTTAATCACTGATGTATCCCTTACAATGCAGAAAGTAAGTCCATGGCTCCAGCATCAGGGTAGAGAAGGGACACTGGGTACAGAGGTACAAAGGGCCATGATACAAAAAGATCAATTGGTTGCAACTGGTAGCAAATCAAGGAAAATTGAAGAGGAGCACTTTTATACCTGGCATTGCTAGAAGGCACACCTCTTGACCAAATAGATGAGAGATGTTAAAATGTGCCATTTAATTTGGCTGAGAAAAAAAAACATCAGAAGCTAAAGACATTTGCATTATTCTTGGAGGGCTCTTTTGACAGCAGAGATCTGTCTTTTCATCAAAGACAAGTGTGCCCAAGCACTCTTATTTATATTACAGGGGCTGAACTTCAAGAGGAAGGTTTTAAAAATAAAGCCACCCCGTGCAGAAGGTAGAAAACAAAAGAGCATTCCTTTTCATTAAGTCTCTGATTGGATAGGTTGAGGGAAGAGCACTGTGTTATTTTGGTTCAAAATCAAATACACCGAGGGGCGCCTGGGTGGCTTAGTCGGTTAAGCGTCCGACTTTCGCTTAGGTCATGATCTCGCAGTTCGTGGGTTCGAGCCCCGCGTCGGGCTCTGTGCTGACTGCCAGCTCAGAACCTGGAGCCTGTTTCAGAGTCTGTGTCTCCCTCTCTCTCTGACCCTCCCCTGCTCACGCTGTCTCTCTCTCTTAGAAATAAATAAAACATTTAAAAAAAATTTTTAAAAAAATCAAATACACAGAATAAACAAAGGACATAAAGAAGAAATTAACATTAGGAAAGAAAGATATGAGAAAATGCTTATCCTCCCAAATAAAGAAATGCAATCAAAGTAATCTCAAGGTGTCACTTTACACTACTGAATTAGCAAAAAATTTTTAGGGGCAAGAAAACTGTGTGCTGGCAAAGTTGGGGTAAAATTGGCATTCATCTACTACTCTAGGGTGGATGGAGGTGAAGGGAATGCCCACTGGAAATTGGAAAGAAACTGGGACCTCATATTAAGAGTCAGAAGATGGAGGCGCCTGCCTGGGTGGCTCATTTGGTTAAGTGTCCAACTCTTAATTTGGGCTCAGGTTATGATTTCAGTTTGTGAGTTCAAGCCCACATCGGCTCCGCACTGACATCATGGAGCCTGCTTGGGATTCTCTATCTCTGTCACTCTCTCTCTGCCCTTCCCCTGCTCACACACTCTCTCTCTCTCTCTCTCCTTCTCTCTCCCTCTATCAAAATAAATAAATAAACTTTAAAAAACATTTTAAAAAAGAGTCAGAAGATATTCCTTCCATTTGGTATAGATGCTCACTTTGGGGGAATTAATCTTAAAACAATTCAAGAGAAGAAAAAAATTCTTGAATCAAAAAATATGTTCACTGTACCCTATATGTATAAACAGAGGCAATTAGAAACAACCAAATATTCAAAACCAGGAGACATGAGTAAATATTGATATTGTATCCATTTGGGAGAGAACAGTATATAGCCATTGAAACCCTAATAATAATAAAGACCATGTCGTAACACGGGGAAAATATTTTAGGATATTGTCAAGTCAGAAAGCAAAATATAAAACAATATGTGCGGTATATTTATAACTATTAAATACGTGCTCACTGGACACAAACTCCAAAGCCATACCTCAAAATAATACATCGTGTGAGAGGGTAGGGTTGTAAGATGATAGATGTTTTCTTGGCTTCAATTGTCTTTGATGTTGATATATTATGTTTTCCTTGTTAAAGGAAAAGCTTTCTGATCTCCTTGCATGTGCACATGAGCATTGCACTGATGAATCTACACCCACTGCAATGTAACACATCCCATCTTGGACTTGTGTGAAACCCGGTTTTCTGGCACTTAGTAACGAAAAACCTAAACGTGGCCACTCGCACGGAAGAGTTTTACAGTCTGTTTTACGAGCCAACCAGATACCTCCTTCATTTGATGTATCTTTGCCTTTTTCATTCTATACCTAGACCTTTATTTCTGTTAAGAGAGTGTTGCTGAGCAAGTATTTGAGTTTCCAAGCAAACAAATAAATTCAGATTTGTTTCAAACTGCCACTTAGTCGTCTACATTTTATATCCCATTACAATGGAACGTGTCATCTGAAGATGTCTCTTAATATCTATAGCTGACACTACACTGGGGAAATGATCTGTCATGGCAGCTCCCCTCCGCCAGAAATGACCACAATGAGGATTTGAAGGCACGGGAACCTGGGTGGCTCAGCTGGTTAAGCGATCGACTCTTAATTTTGGCTGAGCTCATGATCTCATGGTTTGTGAGTTCAAGCCCCGTGTTGGGCTCTGTGCTGACAG
This sequence comes from Crocuta crocuta, assembly GCF_008692635.1. NCBI lineage: Eukaryota > Metazoa > Chordata > Mammalia > Carnivora > Hyaenidae > Crocuta > Crocuta crocuta. Next base: position 3,511,776 of record NW_027530632.1, read on the forward strand.
TGTGGAGCCTGTTTGGGATCCTCTCCCTCTCCCACTCTCTCTCTCTCTGCCCCTCCCCTGCTTGTGCTCGCTCTCTCTCTCTCTCTCTCTCAAGAAAAAAAAAGAATTTGACGGCGAAACGTCACCCCATCAGCCCCCACTTGTTCCAGGAAGTGGCTGGCCATATGAAATCATCCATCCCAATACTAAACAATCCTTCCTCTTGAAATGTCCCCACCCAAACTGCTCATATGTCCCCTTGCAGCCAACCAGGCACTGCTAAGAGTACCTAACGACAATTACAAAATCTCCCCTGCTTCCCAAATTCCTATCTTAGTAGAATGCTTGCCAATTAGCAACCGTCTCAGTATTTCCTTACTTTCCACAACATGACTGATTCTCCTCCTTAACACCATGGAATCCTTGCTGAAAGCAAAGTGATCAGCAGAAGGGGTCCCTTGCTGCAAATTGATGAATGCACATTTTGCCTCAGACTTACTTTTGTCTTTGACACTTGATTTAGACAGTTTTCTCAGTCTTATTTTTTAAAGCCTATTTATTTATTTTGAGAGAAAGAGAGAGAGATGAAGGGGCAGAGAGAGGGACAGAGAGAGAATCCCAGGCAGACTCCACACTGTCAATGCAAAGCCCAATGCAGGGCTCGAACCCATGAACAATAAGATCATAACCTGAGGTGAAATTGGATCCTTAACCTCCTGAGCCACCCAGGCACCCCCAGTTTTCCCAATCTTCAAATAATTAAAGATGAAATAATTGTGAAGGAGTAAAAACCCAGTGGTTCCTTAGGATTAAAAGCAAATCCCATTAGAGGAAACCAAAAGCCAAACTTATAGTAGTTCAATTACGAAACAACCAAGGATGAAGAAAAGATGAGGCAAGATTTTAAAGCTTATGAACATGAGATTTCAATCACCTCTGGCTACTATTCAAATTACAAGCATTTTACTCAAATCATGGACTTCCTTCCCTCTGGACTCATCTAGAAAATCAACAAAGTCNTTTTCTTTGTCCAGTTACAGCCCCTATGTCTTTTCAGCCTTCTCTTCCCTGTTATGATCAAAGTGGCAGAGAATCATAGTAAGAAGCAGTCCCCGCAGGCCCTTCTCTCTGACCTGACTCCCCACATCAGGTCCCCGCGGTTATGAACATTTCTTCTCAAAGAAAGCCTGCTAAAAATGCTTCCTTCACACCAGTATGTAAAGAACTGACAACACTTGAGTGCTAACCCTTGTTGTGCGTTTAGCTGTATCCCCAAAAAGATATGGCCCAGTCCTAACCCTTGCTGTCTGCGAACATGACCTTATTTAAAAATAAGGTTTCTGCCTATGTGATGAGGTCATACAGGATTAGAGAGGGCCCGAAATCCATGGACCGGTGTCTTCATTCGGAGAGAGCAATTTGGAGGGACAGAGACAGGGAAGAAAGTCACGTGGCTATGGGGGTGGAGTTCAGAGTGATATGGCTGAAGCCAAGGGCAGCTCAGGACTGGAGGCAACCACCGGCAGCCAGGAGAAAGGCGTGGAGGAGTTTCTGGTAGAGCCCTCAGAGGAAGCATGGATTTGCAAATCTGTGACTTTCATTTCAGGTTTCTAGCCTCCAGAACTGTGAAAGAATACAGTTCTGTTGTCTGAAGGTACTTTGTTACAATAGCCCTAGGACACTAATGCAACTCTCCTATGCTATTTGCACTTAAGAGAGGGTGGGGGCTCGGAGGGTGAATTGCAAGAATAAGTCAGCTGGTAGGGAAGACTTTTGAAGAGTCACAGGGCCTATGGGCAACCACCCTTAAAGTACACCATGTGTTTTAAGGCAAAAACCAAACACTTGAAGGGACGCAGGGGTCAGTGTGGACCCCAGAGTTGTGTAAAGAAGGAGGAAAGGACATCGGAACTGTTACCAAATGTTATTCACATCTGGTACCACTGCACGGACAGCTTGCTAATTCAGGAACCCATGATTCATCTTGCAGGTTAAGCTGTCTGAGTTCCCTAAACTTCTTTACCTCTTTCTCTCTTCTTTTAACCATCTCACTAAGAAACTCCACTAGAGAGAAGGCAAGCAGAGAGGAGTAAACAATCATTGTAGGCTAATAGTAGCCATAGAAGGAATATTTATTGATAAACTAATTTGATTGTTTTCATTGTATTTATCCGTTCCCCCAAAGAAAGGAGAAAGGCCTTTGTATTTCTTTTGTCTGAGGGATGGAGAGGTCATGCAGACAGGAGGGAGGGGTGCTGTTACATGGCAGAAAGCGCGCTAGGAAGGATATGCATGTGTTGGTTTCTGTTTTCAAAACCTTCGGATTATTGAGGTGATTAAATTAGACCCTAGAAAGGAGCAAAAAGGGAAAAGACCCTCCTTGTGTTGGGGTTGGGAGTTCCAGGAGTAGAAGCAGCTATGAGAGAGAGAGAGAGAGAGAGAGAGAGAGGGCATCTCTGAGTCTGGGATGGATCCCTGACCCCTGACTTGGGGAGAACCTCAATGGAGAGGGCTAGGGAGCATTTAGGAGGCTGGTGAACCATACAAAGACACACACCATGGTACCAGAAGCCCCAACGAGGGTCCCCAGTGGTGAATTGGCCTGGAAGCAGCCTAAGCTTAAACAATGAGGCAGCACTAATCATGTGATCTAAAACCCAGGCTTCAACACTGCCCAAGAGAAGGAGAGTCAAGGACCTATCCATACCTCAGTATTTCCCCCAGCTCAGGCAAGATGCAGAATAAAGTCAGATTTGATTTGATTTTAGAAATACTAAAGAATGCAAAGTAATGTCTCTTGTCCACCCAAGTTTGTGGACTCAAGTAAGAAGATTTAGTGAGGGGGCTAGGGGCAGGTAATACTTAAAAAATTCAGTTTGGGGGTTGATAGGCGGATTTCAGTTCTGCAATGTTTTTTGTACACTGAATTAGTACAGAGAATTAGAAATTGACATGAATACAATTGTACTTTATTTATGAAGAGGTTTACTGCTGTCAAATAACAGAGACTTTGCCTATGTGGAGACACCCATGTGTGTCTTTAACACACACACACACACACATACACACACACACACACACACAAATGTTACTAGAGATGAAGACAGGAATAGGCATTTTATAACGATATCGTTTATAACGAAATATCGTTTATAACGATAACAGGGTCAATCCATCAGGAACGTATAACAATTGTAAACATATATGCATCTAACAAAAGAGCACCAAAATACATGAAACAAAAACTGACTGAAATGAAAGGAGAAATAGACAATAACAGAGACTGCAATACCCCACTCTCAATAATGGATATAACCAAGCCAAAAATCAACAAACAAATAGAAGACTGGTTGAACACAGCTAGAAACCAACTAGACCTACCAGACATCACTATAGAATACTCCACCCAATAAGAGCAAAATACACAGTTTTCTCAAGTGCACAGGGAATATTCTCAAGGATAGACCATATGCAGAACCATAAAACAAATATCAATAAATTGACAAAAATAGAAATAAGATAAAGTATGTTTCCCAAACACAATGGAGTGAAACTAGAAATTATAACAGAAATAAATTTTGGAAACTCGCAAATACATGGGAATTAAAAACACACTCCTACATAATCAACAGGTCAAAGAAGAAGTCGATGAAGAAATTTCAAAATATTTTGTGGTAAGTATAAATGAAGACACAGAATACCAAAAATCATGAACTTCAACTAGAGCGATCCTTCAAAGAAAATCCATAGCTATAAATGTTATATTTTATTTTATTTTTTTATTCTAGAGAGAGTGTGTGTGTGTGAGCAGGGAAGAGGGACGGGGAAGGGAGAGAGGGAGAGAGAAAGAAAGAGAGAAAATCTCAAGCAGCTCCACACTCGGCACAGAGCCTAACACAGCTCAATCCTATGACCCTGGGATCATGACCTGAGCCAAGAGCAAGAGTCAGACACTCAACCAACTGAGCCATGCAGGAGCCCTTATAAATGTTATATTTTAAAAGATGGGTATTTTCAGGAATAGCAAAACCATCTTAAAATTCATGTGGAATCTCATTGAACCCCAAATAGCCAAAACAATCTTGGAAAAGAACCAAGTTTGTGAACTTCCAGTACCTGATTTCAAAACTTACTATAAAACTGTAGTAATCAAAATAGTGTGCTACCAGCATAAGGATAAATATATACACCAATTGAATGGAATTGAGATTCCAGATGTAAATCCAAACATATATGGTCAGTCGATCTTTTAAAGAGACTTTATTTTTTAAAAGTAGTTTCATTAGGTTCATAGCAAAATTGAGCAGAGAGTAGAGATTCCTCATATACTCCTTGCTCTCCCACACGCATAGCCTCCTCCAGAATCAACAATGGTATAGTTGTTAAAATTGGTTAAACTACTATCTATATACAATGAAATATTATTCAGGCATAACAATGAATGAGATCCTGCCATTTGCAACAACATGGATGAACCTAGAGTGTATTATGCGACGTGAAATAAGTCAAAGAAAAACAAATAACATGATTTCACTCATATGTGGAATTGAAGAAACAAAGCAAACAAACAAAAAGATACAAACAAACAAACAAAAAACCCAGACTCTTAAATACAGAGAACAAACTGGGGGTTGCCAAAGGGGAGGTGGCTGGGGTGAGGGGTGAAACAGATTAAAGATAACCAATAGTACACTTATCTCAAAGAGCACTGAGTAATGTGCAGGACTGTTGAGTTATTATATTGCACACCCAAAACTAATATAATAATTGTGTTCATTATACTTTGATAAAAAAAATAAGTAAAATTAAAACTAATTTGAAAAAATTGATTCACCTACATTGACACATAATTCGCACCCAGAGTCCATCCTTTAATTAGGGTTCACTCTAGGTGCTCTACACTCCCTCGGTTTGGGAAAACTTATAACGACATGCATCCACCATTTTAGTATTATACAGATTAATTTGTCTTAAAATCCTCTGTGCTCCATCTAGTCATCCCTCCTCCCTAATCTCTGGCAACCACTTCCCTTTTTACTATCTTCATAGTTCTGCCTTTTCCAGAATGTCATACAGTTGTAATCATAGAGTATATAGCCTTTTCAAATCAGCTTCTTTCACTCAATAATATGAATTTAAGATTCCTCCATGTATTTTCTTGGCTTGATAGCTCACTTCTCTTTTTTTTTTTTTTTTTTTTTTTTTTTTTTTTTTTTTTTTTTATATATCTCTTGG
>NW_027530632.1:3517030-3520704 GCF_008692635.1 Crocuta crocuta
TTTTTTTTTTTTTGAGACAGAGAGAGCATGGGCAAACAGGGAAGGGACAGAGAGAGAACAGAGGATCCAAAGCAGGCTGTGCACTGACAGGCTGACAGCTGTGAGCCCTATGTGGGGCTCAAACTCACGAACTGCGAGATCATGACCTAAGCCGAAGTCAGATGCTCAACCGAATGAGCCACCCAGGTGCCCCAATAGCTCACATCTTTTTAGTGTTAAATAATATTCCATCGTCTGGATGTATCACTGTTTATTTATCCACTCATCTAATGAAAGACATCTTTGTTGCTTCTAACTTTTGGCAATCATGAATAGCTGCTAAAAACACGCATACAAGTTTTTGTGTAGACATAGTTCTTACTTATTTGAGTAAATACTAAGGAGCAGGCTTGCTGGATCACATAGCAAGAGTATGTTTACTTCTGTGAGAAACTCCCAAACTGTCTTCCAACATGGCAGTACCATTTTGCATTCCCACCAGCAATGAATGACAGTTTCTGTTGCTCCATATTCTCACTAGCATTTACTGTTGTCAGTGATCTGGATTTTGGCCATTCTAACAAGCATGTAGTGGTATCTCATTGTTTCAATCTGTATCTCCCTAATGACATATGATGTGGAGCATCTTGTCTTATGCTTATTTGCCACTTGAATTTTTTTTTTTGGTGAGGGGCCTGTTCAGGTCTTCTGCCCATTTTTTAATTAGGTCATTTTCTTATTGAGCTTTAAGAGCGTTTTGTATATTTTGGATAACAGTCCTTTCTCAGATGTTTCTTTTGCAAATATTTATCACAGTCTGTGGCTTGTCTTCCCATTCTCTTGATGGTGTCTTTTGCAGAGCATAAGTTTTTTAGTTTAATGAAGTCCAGCTTAAAGATGATTTCTTTCTTGGGGCGCCTGGGTGGCTCAGTTGGTTAAGCATCCGACTTCGGCTCAGGTCATGATCTCACAGTCCGTGAGTTTGAGCCCTGCATCAGGCTCTGTGCTGATAGCCAGCTCAGAGACTGTAGCCTGTCTTCGGATTCTGTGTCTCCTTCTCTCTCTGTCCCTCCCCCACTCATGCTCTGTCTCTTTCTAATATATATTTTAAAAATGATTAATTTCTTTAGTGTTGGATCTAAAAGTCAACACCATGCTTAAAGTCATCTAGATTTTTCCCTACATCCTAGGGGTTTTATAGTTTTGCATTTTACATCCATTTTGAGTTAATTTTTGTGAAGGGTATAAAATCTCTCTCTAGATTCGTTTTTTGCATGTAGATGTCCACTTGTTCCAGCACTGTTTGTTGAAAAGACTATTTTCTCTCGATACTATTGCCTTTGCTCCTTTGTCAAAGATCTGTTGACTACATTTCTATAGGCCTATCTGGGTTCTCTGCTCTGTTCCATTGACCTATTTGACTATTCTTTTATCAATACCACACTGTCCTGATTACTGTAGCTTTAGAGGGAGTCTAAAATTTGGATAATGTCAATCCTCCAATTTTGTTCTTTTCTTTCAATATTATGTTGTTATTCTGGGTCTTTTGCCTCTCCGTATAAACTTTAAAATCAGTCTGTCAATATTATTGGTCATTTGATTTTTGACACAGATGTCCAGATCATTCAATGGGAAAAGAACGGTCTTTTCCACAAATTATATTGGGAAAACTGGATATCCACGTGGAAAAGAATGAAGTTGGACTTTTCTTATGCCATATATAAAAATCAACTTATAATGGATCAAAGACCTAAAATATAAGAGCTGAAACCATAAAACTCTTAGAAGAAAGCATAAGAGAAAAATCCATGACATTGGATTTGGCAATGATTTCTTAAATATGATTCAAAACCAGATGCAACAAAAGAAAATATAAATTGAACTTCATTGAAATTAAAAAATTGTATGCATCCAAGGATACTATTAAGAAACTGAAAGGACAGGGAATCTTGGTGACCAAGTCAATTAAGCATCCAATTCTTGATCTCAGCACAGGTCATTATCTCACAGTTTGTGAAACTGAGCCCTGCATCAGGCTCTGCACTGACAGCATGGGACCTGCTTGGGATCCTCTGCATCCCCCTTCTCTGCCTCTTTCTCTCTCTTTTTCAAAATAAATAAAAATAAATTTTAAAAAAAGAAAGTGAAAAGACAACCCACAAATGGGAGAAAATATTGGAAAACCATATATGTGAAAAGGGATTAATACCCAAAATATATCAAGAACTCTTAAACTCAACAATGACAACCAAAATGAAAAACCCACCCCAATTCAAAAAGGGCAAAGGACTCTAATAGACATTTCTCCAAAGAATATACACATTTGGCCAATGAGCACATGAAAATAAGCTCAACAGCATTAATCATTAGGGAAATTCAAATCAAAACCACAATGGATACCATCACTAGAATGGCTATCATCAAAAATAATAATAATAAGCAAACAAAAACAGAAAATAACAAGTGTTTGTCGAAGATATGGAGAAATTAGAACTCATATACACTGTTGGTAGAAAAGTAAAATAGTCAAGTCATTATGGAAAACATTTTGGTGGTTCCTCAAAAAGTTAAACCTAGAATTACCAAATGATTCAGTAATTCCAATTCTAGGCATATACCCCAAAGAACTGAAAACAGAAACTCAAACAGATACTTGCACATCAGTGTTCATGGCAGCACTATTCACAATAGCCAAAAGGTAAAAAACAACTCAAACGTCCATCGGTAGATGAATAGATAAACAAAATGTGGAATATACCATGGAATATTATTCAGCCTTAAAAAAGAATGAAATGCTAGCACATGCTACACCATGGATGAACCTTAAAGAGTGAAATAAACCAGGTCCAAAAGGCACCTGGGTGGCTCAATTGGTTAAACAACCGACTCTAGCTCAGGTCATGATCTCACCCTTTGTGAGTTCTAGCCCCGCATCGGGCTCTGCACTAACAGCACAGAGCCTGCTTCATATCCTCTGTCTCATTCTCTCCCTCTCTCTCTCTCTGCCCCTCCCCCATAAATTGTCTTTATGTCTCTCTCTCTCTCTCAAATAAATATTTTTAAAGTGATAAATTTTCTCTCTCTCTCCCTATCTCTGCCTCTCCCCCGCTCATGCACTCACGCTTTCTCTTTCTCAAAATAAGTAAATATTTTTTTTTAAGTGATAAATTTTAGAGGGAGGGGGCAAGAAGGCGGAGAAGTAGGGAGCTCCATACATCTCACTCGCTCCCATCTCTCAGAGAAGGCCTGAAGCCATAGGAACCCTTACAGAATCCAGGAGTTTGGGAGGAAAAGGAGACAGAGTCCACTGAGAAAACCTNAGCGCCCCTGAAGCCACTCGGCCGCTCTTCTGGCTCCGCTCCATTCCCAGGGGGGAGGCGACAGGCTGGCAACTGCTTGGAGGGACTCGGCCTGCGGGTTTATACTTCCGGCGGTATCAATGGGGTGAGTGGACTGGGAGCTGGAAACAAGGCCTGGCTTGGGACGTAGAGCACGGCCCACCTCGGCTATGCCCATGGCACAGGGAGATTGGACCCAAAAAAGTGAGTTGCAACGCTTGGTTCCAGAAGGGACTGGGGCACCGCCATTTTCCTCCCCACGACCACCAAGGCGGGGCCTCAGGGAACGCTGGAGGGACCCAGTGGAGGCTAAGACCCGCCTACACCAAACCACGCCCATCCGCGCTGGAGAGCTGC
>NW_027530632.1:3520844-3528994 GCF_008692635.1 Crocuta crocuta
TTTTTTTTTTTTTTTTTTTTTTTTTTTTTTGCCAGAGCCCAGGGCAAAACCAACATGGATGCACTGCCGTGGTTAATTCTAGATCAGTTCTTTCTATTCAGATATATTTTCTTTCCTCTCATTCGTATCCCTTCCCTCTGCTGGGCACTCTGGTCACTGGTTTGCCTAAACAGTCACATTTAATCCATTCTCTAGATGTATATTCTACACCTCCACCGCTGCCTTTCTATCTCTCTCTCTCTCTCCCTCCCTCCCACTNAAGAAACTATTGCTACAAAAACTATGTACCTTAAAAATAGTTGCAATGAATTAAAAAATGTTATAAATGAGATACATAATAAAATGGAGGCATACAATGCACGGATTGAAGAGGCAGAAAGGAGAATAGGTGAATTAGAAGACACAATTATAGAAAAAGAGGAAGCCAAGAAAAAGAGAGAGAACCTGATCCAAGAACATGAAAGGAGAGTTTGAGAGCTACTACAATCAAAGGGAACAATATCTGTATCATAGAAATTCCAGAAGAGGAAGAGAGAGGGAAAGGCACTGAAGGAGTTCCTGAGCAAATTATAGCAGAGAACTTCCCCGACCTGGGGAAGGAAACAGACATTGAAATCCAAGGGGCACAGAGAAATCCCCTCAGACATAACTTGAATAGATCTTCTGCACAACATATTATAGTGAAACTGGCAAAATATAAAGACAAAGAGAGAATTCTGAAAGCAGCTAGGGATAAAAGGGCCCTAACATACAAAGGGAGACCTATCAGAGTNAGGGTGTTATGCTGAGCGAAATAAGTCAGGCAGAGAAGGACAGATACCATATGTTTGCACGTATAGGTGGATTAGGAAGAACTTAACGGAGGACCATGGGGAGAAGAAGGGGAAAAATAGTTTGGGAGAGGGAGAGAGGCAAACCATGAGAGACAAACTGAGGACTGATTGGGATGGCAGAGAGGGAAAGGGGGGTGATGGGCATGGAGGAGGACACTTGTGGGGATGAGCACTGGGTGTTATATGGAAACCAACTTGACAATAAACTATTTAAGAAAGAAAAGTGATAAATTTTATAGTTTGCATATTTTACTACAATAAAAAATACTTGGATTTGAACTTGGATTTCAAAATATCTGAAACACTTGTTAAAATAATAGTATCCTGGGGTGCCTGGGTGGCTCAGTTGGTTGAGCGACTGACTTTGGCACAGGTCATGATGTCATGATGGGTGAGTTTGAGCCCCACTTCAGACTCTGTGCTAAGAGCTCAGAGCCTGGAGCCTGCTTCGGATTCTGTGTCTCCCTCTTTCTCTGCCCCTTCCTCTCTGTCTCTCTCTGTCTCTCGGTCTCTGTCTCTCTCAAAAATAAACACTAAAAACAAAATAATAGTAACCTTATCTCATAGATATGTATCCCAGAATAGATCTCGGTATTAGAGGTATAACAGCACATGCTTATGATGACAGACACTACAGAATTTATGATTGAACCAGTGTGTCTGCCTGGGTAGTATACCTACCCCCACTCCCCAGCCTGCCCGCATGGTCCCATCTTTTTCTTAGAACTTTTCTCATTACAATATATTGAATGCTAGGAGCTGAGCTAGTCAAAGTAAAATGGCATATGTTCTCTGCTCTAGGTCAGGCACACTGAGCACCATGCTAGATGCCATAAAAGAAGTGGCCATTGAAGTACAGAGGAAGTCCCACGGAGGCCACTAAATCACACTGGGCCTGGTCAGAAAAGGGGGTGACATTTGATTCCCATTTGAGAGGGAGTAGGCTTCAGCCAAGTGAAAACCTGAAGGAAGGCATTCGGGGAAGATAAAGAAACAACACATGGGCACCTGCAAATACAACAGTCTCAGACTGGCATGTTCCAGAAGCTACAAGTAGTTCAGTGTGCCTGGAGCAAAGGGCACTCCTGGGGCAGGAGAGTAGGGAGAAGTAAGGTAAAGAGGCAAGCAAGTGTCAGATTAGCAAGGAATTTTTCTTTGACCTTGAACGTTAGGGAAAATTATTGAAGGGATTTAAGACAAAGACTGACAGAAGATCTGAACTTCAGAATTAGTAACAGCAAGGAAGAGGGTAACCTGGAGTGGACTGGAAAACCATTAAAAGGCTCTGGCTATCGTGGAGGTGAGAAAGTAGAGCAGGTCTAATCTAAGGCAATGGCAAAGGAGAAAGAGATAAAAGGATATAAAGAAGGAATAACCTTTAAGACTTTGTGGCCCTATGGATATCTCCCACGAAGGAGAGAAACAGCTCTAGGATTCATTCATTCATTCATTCATTCATTTGTTCATTCATTCAATGTGTTTATTGAGTACCCAACAGTGCTAGGCACACTTTTCTAGAATAACCCCCAGGCTTAGATTGGATTACCCAGAAGGAGATCCCCGAGTTGAAGATCTATGTGCAAGAGACTTAATAAGAACTTGCTCTGCAGCAAGGCCAAGAAAGAAGTAGGAGAAGCAGGACAGAGATGGAGAGAGAGGCAAGTCCTTCAGAGAGTAACTGCATTCTGACCCCACAGGAGAATCCCAGAGTGTGAGTTACAAGTCAGAGATGTATATGTAAGGCAATGGAGCTGGGCTTCGATACTCCTAGGTGGAACCCCCACAGTGTAACCTTTCTAAATGTAGCTTAACTCTTTTTTTAACTTTCTATTTATTTTTGACATATAAAAAGTTGTACATAATTAACATATATGATCTGATAAGTCTGGAGATAAGTATGCACCCATGAAACCATCACCATCACTTATGCCATAAACTTATTCAGCACCTCCAAAAATTTCTTCTCCTAAAACAAAAAATGGAGGGGCACCTGGGTGGCTCAATCAGTTAACGTCAGACTCTTGATCTTGGTTCAGGTCATGCTCTCACGGTTTGTGAGTTCAAGCCCCACATCAGGCTCTGTGCTGATAGCTCAGATCCTGCTTAAGATTCTCTCTCTCCCTTTCTCTCTGCCCCTTCCCTACTCTCTCTCTCTCTCCCCCTCTCAGAAATAAATAAACATTTTTTTTTAAATTAAAAATAGAACTACCATATGATCCAGCAATCCCACTTCCTGGTACATAGCCAAAGAATTGAAATCAGGATCGCAAAGACATAAACGTGTCTTAACTCTTAACCTATTTGTCTTCCCTTTTTTATTCTAGTGAGAGACAATTCTATATCATTGCATGATCTCCTCTCATTTCTACCCCTAAACTCATCCCTGTTAAGCCTCACTATCACTCTTTAATTTTTTTTGCCCTACCCCCTCCACTAAGCTTGGGCATACCTACCCATTTGTACAACAGACATTAGTATATAACTTTCTATGGGAAAGGCAATTGAACTCAGGAATGGTGAGATCATGATCTGAGCTGAAATCAAGAGTCAGATGTTTAACTGACTGAGCCACTCAGGCACCGCTAAAACTCAATTTTCTTAATCTGTAAAATGGAAACACTAATTCCTAATATCTATCCCAAAAGATTTGAAAAACAAGATTAAACAATGCATGTAAAGCACCTAGCAGAGCATCTGGTACATCAAAAGTCCCCAGGAAAAGGTTTTGTTAATTTTGGAGACTTTTGGAAAAGTGGGGGAAACTAATGCCCTCTTCCGTTTCAAATAGTTGTAGCAAAACAGCTACAGTACAATAGAAAAATTAATCACAGACTTGGAAGATCTGCATCTGAGTTCAACTCCATGGCTATCAGTGTCCTTGGACATATATACTCCACTCTTCATGGTAGTAGATTTTTCTTGATGGTTTAAAGGCTTGCCAGCATCTGATCCCCCTTCACATTTGGCAGAGGGCAAGGGGGTCCCATTGGGTAAACCTTGAAGGAAGCAACTACAAAAGCCACAAAGGCCAACCCTGGCAGCTAGAACACAGGCACAGGACCAGGCTCAGCCATCTAGAGGTCCCTCCTAGGACTGAGCCAGCAAACAGAGGATTCTGGGACAGTGGAACCTACCATTTGGTGGAAGCAGTGATAGCAGCATCTCTACCTCAGGTAGTGGTGTCAACAGAGATAATTCAGGGTTCATGATCCAAAAACTGCCCAGGATACACTCTTCTGAAAATGAAGAGAATATCTATTTCACAGGATTTGGGGGAGGGGGATTGAATACGAAAAAACTAATCACAGGGCCTGGAGCATAATAGATGTTTAACAAATGTGTCTTGACTCTGTTTAGGAGGCTTTCCCAAGTTTCTCCAAGAAAGGCTGAGAGTTTCTAGACTGGCTCCAATAAACAGAGAATTCCCAAGAACAACTTTTTCTATCTCCCTTCCCAGTTAATAGATTTCTCATCCCAGTTATGTATTGCTCCTTGCTTTCCACTCCAAGTTCAAAGTACACTTAGCTCTGATATGTAGAAGAATTAGGTTCACTATCTCCAGTATTTGTACATTTTGTCTTGGTCTCTGGTTAAAAAGTAACTACTTTATCAGGTGCTTTCTGAAAGGTAAGGTTGGAAGACTGTAGAAATAGCTTTCTGCCTTCTAGCTTAAGGTCTAGGTGAAGCAGAGAAAACTCACAGCCACAGAAAACATCTCTAACAGCTACAATGAAACAGACAACTAAATGCAGGTGTGATCTATGTCAGCAAATGTCATCACAAAAGAAAAGTCCCATGAGACAATGCTGCGTGCATATGGGCATTCACTAGGGTCTATTCAGTGACCCTCTTCCTTGGCTCGATAAAGTTTCTTTCTGGAGAATCACTTTCATTCTGTCAGTTGCCACCATCACCTTCAAGCTGGTGGCCCTTCAAGCCACAGTGCCCCATTTCCACCCACTTATTTCCACCCCCTGGTTTGACCCACACCTCTACTCAGTACCAAAAACACTGAGCTCAGTATCTCCTACCTATCCCTATCCCTTTACCCAAACCACACCCTCCTCTGATTTCTTTGTTTTTATTCATGATTCTTTTTTTTTTTAATATTTTTATTTATTTCTAGGAGAGAGAGAGAGACAGCGTGAGCAGGGGAGGGTCAGAGAGAGAGGGAGACACAGACTCCGAAACAGGCTCCAGGCTCTGAGCTGGCTGTCAGCACAGAGCCCGACGCAGGGCTCGAACCCACGAACCGCGAGATCATGACCCAAGCAAAAGTCGGACGCTCAACCGACCAAGCCACCCAGGCGCCCCTGTTTTTATTCATGATTCTACCATTTTCCTTGTCACCCAGGCTGCAGTCCTTTCTGTTTCTTTCTCCCCCTTCTCCTATAATCCATGCTTTGCACGAACACTCCTATCCATCCCCTTCCTTTCCATTCTCTGGTTGAGGCCCAAATGCTTTTTTATTAATCTCTCAATAACAACAGCTTCCTAGTAGCCTTTCTCTATTCTATTCTCCCTTCTTCCCTGCCTCTGTGTTCTCCTCTCTACAGGCCTTACTTAAATGCCTGACAATTGTCTAGTCAAGCCAACGAACATGTATTGCAAACCTAATTGTGCATAACACTATTGTAGGTGTTCTCTAAGATTCAATAATTGAAAAAGATAGCCCTGGATTGGAAGAAAACATGGATTGTCTGTAAATTAAAGTTACTTTTGTATTTAACAACTACCTTGAGAGAAGTATACATATACACATACACACAAAACATTATCAATGTTTCAAGAGAAGGATAAATGGATTTGGCATAAATTTAAAAAATAAACTTGAAGAACTCCATTTCTATGGACTGAATGTTTGTTTCCCTCCCCATCCCACCCCCAAATTCACATATTGAAATTGTAAGCCCCAAGATGATAGTATTAGGAGGTGGGGGCTTTAGGAGGTGATTAGGTCATAAGGATGGAGGCACCATGAGTGAGATTAGAGCTTTTATAAAAGAGACCTCAGAGANTGTATTTAACAACTACCTTGAGAGAAGTATACATATACACATACACACAAAACATTATCAATGTTTCAAGAGAAGGATAAATGGATTTGGCATAAATTTAAAAAATAAACTTGAAGAACTCCATTTCTATGGACTGAATGTTTGTTTCCCACCCCATCCCACCCCCAAATTCACATATTGAAATTGTAAGCCCCAAGATGATAGTATTAGGAGGTGGGGGCTTTAGGAGGTGATTAGGTCATAAGGATGGAGGCACCATGAGTGAGATTAGAGCTTTTATAAAAGAGACCTCAGAGAGATCCCTTGCCCCTTCTGCCATGTGTGGTTATGGTGAAAAGATGGCTATCTATGAATCAGAAAACAAGCCCTCACCAGACGATGAATATGTCAGCCTCCCGAACTTGGACTTGATCTTGGACTCTCTAGCCTCCAGAACTGTGAGAAATTAATCCTTGTTGTTTAATAAGCCACATGTTCTATGACATTTTTGTGGTAGCAACCCAAATAGACTAAGACATCCATCATTTGTATAAGATCTTTGACAATGAGTAGGATTTTGACCAGTGGCTTTGAGTAAAAGCACATTAAGGAAAAGGGGGCAACATCAGGAAAGATCTTGGGGTAGGAGCATGTTGAGAGGGGTGCATTTCAGGAACCACAAAGTCCAGTTAGGACAATTACTGAGAGATGAACTGGGAAAAGTTGGGAGGGCCCATATAATAAGCATCTTTGAATGTCAACCTGACAAATTTATACTTCACTCCCTCTACATTGTCTAATAGATTTGGGACATTTTGCTTGTTTTTAAGGATATTGAATATTTTTGATCATGGAAATTACACAGGCAAAGCTGTTAGTCTAAGTCATGGTTCATGGGAGGGTTGATGAGGAGGGACTAAGGAGCAAAGAAGTGAGTTTGGAAGCTTTTGCATTGTCACAGATCAGAGGCAATTAAGACCTGAAGCAGGGAAGTGGTTGTAAAAATGAAAAGAAGAAAAACACAAGAGCTATCATGAAAGTGAATCTTCGAGACTCAACAAATCATTCCAGGTGAAAGGTAACAGAAAAGGAGAGTCTGGGATGACTCCAGGTTGACTTTGAGAGTGGAAAACTCCATCAATAGACATATGGGTGTCAGGATGTCTCTGGGATTTAAGATGCTGTGGATAGGGTGATATATCAAATCTCAGCTTGGCATTTATGGCAATAGACAGTCTCAGCAGGAAACAGAGTTCATTCAGATGATTCAAATGGAGAGACTTAATGAAGGGACTATTTACAGACCTGCGGTTAATGTCAAGGGAACTAACAATGGATGCGGAGACAGAGATGTGCAACAATGAAGGGGAAGCTGTTAGCACCTCCCTCAGGCTGAAGGGACAGAGGGAAAATACAGTATTGCCAGAGCCTCCTGAGAACTGGAACCATGAAAGAATAGCTGTCTGGTGGGACCTGAGGTTAAGGAGGCATGCAGACATTTCATCAAAGCAAGGAAGGAGTAGGGAGAAATGCCCTGAGCCCTCTATTCCCTCCTGCCAATCTCTTACAGGTGCCTCCCTTTGGAGCTTTGGAAAGGAAATCCCATGGTCAGCCTCCCCAGGCACAGTAAGAAAGAGAAAAGCAAAAAACAAAACAGGGATAAAACAGAATACTATAGAGAAAAAGCCAACACAACAGTTCTCCAAAATCTGCCTGCCTTTATGTGTTCCCTACTATGGTTTTTTACTTACCTGTTTCCAGACATTTGTTCATGCTGTTCTTTCTGCCTGGTATATTTTCTTTCTCTCTTGAAGTCTTACCTATCCTCCAAATCCTAAACTCAACATATTTTCCCTCCAAGGATACTTTCCAGATTAGCTCCAGTCAGAGATGATCTTTCTTCCCTCTAAACACTCACACTCCTTGTGCTCATCCTTCTGCATTCATGAAAAGCTACCTTGACTTAATTACTTATGTTTGTCTCTTCCTATCTTATAGAAATAAGCTCAGGGATGCGTGAGTGGCTCAATCGGTTAAGCCTCTGACTTTGGCTCAGGTCATGATCTCACCATTCCTGAGTTCAAGCCCCTCGTCAGCCTCTGTGCTGACAGCTCAGAGCCTAGAACCTGTTTCAGATTCTGTGTCTCCCTCTCTCTGTCTGCCCCTCTCCCAGCTCACGTTCTGTCTGTCTCTCTCTGTCGCAAAAATAAACATTTAAAATTTTTTAAGGGGCGCCTGGATGGCTTAGTCGGTTGGGCGTCCGACTTTCGCTTAGGTCATGATCTCGCGGTTCGTGGGTTCGAGCCCCGCGTCGGGCTCT
>NW_027530632.1:3529632-3538065 GCF_008692635.1 Crocuta crocuta
CCAACAAACCTAAGGGCAAAACAGAACAGCTCAAAAAATACCCAGGAATTTGGGAAAGGACATGGTTAAAGGAAATGCTGAGTGAGTGGGAAACTTCCTGTTTCTTTTATTGAAGGACTTTCACAGGAGCATCCAGTACAATGGTTACACAGAGTAAGCACACAATAAATATTAGATGGATGAATGGGTGGATGGGTGCTTGAAAAAATGGGTGGGGAAAGCACAGTATCAAAGAACATTTTACTTAATAATTTAGAGAGGCTAGATGTCAATTCNAAAAATGAGAATGTAACTTTTTTTTTAATAGTTTATAGTCAAGTTGGTTTCCATACAACTCCCAGTGCTCATCCCCACAAGTGTCCTCCTCCATGCCCATCACCCCCCTCCCCCCCACACCCAGCAGTCCTCAGTTTGTTCTCAGCATTAATGTAACTTTTTATACATTCATTTTTAACATTCATGTCAACCTAACAACTGAATATTAGGCAGGGCTCTAAGGATCCCACGTAGTATGAAAATAAATAGGTCCCGAGAGCCTGACGAGGCAGAATGGATTCAGGGTGAACGTTGGAAAGACAGTCAACAGAGGCAACACCTATGTCTTCAGAAGAAGGACGGAGACACCCAGAGAGGAGAAAAGAGGTCATTCCAGTGGAAGAAATTGGTGACGACAGCAAAGATTGCTCTGCAGAGGCTGGTGAGCTGTATTCCTTGCCTGGAGGCAATGCTACAGAATATTCAAAGCCAGAAACATCAGGGGAAACCTGGTCAATTGGGTTTCTAGGCATGAAGGTAACTGAGTGTCGGCAGCTAGATTACCTGTGTAGCAACAGGAATCTTAAGTCAAGAATTTCAGAGGGATCTTTTCAGAAGTCCTCATCCAATGTGCTGCTACTTTATGTTACTGCTCTCCTCATCATCATTTGCATTTCCTCCATGGTTTCTTCTAATTTGTTTGTTCTCTTATTCTCATGAATCTTTGTGTTCATCGGGAAGTGCCCTAAATTTTGTTTTCTAAAGAAGGTAAAATTCTGACTTCTATCTGGTAGGCACTATACTCTAGGAAATGACTTCATGGAGACACTCTAAACTAGTAGTTACACACAGCAGAATGTGCGTAAGTTGCTGTCTCCACGGGTGTTAATTGTAACATGTCAATGAAAGACCTGGTTCCTAAGGCTGGCGGGCCGAGCCTCCCGCTGCTGCCAAGTGCTGTAATGTTCAACAGGGACATAATTTTTGACACTGGCAATTTAGAATTCGGCGGCTACCCTCACTGGTGGACTCAGAAAGACATAAAATCAGAAAAATATGCCGAATTTATTTTAAACGTATACCACCCAATCTAGGCAGAATGGTGAGGTGGATACAACACCAGATGGAAAACATAGGATGAAACAACAACCCTGTGTTTTAAGAACAGCAAGTGACCCATTTGGGGTGAAATATTTAAAAGGGGTAGAGAAGTCAGGGAGGATGAGGCCAAAAAAGTAGGGTGGGGTTGTGTTCTTTGGGGACTTGAGTACCAAGGTGAGGAGCTGGTACTTAATTTGACAGACAATGGGGAGTCATAGAAGGCGGGATGGGGTTTTGTTGTTGTTTTTGAGCAATTAACGAAAGTGATTAGAGCTGCTTAATTAATTATCAATGCATGGGGTAGATTTAATTAAGGAGATAGAAGAGATCAGAAAACAAATTAGGAGAGTATAATTAGAGACAGCTAGCTGACCAATAGTAAAAATCTATCCATACATTTTACGGTATAGAATTGGTGCTGGAGAGTGGCAACCCAGATTAAGATGGTTAAGAGTGGAGGCGCCTGGGTAGCTCAGTTAGGTAGGCATCCGACTTCTGCTCAGGTCATGGTCTCACGGTTTGTGAGTCTGAGCCCCGTGTTGGGCTTTGTCCTGACAGCTCAGAGCCTGGAGCCTGCTTCAGGTTCTGTGCCTTCCTCTCTCTCTCTACCCCTCCCCTCTCGTGCTCTCTCTCAAAAATAAGTAAAACATTAAAAAATCTTTAAAAAGATGGTTAAGTGTATACCACCCTCCATGCTTTCTTTTTCTAGCCCCTTGACGCTATGGCAAATTGAAAGCCACGAGATGGTAAAGCTGTAAGACAGAGGCACAGACCTTTTCCAGATTCTTGAGAATTTTCAAATGTATGGGAACCTGCTTGGGACCACTTAGTTTCCTGACAGCATGAAGCTCACAAGTCATAAATCATAGATTTCACTTGTAGAGAAGCTACTGTGTTTGCACAGAGAAACGCCAAAAGCTACCCTCTTCACATTCCTATCTTTCTCTGTCCCTGGTCTTTCTTATTATCTCTCACCTTAATATCTTGTCCCACGGAGAACCTTATGAGATCGTAGGACTCAGTCACTTAAACCCTTAACAGAATTTGGAGAAGAACTGATTTTTGTTACTCATGTATGGCAGAATAAGAAGTCAATCGAACACTTTGGTGGCCCATGGGAAGGTCTCACCCTAACTATGGTCCCTATATTATCTGAACTTCTAACACCTAGAGATTAATTTACTTAAAACACAAACACACAACACACACACACACACACACACTCTTTCCCAGGNTCCGAGGCTAAATTTCAATGTGTCTTCCCTAACTTCTGGAACAAGCTCATGGCCTGCAGTGCAATGGCTGAGCACAAATGGCCATGCACAACACCATTTATTGGCACAAGTGAGTTGGGCAGGACCAGCAGAGAGCCTCGGACTGGTCAGCACCCTCAAGACCTCCAGCCTTCAAGCTAATATTTCCTGAGAAAACCAGAGTCCCTCACTCCATAAATTGACTTGGAGAACCCTGAAAGCCTGACGGTATCATGGGAATCAAAAGTCAAAAGGACGACAAGGGTAGGTAAGAACGGAGTCAGGCCAGATCCTTGTGTGAAGCAAAGATGATACACAGAAAGGAGAGAATTGCAAGACAAAGAGATTTGCTCCTAGAACCGCATCAACTGCCGATGTCTTTCCACACCTCATTTCTAGTACTAGGATAGCCAAACAATAAATTCGCCTTTGCTTAGGGTAACTTGAAGGAGTGAGTTTAAAACTCAAATTGGCACAACATTTAAGCAAGCTTACAGAAAAGGCTGCCATACTTAAATCACCAATACTAAATGTTGCTTTAAATTCCCTCCCGATTTTTATCAACATACAGGGACATATTCTTTTACTCGGTTGTAACCAGTATAGACATTCTATTCTTTGTCCTTTTTTTGTTTAACATTGTCTTGTGTACATATTTCCAAATAGCAACATACTCACATCATTTTTTCCATCTATGTATCATGCGCATGTGTTCATATGTCTACTTTGAAATAGTTGGGTAGTTTTCTATGATTCATTATTATGAATAAACAGTACTATAAACATCTCTGGACAAATTTTTTCTTTTTTTTTTTAATTTCACTGGGATTTCTTCCCAATGGAGGCTAACCAGGTTAAAAGATACAAACAGTATTTTCATTCTTATGGTTTGATGCCAAACTGTTCTTCTTAAAGATACACATGTTGTCGAAAATATAAATAACCTCAAATATATTAGATGATTGCATTTGAAAGGGATGGGGGCATGTACAAACCTATTTTAAAGTAATAATCACGGGACCTCGGTGGCTCAGTCATTTAAACATCCGACTTTGGCTCAGGTCATGATTTCACAGTTCGTGAGTGTAAGCCCCATGTCAGGCTCTGTGTGGACAGCTCAAAGCCTGGACCCTGCTTCAGATTTTGTATCTCCCTCTCTGTCTGCAACTGCCCCACTCATGCTCTGTCTCTCCCCCCTTCAAAAATAAATAAACATTAAAAAATTTTAGTTAAAAAAAGAAATAATCAAAAATACACAGAATGATTTATGAAACAAGATAGCTATCATAATACTATTTATAATATTAAGAATGCAAAAGCCAAAATATTCAGACCACCTGAGAATGTCTAAATAAATTATGATATATCCATAGATAGAGTACATATGTGGATTTTTATTGCCATAAAAGTGATGTTTTCAAGGAATAGTGAATGACCTAAGGGATGCTTGTGATATAAAGGCAAGGGGAAAATGCATTACCAAACAATATGCAATATAATCCTAACTGTATAAGAAGAAAAAAAATCTCTGCAAAGACATGCATGTAAAAGGACTGTAAACAAATATACTATAATGTTAATAGTAGTTATGTCTAAGTATAATGTTTTTATTAGCATACATACATTTTATAATGAGAAATAGCAATAAATGCTATTTAAAAATTAAATGATCAACAGAGCAGAATTCTAGGCATAAAATAATACAAAGCAATAGTGCAATAGGCTACTGGTCACTCAGATATGAATGTGAACTTTCCGTCTAACTTAACTGGGAAGCATGTGCATGTTAGAGGTATAATAAGGGTGAGAAACTAAGATCCAGGATGCAGGAAGAAAAGTTTAGAACTTGAGGAGGAATGGTCTAGCGGGCAAGCTCCTGTCCAGAGACTTCTCTTTGGTCAGTAAGCTCCAATAATAAATTTTTGACCTTTGTCATTTACCATTGCAATATAATAAAGAATATATCTGGCCTTTATCCCCCAGTCCTGGCATGGAGCTTCAAAAATCCTTGGAATTTCCCGATAAGAGTGTCTTTTGCTATACCTGAGGAGCCTCTGTCATTCATACGTGAGTTTATGTTAATGAAGTGACTAGTAGTGGGTCTCCAGATAACTTCAGGATGGGATTGGTGACTGGAAAGACCAAGCATATGATTGGACAGTTGGACTTTTCAGCCCCACCCCCACCTCACCTCTAAGCTGTAGAGGGAAGCTGGAGACTGGGTTCAATCTTGTGACCAATAATTTAATCCATCGTGTTACATAATGAAATGGTGAACACATGGACGCTCTTGGAAGACAGTGTGTCCTGATTCCACAAGGAAAGGGCTTAGAAGGGCTATGCCACCTGCCCCCCAGACCTTGTCCTATCCATCTCTTTCATTTGGCTGTTCCTGAGTTGTATCCTCTCCAATAAAAGTGTAATCATAAGTATAACACTTTCTATGGGTTCTGTGAGTCAATCTAGTGAATTGTTGAACCTGAAGGTAGGAGAGAGGTCATGGGAACTCCCAGATTTGTAGCTAGCCAGGCAGAAGTGCAGGTGGCTTGGGAACATCTAGGACTTGTAGCTGGCATCTGAAGTGGGAGAAGCATTGTAGGACTGAGCCCCTTAACCTTTAAGTTAAGGGATCTGGGCTAACTCTACTTAGTGTCAGAATTGAATTGGATTGCATCAAATCGAATTGATTTGAATTGTAGAACACCCAGCTGGTATCAGAGAACTGCTGTCAGAATATAATCATCATCTATGTATACAAAGGACAAAACATTTCTCAAACATGTTTACGGAAAATTGTATTAGGGTGATGCCAGCTGCTAAAAGAGAGAAACCCCATAATCTCAGGCACTGAATACAGTAGAAATTTATTTCTTGTTCATATGACGTCAGAAATGGGTGTTGCTGACTGAGTGGGCTTCCACGTGGTCATTCGAGGACCCAGGCTGCTTCCATCTCGGGTACTCTATATTCCTCCTGGACCTCAGAGTCCTCTGCACCCATCCAACAAACAGGGAAAGAGCATGGGAAGTTATACATGGGAGTTTACCTGTCAGGCAGAGCCTGAAAGTGGCATGCTCATTTCCATTCACCTTTCATTACCTGGAACTTGGCCACCCCTCATTGCAAAGGGTCTTGGAAAATGCACTCACACCTAGAAGAAGAAATGTGTGTGCTGAGCAGGGCAGTGCCTACCACAAGGATATGAAATAATTTCTGTATTCTTGAAAGCAATAATCACCTAATCTAGATTTGAACCTGATTGATCTCAGTGGCCAAGAAAAGGGAGCTATAATGAGGTAAGTTCTTCACTGCCAAGTGCCATGCTAATGTTTTCAAAATGGGTCAGAACTACGATGTTTCAGTTCAGTGCAAGAAAGACTTCTTCAGCAAAACGGGTGCAAAGGAGACTGACTTAGTTCTGCCTTGGAAGGCCTTAGCGTCTAGTAGAGAATCTTATAGACCAATGAAACTCTCTTTTTTCTTTTTTTGATTTAAAAAAGTTCTATTTACACATCTGGAAAATATGGAACGCGTCACGAATTCTCATGTCATCCTTGTGCAGGGGCCATGCTAATCTTCTCTGCATCGTTCCAATTTTAGTATGTGTGCTGCCAAAGCAAGCACGGAAACTTTCCATTTAGCTTTCATACATTAAAACTACATACACTCAATGCAGACAAAAAGTCCTAAGCAGGTAACGAGAACGGTTCAAAAGTAGAAATGCTTTAATAAATACTGTATCAATAGCACATTAAAAATGAGCATACTGTTCAAAGAAGTGGATAGACATATTGATGAATGAATGAACAGATGTTCTAGTATAATTTCTGAGGAAATTATTTTAATTGATGTAAAACACACAACGCATGATTCAGAAAAGCATGGCCGACCTAAGGAAAAAAGGGGGAAAGCCACTTTGTAAAAAACAACTAACTTCTTAGCTCACAGAACAGGCAGTTCCCAACACAGGCACTCTATGTATTTGTTTATAAGGCAATTATTTGGAACTCAAACTGCATTTTCCCCTAGAAGCAATGTCATAAAAGGTTGTTTAGATTCCCACGCAAAAGCAGAGCTGCGTGCCTCTTTAACCCACAACGTATCTGAAGGATTACACTGCAATAAAGGTTCTGGGCCAACTGTAACTGAGCACTTCTACAAGAAAAGGCATCTGGTATCCAGCACAGAAAATTGCTCCCACCATTCTAGCAAAAGCAGGTGAAGAGGGGAAGACGTTCTAGTCCAACTGTGGCTGCAGCCACAACAGATACCTGAAGATACCAGAATGCGGCATGGAAGAAACAGGCCAAGTTTCTGCCATACTGGAAGTCACAAGGGATAGATGTTTTCTGGGCTTCTGTAGCTAGTTAACATTCACAGCTCTGGTGTCTTCAGAAAGCCCAGAAGATCCTCAGTTCACATTCTCACACAGCAAAAATCAGCTCCTCGGTTCACCCAGTCCCCACCCTATAGTCTTACCCTTGCTCACTGAACTGAAGTTTCCTGTCTAGCAAGGTCAGTAATGTCGAATGCTACAGAGAGCCAACATCAGATAAGAACTGGAAAGCCCTCTTATACAGAGATGGGGTACAAGACGGAGGGACTTCATGTCTAGCCTGTATCTGTTGTCTCTGTGGAGTTGTAGGCTCATTCCATCTCTTGAAAATAGAGCAGAGCTGAGGGNCCCCTAACTTGCACCACTTTCTGCAGCAGAGATTAGCAGCTCGGGTGTCAAACTGGAGAACCTAGAGACATCTCAATAGATTTTCCTAACAGAAGGCACTTCTTGGAAAATCATTTCCCAGAATGTCCAAATTGGAGAGAAAAGGACAGCTGTGCCTGGAAGGGGAAGAAAGAAGATATNAAATTTTTTCAAATGAACTATTGCATCATAATGACACAACCTAAAAGACACTTAGGGGGTAACAGATGTTTCATTGGGGACTGTTTAAATTTTTTGACAGTTTCATGTGACTAACATTTTTTGGAGGAGAAACCATTAAGCAAAAACGATCAAAAGTTTCTTCTGGGATTTGTCCCAGAGAAAAAACTGAGTGTGCCACACAAACTATTATCAATAAAGAACTTGAGGAGAGGGTGGATGACTTGAGGAAGCTAGATGAAAATTATGGTCAAATGAAACAGCTCACTTAGAAAACAATGACTCCCAATTTGTAAAGGGTTCATTTTAAAATATTTTGTTTCTTTTCCATATTTTTATACGTTCTATGCATGGGCAAGAAAAATATACCATTTAAATAAATGAGAAAGCATAGGAACATAATAAACATCAATGAAATAACTACTTAAGCACTATAAAATTGTAAACAATTTGCATCTACCTATACATTCTTTCCTAACTCATCCTCCCACCTCCCTCCAAGAAGCATTTGCTATCCTAAATTTGATTCATCATTCTATTCCTCTTTTATAGTTTTATCAATGATATATGTGCACCTGAACACTGTGCTAATGAATTTCCTCGTTTTGAGCACTAGAAAGCAAACACAGCTTTTTATATGAGCTTTCAGAAGCTGATTTTTTTCACTTAAGATTATGCTTCCAAGAATAATCTATGCTGTTGCTTGGAAATACAGTTCATTTTTTTAAATGTTTATTTATTTTGAGAGGGTGGGAAAGGACAGAGAGAGAGGGAGAGAAAAAAACCCAAGCAGGCTCCAGGCTCAGCGCAGAGCCCGACGCAGGGCTCGATCTCACAACCTTGAGCTCACGACCTGAGTGGAAATCAAAAGTGTGAC
The DNA here is from genome assembly GCF_008692635.1 of Crocuta crocuta. Lineage (NCBI taxonomy): Eukaryota > Metazoa > Chordata > Mammalia > Carnivora > Hyaenidae > Crocuta > Crocuta crocuta. The sequence continues at coordinate 3,538,001 of NW_027530632.1, forward strand.
GCTTAACCGACTGAGCTATCCAGGCCCCTCAGCAGTTGATTGATTTTCACTGCTTTTTATTTCTC
>NW_027530632.1:3538078-3570790 GCF_008692635.1 Crocuta crocuta
TTTTCCATTTTGACTAAAATGCTGTTCAATCTGCCACTGAATTCTTTTTTATCTCAACAGTTGTATTTTTTATTTCTCAGACTTAAATTTTTTTTCAATTTTTAAAAAATATTTTATTTATTTCTGAGAGAGAGAGAGAGACAGTGTGAGCAGGGGTTGGGTCAGAGAGAGAGGGAGGCACAGAATGTGAAACAGGCTCCAGGCTCTGAGCTAGCTGTCAGCACAGAGCCCGACGTGAGGCTTGAACCCACGAACCGTGAGATCATGACCTGAGCCGAAGTCGGATGCTTAACTGACTGAGCCACCCAGGCACCCCTAAATTTTCTTCAATTTTGCCTGGTCATTCCTGATAGAATCTCGTGGTATGCTTAGATTTACCGTTGTGTCCTTTATTTCCTTAAGCCCAACTGCTCTATGCTCAAGACCTGATCCTTTGAATATCTCCATCCTTGAAGGGTCCAAATCTACTATTTGTTGTTGCTGCTGGTTTTCAATCTTTCTGAATTTCCTTGCCATGGGTTTCATAATCTTTCATTGGGAGCTCGCTGTTTCAATTTAATTAGCAGGAGTTTGGTGGGCAAAATCTGGTGAAGCTTTCCTCCAGAGAGCCTGTGTTTCTGCTTCTTCCAGAAGCCAAGGGCTTACTTCAGCTCGAAGGGCTTGGCTCAGTGCAGGAGTCCCTGGATCATCTTCCTTACCTTCTCACTGTTCCAGGGCTCAGTATCTCAGCAGCAATGTGTCTCTTGCCACATATTTTCAGGGAGGGTCTGCCTCTCCCCACAGCCCCCTTCCCTGGTCCTGGTTCTCTGCCATTCCGGCTTCAGTTCATGGTATACGGGGAGTGCTCCCTGAAGATATCCCCTTCCTCTGGTAACACAATGTCTCAAGAAGTATATGTTCTATGCAGAATATAATTTGCTCTGAAACAGCAGGGTTCTTCGAAGCTCTAATTTAGCCATAATGCCAGAAGAGGACATCAAGGTGATTAATCTTTTCAAAGAGTCCTGTTTAATTCATTTCAACTAATCCAGTTCATCTAACATTTATCGAATGCATTATATGTGCCAAGCAATGTTCTAGGTGCTGGAGATATAAAAATAATACTGGTTACAGGTAAACTAGTCTACTAGCATCCCTTACTCAAAAAGCATTATTTTTCTTCTTTACTTTTACATCTTTTAAATGTATTAACTTATTTGAAAACTATTATTAACAGATTAAATATCACGTCGAAAGTTAAACTCTATTGGGACGCCCAGCTGGCTCAGTGGGTGGAGTGTGACTCTTGATTTCAGGGTTGTAAGTTCGAGCCGCTTGTTGGGTGTAGAGATTACTTAAAAACAAACTATTTTAGAGGCACCTGGGTGGCTCAGTTGGTTAAGCATCCGGCTCTTGGTTTCAGCTCAGGTCATGATCTCATGGTTTGTGAGTTCAAGCCCTGTGTCGCTTGGGATTCTCTCTCCGTCTCTCTCTCTGCCCCTTCCTCTCCTCCCCTCCATACATCAAAGTAGTCCCTGAAATCTTCCCAGTGATGCTTCCCTGCCAACATCTCGTCCATCTGTCCCTTCTTTTCCATTCCCATAAACTCTTCCTACCACACACCTGGATTCTTGAAAGCATATTCTGCCTCCTCTCCTGGTCTTTTCTTTCTCTGGTAAACACTCCATATTATTGTCAGATCAGGTTCCTTAGGCACAGCTCTAACCACCTCACTCACACCCACAAAATTCTCCAACGCATTCACACTGCCTACCTCAATATTCCTCAAATCTTAGTAACGTCTGGCTATCTCTTTAAAACAGGGGGAAATACTTTAAAGCATTTTTTATCCGCATTTTACTTACAGAAAATATAAAAGTGTCATAAACTCTTTGTGTTTAGATGTCTTACACAATCATAAACTAAAATAACATTACAAACTAAATAAAAACAAAACCACCAAACCAATAAATGTCAGATTAATAGCACTAATTTAGGGATGCTGGCCTGGCTCAGCTGGTAGAGCATGCGACTCTTGATCTCGGGGTCATGAGCTTGAGCCCCACGTTGGGCATGGAGCCTGCTTACAAAATAAAAATAACTAAAAAACTAAATTAAATTAAACTTTAAAAATCCTTTCAAGCAACATTATTTTAACATGATCGATGATACTTGGCTTAAGCTAAATTATCATCTTTTTAAACATTTTTTAATGTTTATTTATTTTTGAGAGAGAGAGAGAGAGACAACACGCAAGTGGGAGAGGGGCAGAGAGAGACAGAGACACCGAATCTGAAGCAGGCTTCAGAACCGTGAGATCATGACCTCAGCTGAAGTCAGACACTTAACCGACTGAGCCACCCAGGTGTCCCAAACTAAATTATCGTCTTAAACATAAGTATAGTTGGAATGCTACAGCACACATTTGTTTGTTGTTTCTGTTGTTGTTTGGCACACTTATATTGCAACGCACCTGTGATGACTAAATCCTCCCACTTCTGTATTCCAAGCCCTGAGACATCTTCATTGTATACTGGTGATGTCATTTGGCTTCAACTGGGGCAAAAACATCAGGATCATTTACTTTCTCCAACTGCCTCTGATAGCCCAGGGAAAGCTAGTAAAACAACCCAGGGGTACTATTTGATGCGAGCTAATCACTGAAACCAACATAGTTTTGAAATGTCAAGGCTGTTCTCGGCCTCAAGGTGAATGTGCAGGTCCTCCAAATTACATCAACATATTTTTTAGATGATAATCTGAAAAATAAAACTTTCGTAGTTGTCGTAGACTGTCTTTGGCCAATGATATGCATCACTTCTGAACAAAAGCTTTAAACGATATGGCGTGACTTTCCATATTCTCCTTCTGCCCTACCAACCAGAAATGCACCAGATGGATGCCGCAGCAATAGCCTGGGTCCTAGAGTGAAACAGAGCCACAGCAGACCCATAATGTACGGGTAATATGAACGAGAAAGAATCCGTTGCCATTGTAAAAATAGTCTAAAAGAAAGGACATGGATCTTGTAGGTCTGTGGGTCTCATTTTAAGAACTACTGGCCAAAAAGAAAAAATAAAAGTAAGCAATCACATCAGTACGTTTTGAAAGCCTTGGGTGCTCTGCCCCAACCGACATTTCCCAAATACCAAATACTCCCTTTTCACTCCCTAAACAAGGCCTGTATTTTCTTACCATTGAGCTTTCGCTCGTGGAATTCTCTCTGCCTAGACATTCCTTTCCTCCCTCCTCACCTCTGCTCCCTGTAGACTCCAATAACTCTTCTTTAAGTGCTCCAATGGAATAACTACTGCCCTTTATACCTCTTGAATGACATGGAGTACATCTTTCCTTCTGTTTTTCCGTTCTCTCTGTGTATCTTATATTCCCTACCAGATTCTCTTCCTGAGAGTTGCACCCTTATATCCCTGCCAGTGCCTAACACAATGTGTTGTTTATACTAAATGCTCAGTAAACTCTTGTTGAATTACTGAGTTTATTTAATCTTTATTAATAAGAGTCTAACCGCAAAAACATCAAGATGGGGGAAGATGACAAATCCGGACCGTGCCACTTTCTTTGTGATGCAGCCGCAAAAACTGCTGTCTTACAATGACTGGTAAGGTTTTTGAACAGTTGTAAAACATTAGCTATGGAAAACGCCACAAAGGCAGAACTGATTTATCTGGTACTTAGTTAAAATTCCACACAGCATGAGGCAAGAGAGGACTTATTCTAAAAACTCATTCTTATGAATTAATTAATTATCCGTCTCTACCTATAGAACAAAATTAATTTAGACGTGAAGGTTGCCGGGCAAGTTTTTGAAAATGTAAACTCTTTCAAAACTAGAAGTATCTGTTATTAAATTTCATAAGGAGATTCAAAAATAAATAATACAGGACAGTCCCCTTAAGCATCAAGATAATTTTACATCAGCCACCTTTGGGAGGTGAGGGTGGTGTGGACAAGCTGGGGAAGACAAATCTAGAAGATAGGGAAGGCATTAGAGTCCAGAGCCTTCAACTCTTTGCTAGTCTTGCTTTAATGCCTTTGACTGCTCTACAGCTCATGTCCCTCTAGACCCTGACTTCTGGCTGTCTTGACCTTGGTGAATGGCCGGCCTGTCCACGAAGGCTCTGCCTTCACTCACTGTTAGCTTCATGAGAGTTGGGGCAGGAGCCAGAATAGAGTTCAGTCTTGCACTCCATTTTCTAAAAACACTTCATTCACTGCAGCTAGTTGACACTCTGCTGTGCACTGTTCACCTCTAGAGCCACAGCAGGAGACTAATGCATCAACTCCCTTAGAGTCTCCATAGATTGGGAATTGGGAAGAGACCCCAAATATTCATATTCTGATGGAGGCTTAGGGCATAAGTTGGGGATAGAGGGGAGGAGACTCAATGGTTATGGGCAAAAAACCATCACGTGTACAGGTAAAGAGTATTGGTATATTTAGGAAGTCGTCACATGTTCAGAGCCACTGTGGCATAGATGGAGGTTGAAAAGTGATGAAAGACAAGGCATGGGAATATTATTATAAGATTTTTGTTTTGGAAAGGTTGTTCTGAAATGGGAAGAGGCAGGAAGATTACTTAAGAGAAGAGTGCAGTCACATGGATGAGAAGTAATTAGGGGAAAACTGGACTGGGAGCAGTGGGGACAGAGAGAAGTGGACAGATCTGAGAAATCCATAAAGATACAATTGAAGAACTAATCACGGTGTTGGGGGGGTGGGGATTGTCATGTTAAAACTGGGCTGAAGGATCAGGCAGAACCAAGCCAGTGCGTTAAAAGGCATTGGATTCCGGACATGCCGTGGGAATCATTTCCCTCTATTTGTAAAATCTGATACCATTCTGAATGGAATCAACTTCCGTGACCAAAGCGATGGATCCAGGACCTTTGCCATTCCATCCAAGTCCCCAGCACTCTTTGGACTCCACTGCCCAATCACTTCAACTTCTGGTTCTTGATCCTCCTCCAGCCCAGATCTCTGATGCAGAAACCTGACCTATGTTTCTGACCCATTGACTGCCCTGGACCTTTCTCTACCTCAGCCTCAGGAACAGAAGATGCTGATCTGCTTGGAAGGCCATCCCTGGAGCTTGGAATGGGGCCAGCTGTCCCTAGCATATTTGGCCTCTACAGGAGAGGGTACAGTTAGAAGAAGGGGAAAAGTGTAATGTATCTCTTATAAATATTCTCCTACCTGCCTACTAAATTCTACTCGCTTTTCAAGATAGGGCTCAAATGCTACCTCTTTAAAGAAATCTTCCTAGATTCCACCAGTACACCACTCCCCAGACTTGAAGTGATTCTCGCTCTTGTATAAGTTTTTTTTTTAATATTTTCTAACCTATCTTTATGTATTTACACAGTCTACATTTTATAATAGCCATATGACTACATGTGTTCTGTCTCTTACTGACACAAATTTCTGGAAGCTAAGAACTGTGCCTTCTTAATATTTAATTTGTTCATTCAACAAATACTTGAATGATTAATGAACAAAGGAATGAATCTCTTTTTACTCTCCAATTCCTTACATATAACATTAGCCTTCCTCAACAAATTGTCCCATAGATTTTAAAAGGCTATTTTTGATAGCCACAACTGTCATCTTCTTCTGGGCTAGGAACAAAAGTGCAAATAGCCAAAATAAAGAATTGAAATAGTGGAGCGCCTGGGTGGCTCAGTCACTTAAGTGTCCAACTCTTGGTTTCAAGTCAGGTCATGATCTCACGGTTCGTGAGTTCAAGCCCCAAGTCTGTCAGCACAGAGCCTGCTTGGGATTCTCTCTCTCCCTCTCTCTTTCTGCCACCTCCCCTCCCTGCTCACATGCTCTCTCTCTCTCTCAAAATAAATAAATAAACTTAAAAAAAATTTTTTTAAAGAATTGAAATGGTAAAAAGAAGAATCTGGAGGAAAGTGNCCTTGACATTACTTTTTCCATTTTTTAAAAAGTAATTGCTTTCAACAGCTGATAAAAACCCAAAGGCTTCTGGATTTTTATAGCCTAATTTGAGGTAAACAGTTTTTCTTCACCCTGTCAAATCGCTCCTCTACAAATATATTAAATATATTCACCTTATTTTTCTTCCCATCAATAGAAGTGTAAGTAAAATGATTTACAAGACAATAGTCTGTAATAGTTTGCCAATATGTGACACGTATTTGAAGCACCGTCATAATGGAATTTTTAAGTAATTAAAATTATTTCACGACTAATTAACAACAGTTTAAAACCCCATAAAGCATTCCAACTTAAGCATTTCTATTCATACTCCATCTGTCAAATATTAAGTAGAACAGTACAAAAATAGGAGCGGGGAAGCCATTTCCAATTATACCCCCATTTTTTTACTTATTTAGGGCAGTAGCTTAACTCAGATTACTTCTCTTGATTAATAGCATTTAATATATAAAAATGACTATAAACATTCATTATGAATGCAGAAGAAACACAGCTTTTTCTATTAAAAAAGCCAAATGGAACTCTCCTGACTTTCCTATTTATCTAAACAAAGACCAATACTAGTTAGAGAAAACATCTGTCTGGATAAAATCAGAAAATTCCCAAGGACATACTTAACTACTTCTAAACATGCCTTCAGAACAGACCCACCCATACACGTGTCTTGCCGTCCAGATGGAATAAGGAAATTTCCCAGCCCCTCCTGGCATTTATTTAAATCTTTGGCCATCCAGATATAAACTCCATCCAACAAATGAGAATGACTGTTCCAAAAATAAATGATTCAAGCCATCCTCTTACTTGTAGAAGTAATGACTGAATTCTTCATGTATTAAATCAAATTGTGCTAATGCTGTTTTTGCTCTAGAATCTGAAGACCTTCAGCCATTCAACAAACATTAATTGTGCTCCTGTCCTGCCCATCCCATCCTGCTAAGTGCTGCAAGTTTAGAAAGATGACTAAGATATATCCCTCCTTCAAGGGTTAAGTGTCTTGGTAAGGGAGATAGAATTTAATTATGAATAACCATAATGCCATAGCAGGATACTGCATGAAAGAAGAGCAAAGTTATTCAAGTAAGGGTTTACAACTAATGTTATAATAGTAAAACAGAATGAGTATCATTTATAGCTGAGAAAAATAAAGAAGAATTTCTGGAGGACATACTACTTGACATAGAATGTGAAAGTTGGTTAGGATTTCCAGAAGCAGCAGTATAAGAGACAAAAGGAAGGCAGACAAGAAACATACAGTGTAAATGTGATATGCATGACCTTTTGCAATACTGTTTACAATATGTAGCAGACAATGTTGGCACCCAACCCATATCTCCATGGGAATCACTGTTCTCTACACACTACCCTCAGACAAAGGAGAGTTGGTTGATAAGTTCCTCAGCTTCCTTGCCTATCAAGTAAGATGTTCTACATCCTCACCTAGAGGTCCTCAGCAAGCCTGATCCCCAATTACCCACATTAACACATTCTCTATTGGCTGTTTTCCCTTCCCTGTTCCAGTGCCCTCAGTGTCTCAGTGCTCAGTACTATATCCCAACTAGTGTTTCCTGACATTATGTCTCAAATAAAATTCTCCACTCGGATATACTCATAAGATATGCTTTGGTGGGGGGGGGGATTACAAACCAAAACACAATAGCCTAGTCAAGTGGGGATGCTACTGATGACTGACAGAATGATCTGTTATTTCTCCAGTTACTGAAATAGAGCAATATTTCAATGACTAAACAGCAATCACTAGCTATCTGTAACCACTGATTTCTCCTCCTTGGAGATTTCCAGTACACATTAGGGTAAATATGGCATCGACAAGTCCAGCAGCAAAACAAAAACCTACTTAACATTGTTTAAGAGTTAAACAAACCTATTTGACACTCTTATTAAGCTTCCAACTAAAGCCAGTTTGGAAAGTGCTGGAATTAGTATCACAAATTCCTAAATTTTATGAAATTTTATTTATTTACTCTTCTTTCGTGGGGACCCAGAGCCAACTAACTTATGTTTGCTGGGATAATATTCAGAGTTTGAAGCCAAATGTTCATTCCACTAAACTATGTTTTAGCTTCTTTGCTGATGGCATACTGATTTTTACATGTCTTAACCTAAGCAATGTTTAACACTGTTCAGACTCTTAGCTCTCATGGTTATCTATGCACCAATGACCTTGACCTAGTTTCCTGTGGGCACTACCTAAATTCAGAGGTGGAAAAAAGGTTAATGGGTATTCTGGGAAGATGTCAGCAGAAATATGCATCCCTGCTGTCCAATGCTTTACAATGCCAATCCAAATGTCTCTCACTTCTGAACAGGAGCATCCACAGGGTCCAGGAGGCATGTAGGGGCTGAAGAGAGTGAGGAAGGCTTAGATGATGGACAACTTATAGTGCTGAGGAAGGAGCTGGAACAGTATTTTGTTTCCTTCAAGACCAAAATGGAGTCCAGGAAATTCCTGTGGCCGGAAACAAAACAAAACAAAACTCTAGAGGTAAGAACCAGAGCTTCTCCATTATTAGAGGTAAGTCTGCTCCCTATCTCAGAGGAAGAGTAATAGAAGCCATAGGGAATGGTCTAGGAAGGACCTGTAGGGGAACTGAATCTGGAGGTGAGTCCTCCCTACCAGAGATGCTGTAAGAGTCTGGTCCTTCAATCAGAAAAGAGAGTGAGTGGTGAAGCTTCATCCTGGTGCCTCTACATGCCAGAGAAGAACTAAAATACTGAAATAGAATTACTGAAGGACACAGGTAACAACATAGAGGAGAAGAAGGAACACCTAGTGGTGATCAACCATCGTTCAAAATAAGACTTTCTGGGACCAAGGAACGTGATTTTTTTCCCACTTTAAAAAAATCAGTTTAATGAGGGGGGTGTGGGTGGCTCAGTCAGCTCAGTGTCTGACTCTTGATTTCAGATCAAGATTTGATTTGATTTCAGATCAAGATTTGATCTCATGGTCGTGAGATTGAACCCTGCCTCAGACTCCATGATGGGTGTGGAGCCTGCTTAAGATTCTCTCTCTTCTTCTCCCTCTGCCCCCCCCAATAAATAAAATAAAATAAAATAATTAAAGTCAGTGGATGAAATGAAAGAGACTATGGTCACTTTTGAGATCCATATTGATAGTCTGAAAGATCAAAAAAGAAACATACTACAAAACACAAAGCAATAGACTTCCATTTCCAGCCACAAAGGAGAAATCGGTCTCAGAATAACCTTCCTGCCAAGAACCATTTAAAAAGTTAGTTCAAATACATAAAGTATCTGTGTGAAGTCATTGAAGAATAACAAGGTAGGCAAGACTCCAGGGGTCAAAATTTCAGAGTTGGGAAGTACAGTGAGGTGAGCCCCTCATTTGCCTTTGACTTTTTCTTTAGTACATTTGCTAGTTCAGTGTGCTGGGAAATAGAGGCTTAGCAGTAAATAGTGGTCAGGGCTGTGGAAATCTCTCAGGATTGCAGAGAACAAAGTAAAAATGTGGTGTTATTGCCAAGGAGACAGAACTCAAATAGGAGAGAAGTGAACAACAACAACAAAAAAAAACAAAAAAACAAAAAACCAAAACCCTCTAGAATCAATTTCACCTTAAGATGTTTACTGATTCCTAACTTGTGTACATACTCAAGATGAGGGTCCCAGAAAAACAAGAAGAAATCAAACACCTGAAAAGGTAATTAAATAATAAGCTAATAAAAGACATCAGAATTTTGATAGTGCTAGGGAATCAGAGAATGAAGTTAAGGCTCAATTAACCCGGGTAGCCCTTTTAAACATAGAAGGCTTTAAATTGAGGTTCCATAAGGGAAAAGCCTTAAGACTAAGGATGATACTCTACCAGTAAAAAGAAATTAGGAATGGACCAGCCATGATAAGGCTAACATCTGCCATCAACTCGATCAAGGTGATCTTCCAGTGCTATATCTCCCTGGCCAGGAGAAATTTGACATCAGCTGAAGCATCTACAATATTTAATACACAGTGCCCTCCATCCAATTAAAAAAAATTAACATGTCAAGAAACATGAATAAATGCCTGAAAGCAAGAGAAAAACCAGGCAATAAAAGCAGATGAACAGATAATTCAAATATTGGAGTTATCAGACAGGAAACTTAAATAACTGCACATAATATGCTTAAGAAAGCAGAGAAATGGGGGAAGAATTTCACCAGAGAATTGAAATCTATATACATATATCTAAAGGCTCAAATGGAATTCTAGAACCGAAAAACACATTCACTGAAATTAAGAATTCACTAGATGGATTTAATAGCAGAAGAAAGAATTGGTGAAGTGGAAGATAGGTCAATATAAAATATTCACAACTGAGAGAAAATAAAATGTGGGAAAATGCAGAAAATAAACACATGGAATAAGATTAAAGGATCTAAGGTATATAAATCAGAGTCTCAAGGAAAGAGAAAAAACAAAAACAATGATTGAAGAAATACTGTCCAAGATTTTCCAAAACTAAAAAAAGGCATGGAAATATCAATTTGAAATCATTAGGGACACCTAACAGGATAAATACAAAGGAACTGCATAAATCTCCTACAAGTCTAACCCCTTTCCAAAAGAAAGACATTTAAAATTTCCAGAGCTATCAAAATAGCAATAACANCGAACCGAGAGATCATGACCTAAGTGAAAGTCGGACACTTAACCGACTAAGCCACCCAGGCGGCCCTTTAAAAGAAATCCTAAAAGCCAGAAGACAATGGAATTATATCTTTAAAATACTTAAAGAAATGGGGCACCTGGGTGGCTCAGTTGGTTAAGCATCCGACTTTGGCTCAGGTCATGTGAGATCAAGCCTCACATCGGGCTGTCCGCTGTCCACACAGAGCCCACTTCGAGTCCTCTGCCCCCCTCTCTCTCTGCTCCTCCCCCACTTGCTCTCTCTCAAAAAGAAATATTTTTTAAAATAATAATAATCTATAGGATAGGCAGCTGTCTCTTTCCCTGTTTCTCTATGGAAAACTAGTTTGCTTGCACTTTAGCCTATACCTCCAATGAGTCTACCAATCTTCTCCCAATTGACTTTACCACACCCTCACTGTTTTGTGAGTCTCAGGCTGAAATTTCTTCATGTCTGCTGCAAATCAAATAAGATCTTTTGGATGAAGATTTGAACCTCTCTGTTCTACAGTCCGTTTCTCTCCCCTGCCCCAAATTCTAAACCAGGACTCTGCTGCTGAGTGCATAGAGAACATTCTTTCTTCTCAGTGACCCCATTGCCTTAGGAGCTGAGCACTCAGTAAGTGGGAGAGTGGAGCATCAGCTTCCATCTCTCAGCATAGAACTCGTGCCCCATGAGCCAGGGCAAAGATGATCTGGGCCTCGGTATTCTAAGTAGCACCATACCCAAGACAGAGTTTCAATCTCATGAGCGAAGCTGAGCAGAAGATGGGAGCCCCAACCTTTCAGACTCACTCATGCAGAAGTTAGTTTCAGCAACAGGTAGTTAGGAGCAGGATTAGAAATGTTGATTCTTTGACCATCCTTGGAAGATAGCCCTGTAAATGGGAACTGATGGGACAAGGGGCCATGTATTCTTGGCTGAGTAGTCTGGAGTGGAGTTACCATCTTGCTAATGTGGGAGAGAGGGAAAGGATGGCACAGGTCGTCCTTGCAATTCTTACCAAGTTTTAGATGATTCTCTTAAATATATGTTTCTTCATTTACTGTGCGCCCACAGAACCATTTCCTGAGATTCTAAATGATTGGGTCATTTTTATAATTTCCTCAGTTTTACTGGGATATGAGTCATGATGCTCATCACACCATCATACTGGGAGTGAAACTATTAAAGTAAATAAAGTTGTAAACTATGTAACTGACAAGCTAACAGACAAATGGAAAGACACTCTGCATTCATAGCTTGGAAGAATTAATATTGTTTAAATATCCATACCACCCAAAGTCATCTACAGATTCAGTGCAATTCCTATAAAAATCCCAATGACATGCTTTACAGAAATAGAAACAATCAATCCTAAAATTCATATGGATTTACAAAACACCGTCTTGAGCAAGAAGAATAAAGAATCACACTTCCTGATTTCAAAATATATTATAAATCTACAGTATGGTACCGGCATAAAAACAGACACAGAGACCAATGGAAAAGAATAAACAGCCCAGAAATAAATCCACACATCTATGGTCAACTAATATTCAACACGGGTGCCAAGAACACACATAGAGAAAAAGCAATCTCTTCAATAAACAGTGTTGGGAAAATTGACTAGTCACAAGCAGAAGAATAAAGTTATACACTTATCTCACATGATATACAAAAAATCAACTCAAAAAGGTTTAAAGTCTTAAACATAAGACCTGAAACCATAAAAGTATTAGAAGAAAATGTAGGGGAAAACCTTCTTGACATTGGCCTGGGCTATGATTTTTTGGATGTGACTCCAACAGCACAGACAACAAAAGCAGAAATAGAAATGTGGGATTGCATCAAACTAAAAACTTCTGCATAGCAAAGAAAAAATCAACAGCATAAAAAGGCAATTTACAGAATGGGAAAGATATTTGCAAGCTATATGTCTCATAAGAATCTAATGTCCAAAATATATAAGGAACTCATACACCTCAATTGCAAAAACAAATAACCCAGTTAAAATGTGAGCAAAGGTCCTAAATAGACATTTCCCAAAAGAAGATATGGAAATGGCCAAAGGTATATGAAAAGTATTCAATACCACTAATCATCATGGGAATACAAATCAAAACCACAATAAGACGTCACTTTACACTTGTCAGAATGGCTGTTATCAAAAAGACAAAGATAAGTGTTGATGAGATTGTGGAGAAAAGGGAATGTGTATACAGTGTTAGTGGAAATGTAGGTTGGTACTGCCATTATGGAAAACAGTCTGGAGATTCTCCCCAAATTAAAAATAGGACCTTATGATTTTGCAATCCCACTTCTGGGTATATATCCAAAGGAAATGAAATCAACATCTTGAAGAGATACCTGCATGCTCATGTTCATTGTAGTATTTACAGTAGCCAAGATATGGAAACAAGCTAACTGCCCATTAACATATGAATGCATAAAGAAACTGTTTATATATATAAATATATATAATGCATATATGCATGTTATANCATAAAAAAGGAAATCCTTACATTTGCAACAGGAATGGATCTGGAGGACATCATGCTAAGTGAAATAAGCCAGACATAGAAAGATAAATAATGCATGATCTCACTTATGTGTGGAGTCTAAAACAGCCAAAATCATAGGGGCGCCTGGATGGCTCAGTCGGTTAAGTGTCCAACTTTAGCTCAGCTCATGATCTCACGGTTTGTGTGTTCAAGCCCTGTGTCGGGCTCTGTGCTGAAAGCTCAGAGCCTGCCTCGGATTCTGTGTGTGTCTCTCTCTGCATCCTCCCCCACTCATGCTGTATCTCTCTTTCAAAAAAAATAAATATTTAAAACATTTTAAATAATCAAAATCATAGAAACAGAGAGCAAAATGGCAGTCACCAGGAGCTGGGGGAGGGGAAAATGTGGTGATGTTGGTCAAAGAGTACAAAGTCTCAGTTATGCAAAATGAATAAGCTCTGGAAATCTAAAGTACAGCAATGTGAACATAGTTAACAATAATGTATGGTGTACTTGAAATTTGCTTGAGAAGATAGACCCTAAGCACTCTCACCACATGCACACAAGAAATGGTAACTCTATGAGGTGATGAATAGATTAATTAGCTTTATTGTGGTAATTATTCCATGATACATACTTATCAGAACATCAAGTCATAAACCTTAAATATATACAATTTTACTTGTCAATTATATCTCAATAAAGATGGAAAAATATAATGAGACTATCATAAGCAATCATTTTGGAAAGTAATTTAGCACTATGTATTAAAACTATAATTGCATATACTTTTCAACTCAGAAATTCTGTTTCTTGGACTCTGTCACATAGAAATAAAAATGTCAGTATGATAAACAAATCCTTAGTATATAAGGAACATGTACAGAGATATTTCCTGTAGTGATGTTTGAAGTGGCAAAAGAAAGCAAAATTAATGTCAATCAATCAGAGCACAGAACATTAGGCAGCCATAGAAAAGGATGATGCAATTACAGTGAGAAAAGGAAGATCCAGCGAAATACATTACAAAGATCCTATTTTTGTTAGCCACTTCTTAACTGTGTGTGTGTGTGTGTGTGTGTGTGTGTGTTTAAAATTATGTGATCACGGAGAAATTTCTGAAGTATAAACACCAAGTTTTTTACATTGGCTACCAGGAATGTCAGTGGAAGAGTTGGGGGGTGGGTGGAGGTGTCAATAAAAGATGAAACAAAACTCAGTCTTTCAAAAGCTTTCTAGAATTTAAAGGAACCCGCATGTGTGGTATTATCTCATTTAACCAGAAGTACAACCATGAACAGGCATGCCTACATAAAAGGATGTTCTCCCAAAACATTAATGGTGAGAATCTGGGGTGGTGAGATTTCAGAAACCTTTTACTTTCTTTAGTACATTTTTTCTAAATTACTTGGATTTTTTTGCAAAGGAAAACTCAAAACAATAAAACTATTTTCATCGCCAAAAACAGTAAGTGAAAATAAAGGTATAAAGTTGAAGAGAGGGAAGTAATAACGAATACAAAGTAGAATTAGAAATCAAGCCATGAAGCATCCCAGAAATATGGTAGAACGATCTGTCCTCCTTGATTGGAACCTGTCACTAGGAAGCCAGAGTCAGAAGGATCCCAGATAATCTCTTGATTGTTCTTTAAATCACCTCCACCTATACCTGAACCAGAGATGATTGATAATATATACACGGGTAGTTATCCTGGGTCCCTCTGAGAAGCCAGGTAGAAAACCCAAGACTTAGTGTTTCTGGCAGGCTCCCTTGCTTCGTCAGCTTTCCGGAGGTTCTACTTAGCGTGGACCCGTGTAATTCTTTCGTTAGATGTGCTTATTCAAGATGACATCATGGTCCATTATGTCCAGGTACCAAGTTCCATTATCCAATCCATCAACTTCTCTCTGTTCTTTGTGTCAGTATAAACAACTCTGCCCTAGCCACCGCCCACTTGGGCTATAAAACTGGTTTCAGCCTTTCATAATGAATCACATCCCTGAGATGTTAACAGGAGCTTGCTTTTCCCAGACTGACAAGTCTTTCCCCGAGGGTGACACCTTTCATTTTGCACCCACACACTACCCATAAAAGTTCTTGAATCATCTTCAGTTCTATTTGCTCTGAATAAATCTCATATGCCATTCCTAATGGGAATATGGGAATGTGGGGTAGGACGATGCGATTACTTTTCCTTTGTCCAATGACAATAACCATTTTCTCTTTCCTACTGACTAATCCTGAGCTTTCTCTGAGCCACTGAAATCACGTCACATTAACTGTTTCTGGATTCTCTCTACCTCTTTCACTGTCATGTTGCTCCAGCCAAAGACCTTGACACCATGGTTGACTTCTCACTCTTTCACATCCCATGTTGATTCCATCAGTAAATCATTCTAGCTCTGCTTTGCTCAACAACTTTCGCTATGAAAAATGCAAATTAGGGGCGCCTGGGTGGCTCAGTTGGTTGAGCATCCGACTTCAACCTAGGTCATGATCTTGCCATTACAAGTTTGAGCCCCACAACAGGCTCTGTGCTGATAGCTCAGAACCTGGAGCCTGTTTCAGATTCTGTGTCTCCCTCTCTCTCTGCCCCTTCCCCACTTGTGCTCTGCCTCTCTCTCAAAATTAAATAAACATTAAAAGATTTTTTAATGCAAATTAAACCACAATGAGATACCACTCTATATCCACTAGAATGGCCAAAATAAAAATACCAATAACACCAAATGCTGACAAGGTTGCAGAACAACTGGAACTCTCACTTACTGCTGGAAAAGTTGGACATTTTCCTCTAAAGTTAGACATACACTTACCATACATACCAATCACACTCTCAGATATTACCCCAAAGAAATGAAACTTATGTTCACAGAAGAACCTATACACAAATATTTATAGCAGCTTTATTTGTAATCACCCAAAACGAGAAACAATCCAAGTGTCTTTCAGTTGGTGGAAATGAAAAAACAAACTGTGGTACATCCATAAATGGAATTCTACTCAGCAATAAAAAGAAATGAACTAACAATTCACACAGCATCAGAGGTGAATGTGAAATGCATTTTGTTTCATGAAAGAAGCCAGATCCAAAAGACTATATGTCATATGGTTCTGTTTGTGTGAAATTTGGGAAAAGACAAAATTACAGGGGCAGAAATAAGATAAGTGGTTGCCAGCAATTGGGCTTTGGGAAGGGTAGCTCTAAAGAAGTAGCATAAAGCAATTTTTAGAATAATGGAACTGTTCTATATCATGCCTGTGCTGGTGGATACATGAATATGGAATTTGTCAAAACCCCCCAATCCAAGCCACAATAAACTCTTTCTGGACTTCTACTGTAATTTCCTAACTGCTTTCTTGCCTGCTTACAGTGCACATGATAGCCAGAGTGATCCTTTCAGACCTAAGTCATATCATGTCATACCCATGGTCAGCGGGCTTAAAATTAAATTCAGGCTTCTTACTATGATCCTTAAGGCCCTACAGCCCCTCTATGCCTAGTTCTCTGATCTCATCACCTAGCGGTGTCCCCTTCATATTCCAGCCACACTGGCCCCCTTGCTTGTCCATGAACAGCGTATGGACATTCCAACGTCAAGGTATTTACTCTTGCTGTTTCCTCTCACTAGAATGTTCTTTGCTAAATACCTTCATGGCCTTTTCCCTTGCTTAGAACTGCTTAGAACTCTCAATGGCTCTCCACTGCCTACAGGATAAAATTTAAATTCCTCAGTGCAGCACTTAAGACTCTTCATGATGTGGCCCACACTCATCTCTACATCTTTATCTGTCATGCATTTGGCCCCAAACACAGGGCGCTGTTTCTGTAGTCTACCCAAGTGCAGAGTCCTATACAGGGCTCCATCTCATGGACCATGAGATCATGGCCTGAGCTGAAATCAAGAGTCAGATGCTTAATGGACTGAGCCACCCAGGCACCCTTCTCCAGGTGATTCTTATGCATATTAAGGTTTGAGAAGCACCAGTCCAGCATTTACTATGTGTGTTATATTTGACTGTATGTCTGTCTCCACTGGTTGGACTGAAGAGCCCTTGGGGTCTTTAATCCATCCCCGAAGCCTCACACAATGTCTAACTCCCACTGGGGAGTTGACCACATGCCCAACCAGAGATCAAATGACACATACTTGCCCTGTGTTGTTGGAACCAGACTGTGAGTCACCTTTCTTTTGTCAGCTGGTTTACTAGGCCATTACAAACTTACTCAGGTTGTTGTTTATTTAGGTAGCATTTAGCCATAAGTCTCAGCCCCTGCCATCTAAGTTTGAGGGTTATATTTATTAAGTGCACAGCTTTCGTGCAAAGTTATAGGGATCATTGCAGATTTTTAAAACTATAGCAATTATTTCACTGACCACATTTCTGTCTTTATTTAGAGGAAGCCATCAAGAGATGTAAATTTTGACATGTTCATGTAGAGTATTTTTTTAAGTTGTCATTTCATGGCTACGGCTTGCGACAAGAGTTAACTGTTCTAGAAATAATGCTTTGAACAGCTTCTGTACCAATGTTAGTTTTCTATTGAATTTAATTTGTGCAAAGAAGTTTAATCTGTAAAGTCTTTGACCTTCTCAAGTGTTTACTGAAAGATAGTGTAGGTTCTCTCCACCCACCTGTCTCTCAGTAGTATCACAACTGTGCCTTTCTTGATAGGGATAATGTATTGCTGAACAAGACCCTTGGCAATAGAGGTGGGGCTCATGATATCTGTTCCAAGCAGTAACATCAATCCAGAGAATTACCTTGAGACTTTATTTCTTTCATCTAACAACTTAGGTCTACTCTTTAAACCACCACCACCAAATCTAAATTTCCCCAGGAAAGCAAAGAGCTAGAAGAAAAGGAAGATGGGGGGGAGAGAAAAGGAGAAGAGGAAGAAAGTGGCTTTTGATTGCTACAAGGAAAATGGAAGACCAGGAAAGGAAGGAGGGGGTTCCCCCAGACATTTTGCTTGGAGTTATGTGCTCATGCCTACATCAGCCTGAATATTAGGTAGGTGTGGCCCAAGGAAAAGGGACGGGTTTTAACTGATTGTGACTCACTACCACTCAGTGTATATGAATTAAGGTTCCACTCACTTATTTTTTTCAAGAAAAAAGAAAAAAAAGATGTACAGCAAGATGTCGTTGATCATCTGCACTGTGACTCAGCAGTTTCTCCGAAACCCAAGCTGCTGGTTAATACACTTTTCCCCTTAATTTTGTTAAGGTGTTATATGTTTTATATTTTATCTGATACTGTTGTATCAAAGTCTCTTAGAAGATATTAGATATATGCGTTTGTCAATGAGTTGCTGACAGTTTCTGCTTTGTAAATGTTAATACTAAGCACTGAGTAATGTATAGAATTGTTGAATCTGTAGATTGTACACCTGAAACTGTAATTGTTAATATTTCAATAAAAATGAATAAAATAAAATATATTGACACTAAGTTATTTGGCATAAAAAGTTCATAGTTTTTATATCTTTGCTCTGTTTAATGCTCTTTGCCTTGAATTCTGCTTGGCCCAAAATTAATATTGCCACCTCTGCTTTCTTTTTGTTTGCACTTNACAGCAACATGCAGAAGAATGAAACTGGACCACTTTCTTACACCATACACAAAAATAAATCCAAAATAGATGAAAGACCTAAATGTGAGATAGGGAGCCATTAAAATCCTAGAGAAGAACACAGGCAGCAATCTCTTTGACTTTGGCCATAGCAACTTCTTACTGGACATGTCACCGGAGGCAAGGGAAACAAAAGCAAAAATGAACTATTGGGACTTCATCAAGATAAAAAGCTTCTGCACAGTGAAGGAAACAATCAGCAAAACTAAAAGACAACCTACGGAATGGGAGAAGATACTTGCAAATGACATATCTGATAAACGGCTAATATCCAAAATCTATAAAGAACTTACCAAATTCAACACATAAACACACACACACACACACACACACACACACACACACACACTGCAATATTACTCAGACATCAAAAAGAATGAAATCTTGCCAATTGCGATGACATAGATAGAGCTAGAGTGTATTATGCTAAGTAAAATAAGTCAGAGAAAGATAAAAATCATACGATTTCACTCAAATGTAGAATTTAAGAAACAAAACAGATGAACATAGGGGAAGGGAAAAAAAGAGAGGGAAGGAAACCATAAGAGACTCTTAACTACAGAGAACAAATTGAGGGTTGCTGGAAGGGAGGTGGACAGGGGTGGGCTAAATGGGTGATGAGTATTAAGGAGGGCACTTGTAATGAACACTGGTATTATATGTAAGTGATGAATCACTAAATTTTACTCCTGAAACCAATATTACACCATATGTTAACTAACTAGAACTTAAATAAAAACTTTTTAAAAAGCAAGAAATGTTAACAATTTATGTTTATTGCTATAACTGATTTTTCATTGCTTTTATGCCTTTTTTTGGTATTTGTTGTTCCTTTAAAGACACTTATATTTTATACATTGCTTGTGTTTCTCCCATTAATCATTTAGAAAATATAAACATTGTCAACTTTTGCAATCTATATAGCAAACGTTTACACTGATGTAGTAGATATTCAGGTTAGTTTTTTCAAAAAGTAACATGGATGGCATGTTTTTGAGTCAGTAATACTCAAATCTCTCAGTTGTCTTCATTCAGAAATAAATAAAGATTTGAATAAGACCTTTTTCTCTCCAAATATTTCAGGAATTGTTCTATAGTCTTTCAGCATTTACTTTAATTAAAAACACTTGAGTTAGCTTGATTTTTCTGTCCTTTGTAAGTAAACTAATTAAATGACTATGTATTCGTGGGATGTGTTTAAATCCTTATGAAAAAAATATGTCCACGTAAGAATTTCTTGTGTGTGTGTGTGTGTGTGTGTGTGCGCGCGCACACGCCTGGAAGATTCTGGACTTTCAGTCTGTACAATCAGATCCCTTATCGACTTCATGAACATTTTCCTCAATTATGCCTGATTATTGCTTGTGTTCTAGTCATACTGATCTCCTTCTTTGGAGTATCTATAATTTCTAGGTTTGATAATCTTTCTCTTTAGCCATGTCTTTTCATCTGTTCTTAGTTCTTCCCTACATTCCCTACATTTCATGTCAATCCTGCTCGTTTCTGTTTCCACAAAGTATTTCTTTTTATTTTTTATTTTTTGAGAGAGAGAGAATGAGTGGGAGAGGGGCAGAGAGAAGAGCGAAAGAGAATCTTAAGCAGGTGCAGAGCCTGACACGGGGCTCAATCCCACAACCCTGGGATCATCACCTGAACCAAAATTAAGAGTTGGATGCTCAACCGACTGAGCCACCCAGGCGACCCTCCAGNTAGTTCTCTTACAGTTTTTTTTCTTTATCTCAACCATTTTCCTGTTACTCTCCTACAATTGTCTTCACCTCTACTACTACTTTCCCTAAGGCTCTGCTCCTGTTTTATGGAAGGTACACCCTCTTATAACCTTAAGGGTATGATTTGCTACCGGTTTCAATAGTGAATCATTTCATTCTTCTCCTCCTGAGTCTTCAGGGTAGTATTTCACTTGTTCTGCCATATTTTCTCGAAGACCTCTATGTAAGTTGTGTCTATTTACTCATCCCGAAAATGAAGAGAGATCTTGCCGAACCCAGTTCTTGCCAAAAGACAAACTTGGTTTGTCTTCATTTTCCCCTAGGCATTGCTCACTACTTCACCTTCTGAGATTTCAATTGTCTCGATGTACATGGCTCTCAATCCAATTTCCAGTGCCCAGAAAAGATTTGCTTTGAGCAACTCTGATGTACTCAGTTGGAACCTTCTCCCATCCCATAGCTTGGTTTTATGATACTCTAAATCAATAAGGAATATGTAAAACTATAATCTCTATGCACGATGACAAGGATTCTTCAGCTGCAATGAGGTAGTATCAATTCCCTCTCTACATCCCTGCAAATAGCTTTCTGGAAGATGTCTGGTCTCCTCTAAATATAAGATATATACTAATTGAAAAGGAGATAAGTAAGGGTGTTCTGGCTGCCTCAAGAAAGCTCTCCATTAGTAAGCAGATGGCTGCTATGTTCTGCTAGGCCAGATCTGACGATTTTGAGCCACTCAAGCTCTCTATTTCATGAAGGAAGCATAAAATGACCTTGATTACACTGGTAGAGGTTGGTTTTTTTTTTTTCTATAACTGACAGCAAAGCACCTGTAGATCATAAATTGTATTTTTCCAACAAGTGCATCACCCTTATAATTAGGTGAAATTCTAAACAGTGTTGGAAAATGACAAAATGATAGTCCCGATTTGATTTGCTGCTGTGAGCCTTCATTTTCTGTGTTCATGATCATTTCACTGACAGGCTGAGAATCATAGCATCAGAGACCACAAGTTAGACACCACCCTAAGACACAATTTACACCTTGATTATGACACATCACCTCCCAAACCCCTCCCCACAACCTGTTTTTACAAAGGTAGAATCAGATCTGATTATGTGACTTTTTTTCCCCGGGTTTAGCATGGGATGACATTAAGTTGCTTCTAAAAAGCTAATTCACCCACAAAAGGCAAAGTGTTGGCAACATGGATTGAATCAAAATACAGGCCAATCAAAATGCAGAGTCCCTTGGATTCTTTGAGCCATAGTTGTATTAAAGTGATTTGATAACTTTCCATGAAATGATTTTGAAGAGAACTGTTCTTTGTATGCTGAAGTTCTAGCGTGTTGTTAAAAATTCAATCACATTACTTTATAGCCACACCTCTATCTAGGTGTTTCTTTCTCACTCAGATACTGCCTCATTAACCACCGTTAATCAAGCATCTATGTTGATGGTCTTAGGCCTAATAATTTTGACTTTCTTTGGGATAAAAAGCTCACTCTCTGGAACATCCGAGACTGGTGTGCCAGTTATTAGGCTATTCTCTCTCAGCTCCGAACCCAATCCTCTATGCTTTCCTTTACGATGCTGACACTGAGATTCTAGAAATCACAAGTCTGCTTGCTAGCTGTTTCCTTTTAGGCTTTGTCCATACAGAGTGCTGGGGGAGATGCGAAGCTGGAGGCAGAAGAGACATGGTCCTCCTTCCTGTTTACTTCCTGTTCACTTCTTGGGGTTTCCTATCTGCTTCTTGTTCCTGTGAGAGTTAACCCAGCCTCACTTCTTAATCCCAGTGGTGGCAGTCCCTTCCGGTTGTAGCAGCTGAATACGATTTGCAGTTTTTCCACCCCTTCCAGAGCCAGTCTCATCATGCCTTCACCCCAGGAACACCAGCACCAGACCATAGCACCCCCTCTTCAGGTGTCTGGGTCCAAGCCCCCATGAGGCCTTTTCTTTCAGCACAGAGACACCAGTGCCACTCACTGGTGGCCCTTCCTCAAGCATCTGTGTTTCAGCCTCATGTGCTCCCTTCCCCAGATCTCTATGTTTTAGTAATTTTAACATCTTCCCTTGGTTTCCTCATGCTAAGGATGGTAGCTATTTCCTGAAGTTTCTACCTCTATGATACCTTACATATCTTTTTTTCCTCTACAGGTACTGTTATGGGCTGAGTCTTGTCCCCCCGACCCCATAGATGCTGAAGTCCTGTCAATGTGACTGTACTTGGAAATAGAGTCTTTGCAGATGATCAAGTTCAAGTGAGACCATTGGGTCACCTGAGTGGCTCAGTCAGTTGAGCATCTGAGTCTTGATTTCGGCTCAGGTCATAATCTCATGGATTGAGAGAGCAAGTCCTGCATCGGGCTCCGCACTGATGGTGTGGAGCCTGCTTAGGACTCTCTCTCTCTCTCTCTCTCTCTCTGCCCCTCCCCAGTTTGTGCTCTCTGTCTCAAAATAAATGAACTTAAAAAAAAAAAGATGAGATCATTAGGACGGGCCTTAATTCAGCAGAAAAAAGACAACATGAATACAAGGGAGAACACCATCTACAAGCCAAGGAAAGCCTGAAGCTAGGGGAGACGCATGGAATAGATTCTTCCTCCCAACCCTCAGAAGGAATTTACCCTGATGACATCTTGACTTCAGACTTCTAGCCTTCAGGACTATGAGACAATAAATTTCTATTGTTTAAGCCACCCAGGTGGTGGTCCTCTGGTATGGTAGCCCTAGGAAATTACTAATACAGATACCAAGTTAGCTAACAATTTTTACGTTAACTTCTCCTGTTAAAATAACTGGTAGGGTTTCTGCCTCCTGACTGGACCCTGACTGATCACTTGGGTTTCCCCCAGAAGCAGATTCCACAAAGAGGATATGAATGCAAGTAATTTATTTGGAAGTAATTTCTTTTGGGGGTGATACCAAGAACTGGTTGGAGAGATGGGGAAGGGAAGGAAGGAAATGCAGAGTGGGTTAATGAAGTTACTGCTGTGAGCAGTTAGGGCTTGACACTACCGGGGACCTCTGGGTATCTCTACAGAACATGTCTCAGAATTGTCCTATCCAAGGGGTGATGAATGAAGCTGGAGTATTTACCTTCATTACTGAGGGCTAGTCCCGGGAAGATCAACTCCCCAGCACTTCCAGCCCTCCTTGTACAAAGACCAGGCATGCCCTTGTGGCCAGACAAAGCCCTCAGGCAGAGGGTTGCAAGTGTTTATGGCAAGAAGCTGTGGGCAGACGTGGGAATGGTGAAAGCAAGAATAAACGTGGGCACCAACAGCATCTGTTACACTGATTGTTAAGTCTTCAAGGTCTAGCTACTCAAAGCCCAGAGATACCTTAAGAGGCACAGCAGATTATGAAATGTGGGCATCTTTTATTTTGTGAAAGAATTGCCGTGAAGCAGGAGCATTATTACCCTTGCAAATCAAGAGCATCCTCCAAGCTGTACAACACAATACAATAAAGCTCCGTTTGCACTTGCTGTCTGAACTCATCTAATGTAGGAGGGGAGACGATGAAGATATATTTAAATTATTTTGTTTATAGTTCTTATCCTGCAGCCTCTTTTCAATGACTTGACAGAACCNAGATCAGCTAGTCTGCAAATTTTCAAGAACAAAAAAGCAGACTCAGAAAACTTTGTACAAACAAAATCATACAGGGGCACCTGGGGTGGCTCAGTTGGTAACGTGACTGACTACAGCTCAGGTCACGATCTCTCAGTTCGTGAGTTCAAGCCCCATGTCGGGCCCTAAGGGTTCAAAGCCTGAAGCCTTCTTCAGATTCTGTGTCTCCCTCTCTCTCTCTCTGCCCCTCTCCTGCTTGTACTTTCTCTCTCAAAAAAAAAAAAAAAACAAACATTAAAACATATTTTTAATCTTGCAGTATGAAAAACAGATGAAAGTGAAGTCATCTGGTTGACACTTGTGAGAGGCAAGGGTTGGAGAAGCTTTACATGTCGGATGCCTTGTCATTCCACTGACAGCCCTGACGGGAGTTCACAGAATCCCTAGTGCTCATACAGTCCAATCTGAAAATGCAGTGGTCTACTCCAGACTTCTCGTGTTCATGGAGAGAGAAATTTTGATTTCTCTGCTCCCAAAGCCTACAGGAAAATGTCCATGTTACCTAGTAGTGACTTTAGCTTTCCTTTAAAAATCCTCATAATTTGAATCATGATCACTTCAGAGTGGCTGACTGGGCATTTACTTGAATGCTACTACTAAAAAACAGGATTCAAAGCAAACTACGAAGCAGATTAATGAGATCAACATACAAAGGTATGATGACCATTCCCCCCTGAAATTCATTCCAATCACTTTAGATAATGGGTTCTCACTTTTCTAAACTGAAAAAAAAACCACATTTAACTGGATGGGCAGAACTGAAGCATGGCTTAGAAGAAAGAACTGGAAGATATAGATGTAGCAATCACTAAGTACTTCTTGAAGAAAAAGTAACTTAACACTGTATATTTAGATAAGCTTCCCTAAGTTATGAAATCCCGAATGAAAAGAGCAGAAACTACAAAATGGGGTTTAGAAACAAACTACAGTTAATGAGGGAGAGAAGATAACTAAGACGCAGAAGAATCAAATAAATAAGGAAAAAAACACAAATCAATGTAGTGTACTAGAATGTAGGGTTGGAAAGAGATTTGGAGGTTAAATTATTTACTACAGCACAGCTGAGTAGCTAACAATGAAAGTCGAATTAGTACCATTAGCTTTGGCCAAATGGCCTTAGGGTGCTCTTAAATGATGCAGTTCTAATGAGTGGTGATGCAGATTCCAGAGGGTTCTAAAGAACATAGATGTGGCCACTTCTTGAGATCCTCACTAATTAAAAAACCTTAAAAACTAAAAAACAAAACAAAACTCTTTTGTATCAGGTTCCTTTTGAGGAATCTTTTGTTAAACCTCACCATTACCTATAGTCCACTTTTTCCCTTAATTTTCCTTGTAGCCAAGAACATGGGCACCAATTGTGATAAATTTCTGTTTCATCTAGACCCTCTCCTAGTTTAATCTGCATTCACTACTTGCTTTCTTGGTACAGTTATGTTTGTAGAATACTAAAACTGCTTTCTAGGAGAGAATTTTCATTGGATCCTCTGAGGATGGCTTGATTCTGGACATAATTCTTTAATCTCATAATTTTTTCAGCTTTGTATTTATTGAACAGTCATAATTGAGGTCATTTAAAAAGGCCTGCAGCAGGCATCAGTGGTAGTTTTCATTATTTAACAGTTTTTCATAGGAATTCAATCTGTTGGAATGCATTCTTTATTGGCTCTTCAATATGCAGAGGTGTACTCTACTTCAGCCAACTGACAATAATTATTGTGGGCTGGTCAACCCTTACTCAGAGTCAGCCTGACTGCAATAAATTGATACTTTAGTACTTTTGAGAATTACAGTGGTGTTCCTCATAGTTCTGAGAGTGGCCCAGATCGGGAGCCCAATCCCAACTAAGTCTCTCATCAAGATAGAAGGGATCCTTCATTTTCATGTTGCTCCATGGAGGACATGGATTCTTCTCCATCCCTGGCACTCTGCATTCCATGAATAATGAAGACCACTGTTTTCCTAGCCCTGAAGCAAGAGACTCTGGAATGATCTATGCCTCTTCACTCCCCAGCCTCCCTGTGGGTGTTATTCAATTNTGTAAGACAACAACCATTTAACATTCACAGACTGTGGGTCAGGGATTTGTACTGTTCCCATCAGGGAGGGCGATATGCACTGCAGTTTGGGGGGCACAAAGATTTAGATTCAGTTGGAAGTGACTCAAACAACTGTAGGTTGGAATTTTCTGGAGGCTTCCTCACCCGAGTGGGATGACTCCAAGGCTGGGCTTGGTTGGGACTGTTGACTAGAGCATCTACGTGGGTCTATCTGTGTGGCTTGGTCTTCCTCACAGCATGGAGCCTGGGTTCCAACAGGCAATGTTCTGAAAAGTAGCATCTGGAGAACAAGTATAGGGAACCAGGTAGAAGGTCTCTTTTAATGTAGCCTCAGATATTATACAGGATTACGTTCATTACATTCTTTTGGTTATAGGCAAGTCACAAAGGCCAATACAAATTCAAGGCAAGGGACTTCTTGATGGTGGCAAGTTCTCATTGCAGAAGAGCATATGAGATGGGAGATATAGGTGTAGCCATCTTTGGAAAAAGCAATCCGCTGCTTTTGATGGTCATTTTTGCTCTGTTTTCTGACTACTCCACAAAGCCCCTCATCTGAGCTCCTTGCTGTCTTTCAATCACAGAGTCACATGCACCTCAACAGCTTTCTATGTTTTTAACACAAATTTATTATTTTATATTTCTGTAATTCCAACATAGGTCTCACCAGGCTAAAATCAAGACATCTGCAGGGCTGTATTCTTTTCTGCTAATTCGAACGGAGAATCTATTTCTTTGTTTATGCAGGTTGGGGGCAGAATTCACATTTGTGTTGTTGTAGGACTGAGATCCCATTTCCTTGCTGGATGTCAGTCAAGGACTATTCTCAGCTCCCAGGGGTCCCTTGAATTCCTTGGCTCACAGCCCCCTTCTCCGATGTTCAAAGCCAGCAATGCTGAATGGTTTGGGTGCCTCTCACACTTTGTAACATCCCCCACCTCTTCTTCCATAGCATCTCCCCCTACCTCCTCTTCTGCCTTCTTCTTCTGTTTTTAAGGCCCCATGTGTTTATGTTGTGCCCACCCAGATAATCTAGGACAATGTCCTTATTTTAAGATCTGTAAAATTAATCCATCTACAAGGCCCCTTTCGCCAAATAATATAACATACAAAGGCATAGCACCAGGGACTAGAGTTTGGTCAACTTGGATTGGGAGGCAGCATTATTCAATCTACCACAGTGATCCCAGATGATAGCACTACTTCTCTATTTCATTTTTTAAACTATAGCAGTAAATACATATGTAACATAACATTTGCTATTTTTAAGTGTACAACTCAGTGTCATTAAATACATACCCAGTGTTGTGCAAGCATCACCATCTTCCATGTTCAAAGCCCTTTCATCACCTCAAACGGAAACCATTCATCTATAACTCCCTCCCCCCATAATTGCTAACTCACTTTTTGTCTCTATGAATTTGCCCATTCTAGATATTTCACAAAAGTGCAATCATACAATATTTGTCCTTTTGTGTCTGGCTTATTTCATGTAGCATAATGTTTTCAAGGTTCATCCTTGAAATGAACCTTGTAGCACATATCGGAACTTTATGCCTTTTTATGGCTAAATAATATCCTAAGGTATATATATGCACCACATTTGGTTATCCATTCATCAGTGATTAACACTCGGGTTGTTTCCACCCTTTGGCTATTGTGAGTAATGATGCTATAGATACTGATGTGCAAATATCCATTTGAGTCTCTGATTTCAATTCATTTGGGTAAACACCTAAGAGTAGAATTGTAGGGTCATATGGAAATTCTATATTTAGTTTTCTGAGAAAAAGCCCAGCTATTTTCCATAGCTACTGCACCACTTTACATGCCCATCAGCAATGTATAAGCATTCTAATTTCTCCACATCCTCACCAACACTCATTATTTTCTGTTTTTTTTTTTAATAACCATCCTAACAGGTATGAAATGATCTCTCATTGTGGTTTTGCTTTGCATTTCCCTAATGACCAATGATGTTGAGCACCTTTTGATGTACTAATTTGCATATCTTCTCTGGAGAAATGTCTCTTCTAGTCCTTTGCCCATTTTTTAAAAACTTGGGTGGTTTGTCTTTTATTGTTGAGTTGTAGTTCTTTTTATGTTCTGGATAGTAAATTATTATCAGGTANAGCACCTTTTGATGTACTAATTTGCATATCTTCTCTGGAGAAATGTCTCTTCTAGTCCTTTGCCCATTTTTTAAAAACTTGGGTGGTTTGTCTTTTATTGTTGAGTTGTAGTTCTTTTTATGTTTTGGATAGTAAACCCTTATCAGGTATATAATTTGCAAATATATTTTCCCATTCTATTGGTTGCCTTTTCACTCTTTTGATAGTATTTTTCAATGTACAAGTTTTTAAGTCTGATGAAATCCAATTTACCTATTTTTTCTTTTATCATATTTGTTGTGGTGTCATATTTAAGAAACCATAGCCAAATCCAAGGTTATGAAGAACTTCCCCTATGTTTTATTTTAAGAGCTTTACCATTTTAGCTCACATGACATTTAGGTCTTTGATCCATTTTGAGTTAATTTTTGTATACTATGTAAGGTAGGATCTAAGTTCATTCTGTTGTGTGTGAATATCAGGTTGTTCCAGTACCATCTGCTGCAGACTATTTTTGCCCCCATTGAATGGTATTAGCACTCTTGATGAGAATGAATGAATGGATACTTCTCCATCTCTTGAGTAACTTACTTGTTGCTTCTTTCATTTTTCCCTCTTATTCTCATTAGCAATGTTAATCCCACCCCTCAGAACATCACGGGGGTTCCTCTTAACTAAGGTCAAGGCTGTTTCTCTCAGTGACCAGTGCTCAATCCATTTGAGCCCTCCCCAAGTCCCATCATATTGTCATATAATTCTTTTTTTAAATAAGGATATTTTTAAAAGTTTACTATTTTGAGAGAAAGTGAGAGAGTGAGTGCGAGCAGGGGAGGGGCAGAGAGAGAGGGAGAGAGAGAGAGAATCCCAAGGAGGCTCCACACTGTCAGTACAGAGCCCAACGAGGGGCTCAAACCCACGAACCATGAGATCATGACCTGAGCCAAAAATCAAGACTTGGCCACTCAACAGACTGAGCCACCCAGGTGCCCCTGTCATGCAATTCTTCAGTGTACTCTACATTCTCCCACGGTGGAGAATGTCTTGTTGACACAAAGCCTTTAAAGAAAGACCACCCCCTCTTTGTTACAGGTCGTCAGAACTAGTTCAAAGAACTTTTCCAGGCTCTGCCTCTTATTCTTCTCCCAAAGTCACGGGTTCCATTTGTGGCCTCAAATTAAAGATTCATTGTTTCATTCATTCAACAAATAGTTGTTAAATCCTTCTAAATGCCAGGCACTGGATTCATGCTGGAATTGTACATTCTCTGCCCAGTTTCTTTGGAGTGGTATTTCCTTCATGTTAGCTTTTTGGTTGTCTTTTCCAGCTCTGCTTCTGGTTGTAGTGTTTTCAAGGCCTTAGACCCCATGCCTATCTTTCCTCAAGTTCCTGACACTCTGCCCTGAGTTCAAGCCCTATGTCCCCTGCTTGGCTAGAAACAGGATCACATAATTTTCCTAAAAACCTTATTCTTCTCTTCCTGATAATAAAAGTGGCTACTTGTATTGACAGCTATTAGGTGCTGGATGATGTGCTGGACACTTGATAGGTTATCTCTAAGGCTTACTCTGCCGATCATTGTTCTAGGCCCGTGGAATACAGCAGTAAACAAAACAATGTTCCTGCCTGAAAGGAGCTTATGTTCTCTCAGAATCTTTGACACGATTCAGCAGGAAACAGAGAAGTTAAGCAACCTACCCCAAACTACACAGCTATTAAGTGGCAGAGATGGAATTGGATCTTCATTCTCTGATCCCAATGTTTATCCTCTATCTGCTGAATGGAGCTACCTCTCATAGCCTCCTTCCAGTAAGTAACTCACATTTTCTAACACAATTTCTCAACACCAAAGCTTGCACATTTTGTAAATCTATTAAAACCTTGAAGAATGATAACAACCGCAGAATGTTTATTAGGGTACATGTAATTTGGAGGTTAATGAGAAAATCTTATTCATTTCAACCTGAATTCTTAACATTCTTTAAAAATAGATTAACTTTCCTGCTTTTATAAGAATAGTGGTCCCTTAGAAAATTCAGTTTTCTTTTACCTTAGGGATATTATTCTAAGTAGTACTACAGAGGGGGAAAAAATGGAGTAAAATTGGATTAAAAATTCACTGACCCAACTGGCACTTGGGTGGCTCAGTTGGTTGAGCGTCCAACTCCAGCTCAGGTCATGATCTCACGATTCGTGAGTCACACCCCCACATCGGGCTCTCTGCCGTGAGCCCAGAGCCTGCTTCAGATCCTCTGTCCCCCTCTTCCTCTGCCCCTCCCCCACTTGCGCTCTCTCAAAAATAAATAAGACATTTTAAAAAAATTAACTGACCTGAGGACATGTACTGGAAGGTAATTTTATATTTTTTATTTTACACTTGATATAAACCTATTTTGTCTTTTGTCAGTTTGCTTTTTCCCAAAAAGGGAAACGCTAAAAGAAATCTGTTCAAGTATAGTCAATCTACCTTGACCTAGTAGACAGTACTCTAGTACTGGCTGTGCTGCAATGGGATGAATTTGTGCACCTTAGGTCTTTCCTTGGACCCCAATTCTGCCTTCTGGAAAATGAAAGAGACCAGATTAAAACAATACTGTTTCTGCAGTGCTTGCAGTTTTCAATGTAGTATTTGCATTCTACCTGACTTGATCATAGCAACAACCTCATTATCCCAATTTCATATGTTTCAAAGGACATTCATACTTACTCCTAGTCTCCTTTATGATCTTTCTGACTGTGTGCTAATACATCCATCATCATCATCATCATCAGTGTGAACATAAAATTGCGTCAGAACTTGTTGGAATTGGGGTTCCCAGAAATGAGGAGCTTTTTACTTGACTTGCATAGAAAACAGCTTAAGTACAAATAACTGATATTTATCAAATGCTTCCTATGAGCCAGGGACCATTCCAACAACTTTGTACATAGTAATTCATTTAAGTCTTCGAGCAACCCAATGATGCCTTTTTCAGATGATGAAAACTGAGGCACAAAGAGGTTCAGCATCTTCACCAAGGTCCCAGGGTGTGTTAGATTACATTATTTGTGCACTATTTTTTCTTCTTGCCATATCCCCTCTCCATGAAAGAAATACACTTCCCTGTCCCATTGACATAGGCTTTGGCCAATGCAATGTTAGTTGCCATGACACAAGTAGAGGTTGTAAGAGTAGTTGGCTGTGTGGTTTGACTTCTTTGCACTTCTTCCATCCACCATGAGGGAACATACCTTGAATAGCTTCTCCAGAATGAGGAAATTTGTGGAACAGTCCCTGAACCCAACGGATAGCCTGAAACCAAGCTCAGCAGATCCCAGCTGAACGCAACAAAGCCATAGCCAATCCACTGGCTTGCAAATGAGAAAAACAAAGGAGATTTTATAGTTATTTGTTACACAGCATTAGTTTAGCAGAATCATGATTAATCATGAGGCACCACCGGAATTCAAACTGCATAACCTACATTTGATTTGAACCACTTCAGATCAATTAGAGCTGCTGTTCGAAAAGTACTCAGTTCACAATGATTTCACCTGGAGTGCAGGCTACCTATGCTCGAAGTATTGCACCTTGAAAGCATTCTAGGACATAAGGGGATGATACTGCTATCATAAAGAGCAACTCAAGGCAGACAGACTTGTATTTATTTAGACTTGCTCTAACTCCACTAAAAATAACTCATGGATTTCGCTCTTGGGGGCCACATAGCCCAATTCAATATATTCTGCAAACCGACTTGGACAAAGAGATGTGCGGTCAATACCTTTCCTTAGATTTACTAATGGCTTTATTTTTCTTTTGTAATGGAATCATAAACTTGGGCAAGATATCCTGTTTTTATGATCCTACACGAAGGACATGTGAAGTCTTACAATGGTTCTTTCGACATTTTTTTTGCTCCTCTGCTAGCACCTAAAACAATGCTGTGAATTGTGTTGGACTCCACGTGGCAGCCATAAAGTTCAATACTTGCCTCTACTCACTAGTCTGACTCAGCTTGCCTGTGCGGGGCTGAGTCGGATGGTGCCCTCACTGCCAGATGGTGTCCCTGCCATGCCTAGATGCCTGGCTCAAGATTCCCTAAGTCTTAGGTAATCAGGAATGTAAATCTATTCATTCACTCAGTAAATATTTATTGAGCATTTGCAGGATGAGGCATTGTGTGAGACAGGCGCTGAAATGTAATTTGCTCTTTCTTCTACACCATAAACAGGTGACAGAAGAGGATGTGGGCAGAGTGAGCCTGTGAAGCTTTTCCTGCTTCTTCCCTTCCGTTCTCTCCTTGTGAGTCTCTGTGCTGTCTTCACCCCACTCCTCCTCTCCCTGCCCACCCCCACCTCAGATACCGTTTCAGTCTTTCCCAGCCCATGAGATCTCTGGCTAGCCCCATTCGCTTCCACCCCACACAGTCATGCCCTTTGCACAGGCTGGGGGGGGGGGGGGGG
>NW_027530632.1:3570915-3571516 GCF_008692635.1 Crocuta crocuta
GAAATGTCATTTCCCCCTTTACATGTGAATCAAACTTCCTTGACTCCAGGAATCTGACACTTAGGGAATAGCTGATGTTTCTGGCATATGTAGATAGGACATCGCCATTGGTGGGGGTGAAGCTGCTGTTGACAATGTCTCAGAATGTAAAGACACAGAACATGGTTCATCTTTGGTTTGCTCAGGCTGCCTTAACCTCTTTAAGCATCCATCCATGCACTTATAAAATGAATACATACACACGCACACACAGAAAAAACCTAGGGGCAACTGGGTGGCTCAGTCAGTTAAGCTTTCAAGTTGATTTCTGCTCAGGGTGTGATCTCACGGTTGGTGGGATTGAGTCCCCAGTTGGGCTCTGTGCTGATTGTGCAGAACCTGCTTGAGATTCTCTCTCTTCCTCTCTCTCTCTACCACTCCCCCACTCATGCTCGCTGTCTCCCCAAAATAAATAAATAAACACTAAAAAAAGAAAAGAAAAAAGAAAACAACCTGAATGTCCCCAGCAAAATACCGGTTAAAGAAAACATTGAGTATATATACTTTGGGGTTTTACACAGCCATTTAAAAAATAAGGTAGATTTATATGAACTCATACAGA
>NW_027530632.1:3571538-3578757 GCF_008692635.1 Crocuta crocuta
CAAGTCGCTATATGCCTGATCCCATTTATAACACAAAATACACACTTTTATTAGTGCTTCTGCAGTCAGGACCTGTGGTAAGCAGTCCTCATGTGTGGTCATATTTAATCTTCATAATAACTTGGTACATTAGGTACTATTATCTCGCCCCACATTACAGGTAAGGAAACAAGAGATGATAAGTAACATCCACCTGAGTAAGTGTTGGGGAAAGAATCTGAACTCCAACCCCCCTACTTTTCTTGAGGTCTAATTCTCCTCTAGAAAAAATGGAAAGAAATAGAGTACAGTGCAGTTCCTAGTCTTCTCCCAGTGGTTTCTCATTGTGTGGAACTTGTGCTATTGGCCATAGAAGAGATAATTTCAGGGATGGTTTCGGCAGCCCTCACACCCAACCATTAGATACCATTAAGCCACATAGTGAAAGCGTTAGTCCCCTCTCAATTCTTTTTAATCCTCTGATTGTATCACCACCGAAGCTCAACTCAGTGCTGGTGTTTAACACTTGCTGGTCTCCTTTTTTTACAGAAAGCCAACCTCCCACTCTGAGCTGTCAAATATTATTTAGTTGGTTACCTACTTTAGTAACACTATGCTGTTTTCATTGTACTGATATCTATCGTTACCTTCTATGTTTTTAATGTTTATTTATTTATTTTGAGAGAGAGAGAGAGCACAAGTGGGGGAGGGCCAGAGAGAATCCCAAGCAGGCTCCTGGGTGTCAGCATAGAGCCCAACATGGAGCTCAATCCCATGAACCATGAGATCACAACCTGAGCCAGAATCAAGAGTCAGATGCTTAATCAACTGAGCCACTCAGGCACTCCGATTAAATCTTCTATTTAAGGCAAGTGATACAGGGTATTTTCTCATTGTGATGATAAACTGTTTCCTTCTTTAAGAAAATGTAGTTAAGATTCTTCTTCATTTAAGTGTGTTAATTTAAAGCAATATGTTCACTAATAAGATCAAAGATATACAAATACATCAAAAGTCAGTACTTATAGGACTAAAATGTTAAATACCTTATTGTGCAAAGTAATATGGCAAATAGCCCAAACAACCATGAAACCGAACTTCCCTGTCTACACACACCAACCATGCGTCAACCAGTTGATGACAATAAAAGAGCACAAATAATGCTTATTTTTATATAAGTAGAATTTAAACAATAAAATGCAAATAAAGTTTATATTGCTAGTCAGTAGGGAACTCTAAGAAGAATGTAGTTAAGAATATGATCATTGGGGCGCCTGGGTGGCTTAGTCGGTTAAGCGTACGACTTTCGCTTAGGTCATGATCTCGCGGTTTGTGGGTTCNATTTTACATATGTTAACTGACAACAACACTATTAGACAGGTCCCATTATCTCCATCCTCCCGATGAGAAAACTCAGCTACAGAGAAATTACGTAATGTATCCAAGGTCACATACATTGTAAGTCTGACTCCAGAGTCTATTCTCTTAATCGCTTTGCTATCCTACCTCCTGATAATAAAACTATTTTAAGTATTTATACAAATGCCTATCCTTCTTCCTAACGGCTTTCTGGGGCCCCAGAAACTTCATCCCAACCTTCCATTGACATGCCAATCATCACCTTGTCACCCATAATCCCCTCTTAGAGAAACTCCTTCATCTTCTCCCATAGGAATGTTATGACAGCCCCATTGCAGTCACAGTTGATCGGACCAGAGATTTTCACTTGGCTTTCTCCTGGGAATTTGGAATTGGAACGCTATGAAACTTAATTCAAAAACTGGGCCACCGAGAGCCTGAATCTCGGAAAGAAAATCAAGTAGAGACAGGGTAGGAGTCAGTGCTATGGCAAACAAAAGCCACACAAGAGCTCAAGTTCTGGAGGTGTGGAAAAGCTACAAGAGACAAGACCAAGAAAACCTGCCAAGAGAAGTCGTGCTGTGGCCCTCCATGAGCGGGCGGGACCCCCTACAGTCCCTGGTATCCCCCTTCCCATACCTGTGTGGCCTGGACATAATCCAGTTCTTATTCTCGAGTGTCCATGAGATTGTAGCATTTAATGTTACAGTAAATCCTGCCTCACTTCAAGTTAGTGTGAGCAGATGTCTAACTCTTCCTATCAAACATGCCTAAACGGAAGTGAAGTCACATATAATAGATCTTGAGAAAATGTAGAGGGATGGTGGGATCAGTGATAGTAAGATGCTCCCGCCCCCCCACCATGGGAAAATGGTAGCCCACGCATGACGGTAAAGCAACTG
Organism: Crocuta crocuta; assembly: GCF_008692635.1. Lineage (NCBI taxonomy): Eukaryota > Metazoa > Chordata > Mammalia > Carnivora > Hyaenidae > Crocuta > Crocuta crocuta. The sequence continues at coordinate 3,573,779 of NW_027530632.1, forward strand.
CTTAAGTTATAGCCAGCTGTCCTTAGGGTCTCCGGCAGGGCACCTCGCGAGGGGGAAGATTTTCGGGCAGCCAAATACAGGGATATCTGAGTGAGCTGGTTGCATCTGGTGGCTTAAGTAAAGGATATCAAGAAAGAGACGAATTCCTTCCAGAGTACCCAGCTCGGGAAGATAAGGAAAAGCAAGGCACTCGGGTAATTTTCCTGGGCCGCTCTTCCTGTCTTTAACATGCCCCAGGGCAATGCTGGAAACTCCCTAAGGTTTGAAAAGGCTTCAACAGGAAACTTTTCTCAGACTCTACTGAGTGATGCTTTGGAAAGTCATTAGTAGGCCTGACAGTCATAAATAAATCATCTTGCAGAGATTATTTAAATTATACATCATTGGTAATGATTATTCAGGTGTAATGAGTTTAATTGATTACAAGAGTGTTTTTTTTTTAAGATGATGTAATAACTGCCAGTGTTAGTTTGTTGTTTGAAGTGCGCACTAGTGGGAATGCTTTAAAATTTTAAAGCATTTGATTTGCATGAGTTGTGAGAGATATTTTTAAATATGTAAACAGGATTGGTGCTCTCTGTAGCCCTAGACCTCGCTGTCACTAAAAGATAAGGCTTTGGTTGATGCTCAAAACCTCCTATTTTGAAGTCTTCATCTCAAGCAAAGTCATAAAGGCCAGTTAGATTTTGGTTCTTGTCTGTCACAACTGAAGGGTGGGGGTGGGGGGGAAGAAAGGAAAAAAAAAGAGGTCTTGCCACCAACCCCTCCTCAGCCAACTAAGGTGAGGCCGATATCCCTTAGATGCCGTGAACTGTTACCTAAGCCTGCCTTCTATGTTCCTACCTCCCGACCCCACTGTGGACCAATTTGGTGATCCAGGGTCAGTCAAAATAACGCTTAAGTAAATATGTCTGGATGTCATTGAGGTGTGTTTCTCAGATCTCCCATCGAGAATTAAAAACAAAAACAAAAACAAAAACAAAAAAACCTTGCCATTTGGGACCCAGGAGTTCAATCAGCTGACAGCCTCCAGCTATAATGCCTTCAGGATCCACCTCAGCTTTGGGACTGAGGCCAAGCTCTTCTCAGGCAGCCCCAGCCAATGACTCAGCATGGCAGGCGCCCAGGGACTGGCCATTTCTGCCTAACGGGGGACCCCTCTACTGGCAACTTTTCTCCAGAGCTCGTGGTTGGGTTGATAAGAATTTGCTGGACTTGCATCTCAATCTGCAGGCTTTCCCTGCCCAATCCTATTTTGGCCCCCTTTCATCTCTCATAAGCTTTACCCCCAATAAACCTATTACACTCCCAATTCCATTTCCACATGGGCCTTGCAGAGGACCCAAGGGACACAATACAATTTCACTTTTGGCGGCTGCCATCCCTGAACCAAGACCAACACTATTTTCACATTAGACAGGGAAAGAACTTGAATTTTAAAAGGCCTGTAAAGGGGCACCTGGGTGGCTCAGTCAGTTAAGTGTCCGACTTCGAATTTAAAGGCTCATAAAATCTTCTAGTACTGATTTTAAGCTGTCACCAGTCCAACGAGTTAGCGGTCTAAGCATATTGGCGCCCAAATGAGGAAACCATTGTGAGCGTGGCAGAAGGGCACTCTCTGGCTTGTATGCTGTGCTGGTGTCCTTAGGTGAAAAGTAATGCCCTAATTGGAAAAGACTCAAATCTTGGTCATTGGAATGGGGATGTTATGAGGGAGCCAAAGGAATTGAAAAACTCTGAACCCTGGAACTCCTCCAAAGCTCTGAGTCCTCCCAGCTGACAAATGTGTTGATCCCTCCAAGCATAAGGCCAAACCTGAGATGCAGCTGGACTGGTTACAAGCAAAGGCCACCAAAGTCCCTCCAAGTGTCAAGTACCAAGCTAAGCACAGAAAGCACAGCATGGGAGAAGGGAAAACCTGCCCTTAACGAGGCATGCATTGCGTGCAGGGTTGGTGGGGGGACAGGATATGTAATAAAAAGGTAAAGTATATTATATGTCAAATGTTTATAAACAATTGAAGCAGAGAAAGGGAACAGGGATGCAATTTTAAATCGGGTGTCAGTGAAGGCCTCACTGATAAGGTGTCATCTGAGTGGGAGGTAAGGAAGTGAGCCATGCATCTATAAGGAGGAAAAGCACTCCAGGCAGAAAGAAAAGAATTTGCAAAGACCCTGAGATGGAAATGTGCTTAGCATATTTGGGGAACTTCAGAGGCCAGTGTGACTTGAGAAGAGTGTACAAGGGGGGAAAGTGTTAGAACATGAGGCCAGAGAGGTAGCTACATCAGATCACTTAGGGCCCTGTAGGCCACTGTTAAGATTTTGACTTTGACTTTGAGAAGAGTGAGATGCCCATTGGAGGAGTTTGACCACTGCAGTGACAAGATCTGGCTTATTTTAACAGGTTCAGTCTGACTGCTGTGTGGATGACAGACCCTAGAGAAGCTTGAATGGAAGCATGGAGGCCAGTGAGAGGCTCCTGCCACAATCCAGGAGAGAAATGATAAAATGATAATGGCTCGGAACAAATGGAGTAGCAGTACAGGTGAAAAGAAATGATTGGATTCCGGATATCTTTAGAAGTAGAAACCAAAGGATTCCCCATGTGTGGGGTATAAAGAGAACACTTAAGGCCAGAACAACTGGAAGTACAGAGTTATCATTTCCTGGGATGAAGGACATTGTAAGAGGAGTAAGGTGTAGAAAGAAGATCAGACACTCCTTTTGGGAAATGGTAAGTGTAAGATGCCAATTACACACCCAAGTAGACATGTTAAGGACACAATTGTATCATGAAGGAATTCTCAGGATCTGTAGTTGACTTACACCAACACCACAGTCTAGTAATTGCTAGGCTTCAGGTCAAAGGATGGCAACCCTGGCCAGAAGGAAATCATTTTGATGACACCTCCCTCCCAAAAGAAAATCCTCTCCAGTCTTCTTCCTCCAATGTTCATTATTGTAGTAAATAGTAATGCCACCTATCTGAAACCCTAGAAGTCACTCCCTTCTCCCTAAGCGTTCCCCTCACACACATATCCAATTCATCACTGTGTCTTATTTATTCCCCTTCCTCTCTATGTCTTTTTTAAAATATTTATTTATTTTTGAGAGACAGAGACAGAGCATGAGTGGGTGAGGGGCAGAGAGAGAGAGAGACAGAATCCAAAGCAGGCTTCAGGCTCTGAGCTGTCAGCACAGAGCCTGATGCAGGGCTCAAACTCACGAACCATGAGATCATGACCTGAGCTGAAGTTGGACGCTTAACCGACTGAGTCACCCAGGCGCCCCTCCCCTTCCTCTCTCTGTCTTAAGCCTGTCTACTTTATTCATCATTACTGCTATCCCTCTGGTCCAACTACCAGTGTTGCTCATTGGGACCACTGCACTAGCCTCCTACCTGGTCTCTTACGTTCTCTTATCTCTTTTCCATCCACTTTCGATTCCACAGAGAGAGAGACAAAGTTAACACACAAATTTGCAGAGAAGCACCCAGGATTCCCCCACCCCAGCTTGGGGCTCAAAATCTAGAAACAATCACAACCATCTGGTATGGTTAGAAACTCCCAGATAGTTATGTAGGAACACAATAATTTCAGAAGTGGTTTTGGATGGAGTGTGGCAAACAATGATAATTGGGACACTTTTTTAACGTTTATCTTTATTTATTTTGAGAGAGAACTAGCATGCAGGGGAGGGGCAGAGAGAGAAGGAGACAGAATCCCCAGGAGCCTTGGTGCCATCAGCACAGAGCAGGATGCCGGGTGCGAACTCACAAACCGTGAGATCATGACCTGAGCCAAAATCAAGAGTCCAATACTTAACTGACTGAGACACCCAGGCACCCTGGCACACTTTTGAACTGGATCATGACAAATAATGGTCATTGAATTGGGGTGGGGGGATTTAATAAATTGCAACAGGCATACTAGAGAGGGATAGAATAAGTTATCTGTTTTAGCTAGACTGTCCCCTTGATATAAAGCTGCGTTTAAACACAGAAAATAGTGTCCTGTTTCTTGGCACATCTGCCTCATGGTATGTGATGTCAATCTGACTCTATGGGCCATTACCCTTCCATCTGGATATATTCTTCCCTTTGCCTGAATGTTCTCTCCCCAACCCAAACTGATTGCTACTTATCTTTCAGATCTCAGCTTAAAAGGTTTTCCCAAAGAAGCCTTCTCTGACCCCAGATTAGATCAGTTCCCCCTTATACCTGCTCTTCACACCTTCTCCATGTTCTTTACAGCACTTATCACAAGGGCAATTGAGCAATTACTCTTTTTCAGTCACATGTTAATGTCTAGCTTCTCTAGAATATAAGCACCTGAGTGGGGACTGTACCTGGTTTGTTCACGGCTCTATCCCAAGGCCATCCCACAAGGTCTAGTATATACTAGGTGCTCGGTAACCATGTGTTGAATGAATAAATGACTATAGATGTTTTGCAATAGTAATCTGGAATTCCTCCTTCCTTTCTCCGTACCCACCTTCAATCAGATAGCCAGTTCGGCGCCTCAGGGAAGGTATGTGACCAGGCAGAGAGTCAAAAGAGCCTGAGCCTCTTCCTGGTTCTTTTCTTCTAAAAGCTGGTCTTTCAGAGAAACTTAGTAGGTCTACAAGAGTTTCTTTATTTTTAATGTTTCTTTATTTACTTTTGAGAGAGAGTGTACACGCTGGGGAGGGGCAGAGAGAGAGGGAGACACAGAATCTGAAATAAGTTCCAGGCTCCGAGCTGTCAGCACTGAGCCCAAAGGGGGGCTCGAACCCACAAGCCGTGAGGTTATGACCTGAGCCGAAGTCGGACACTGAACTGACTGTTAAGCGCTTCTACAACGGAGTTTCTTGAAGAAGTGGTAAAGGACTTCTCTCAGACTAACAAGAAGACCTGCACCCTGCTTCTCAACAATGCTCTTGGGGAGGGAGCAATATCCAAGAGAGGAATGGGTGTCACATGGTCAGAGCAGACCAATC
>NW_027530632.1:3578796-3581897 GCF_008692635.1 Crocuta crocuta
GGGTAAGATCCCAGACATGGACGACAGTATTTAGAGATGGGAAACCCTATAATGACTGAAGTGACATTATTAAAAAAATGTAAAAATGTAAACGTAAAGGTCACGTCTGTACCCATGGGCTTGTGAAAGAAGTCTCGTTAATACCACACCCTTGCTAGGGCACCTGGGTGGCTCAGTCCATTGAGCATCCAACTTTGGTTCAGGTCATGATCTCACAGTTCGTGGGTTTGAGCCCTTTGTCGGGCTCAGTGCTGACAGCTCAGAGCCTGGAGCCTGCTTCAGATTCTGTGTCTCCCTCTCTCTCTGACCCTCCCCTTCTCATGCTCTGTTTCTCTCTCTCTTTCTCTCAAAAAATAAAGATTAAAAAAAACCACACCCTTGGTTTATCAAAGATGTATTTATACACAGTTTAGCTCATATGTCATGTGTAGTATATTCTAGCCTAAAAATTTAACACTGTTTACCCCTTTGTATGGTGTTAACAAAACCTTATACTTTGCAAACATATTTGTCCCTTGCAATAACCCTGTGAAATACAAAGAATATACATTGCTCCCATTTTACAGGTGAAAAAACTAATTCAGAGAGGTCTAACGAATGAACGAGCTATGCGAGAGCTATGCGAGAAACAGAGTTGATCCTCTGACCCATAATTGCATAGAATTCTTCATGTAATACCATGCTACTTCTATTAATCAAAATCCTGGTTTATAAGAACATTCCATTTCCTGGCCGCATTAAATAGCGACGAGTGTTTTGTAGTTTGGATCCATTTTTCCCCAGCAAAGCCAATTTGCATTTTTCCAAATTCAATTACAATTTTCAAATATTCTTTATAGAACTGATGCCATAAATTGTTAATTGTCGCCTCGTTGTTGAATTTTCTCATCTGTTGGTACAACTCACCTTTTTGCTTTTGGATGAGACATATTCTGCTAAAATTACCTGCTGTTGTTTGTGATTCCGGTGGTGGTTCTGCCAGCTGGAAATAGGAGAGGCAGCTTGAGTGAAATGTTCACGTTTGATATCTTCAAAGCGAGGCCTGCAATTCCTTCCTTCCATTTTAAATTTTATAACACAGTGGGGCTACTCTGATTGTATAACATGGTCCTGGGTTTTTTCTTTTTTGATGTTTCCCCAAATTTCAAGACTTGTTTTATAATCATGACTGCATAAAAACTCTCCATGTCTAGGATTAGGAGGAACTTGACGGAGGAACAAGGGGGAGAAGAAGGGCGGAAATGGTGGGGGAAAGGGAGAGAGGCAAACCATGAGAGACTCTTGAATGCTGACAAAAACTGAGGACTGATGGATGTGGGGCAGGGGGAGGGGGGAGATGGGCATGGAGGAGGACACTTGTGGGGATGAGCACTGGGTGTTATGTGGAAACTAATTTGACAATAAACTATTTGTAAAAAAACAAAAACAAAAACAAAACTCTCCATGTCTTAGCAGACTTACGAAGAAAGGAAGTTTGCTTCCGTGACATTCTCATAGAATAAAACATTTTGTCTTTGGTATTCAGCTATGTTAATGCCATTGGGAGGATGATCTGATGTTAGTCCTTCACTTTAAAATTGTGTATTGTTATTATAACAGCATTCCAAGGGCATTTGTTAAAAATAAAAATATGATAGACCACTTCATTTCCTTCCAACACCACACAAGAGGGATGGGTAAGGCCAAGTACTAAGCAGAAATGACTTTTAAAAGAAAACTTTTAAAAATGTTTATTATTTATTTGAGAGAGAGAGAGAGCACAAGTAGGGGAGGGGTAGAGAGAAAGGGAGACACAGAATCTGAGGCAGGCTCCAGGCTCTGAGCTGTCAGCACAGAGCTGGACCTGGGCCTTGAATTCATGGACCGGTTAGATCATGACCTGAGCTAATGTCAGAAACTTATCCAACCTGAGCCACCCAGGCACTCCCAGAAATGATTTTTTTAAGTTTATTTATTTATTTTGCGAGAGAGCATGCATGGGAGAGGGACAGAGAGCGAGGGAGAGAGAGAAACCCAACCAGGCTCCGCACTGTCAGCGCAGAGCCCATGCCGAGCTCACACTCATGAACTGCAAGATCATGACCTGGGCTGAAACCAAGGGTCGAATGCTCCGCCGATTGAGCCACCCAGCCACCCCAAACAGAAATGATTTTGTAAATACAAACACGGATCAGCAACTACTTGAAGAATAGGATAAAAACATTATGATCAAAGACCTGCTTTACCTAGTTCTCCATTTTCATCCCCAGAGCAAACATGTGGTTTACAATGAAAACCAGTCTCACTGATGGTCTAAAGACAGGAGCGTGATGGTGCAGAGCAGGGAGTTCAGGGCCAGGAGGGCAGCCGTGTGGCTGGCCGGCCCAGTTTTGTTGCTGGCTTGTCAGCAAATCTTTAACCTCTTTATGCATAAGAGTCTTATTTGTGAAATGAAGATCCCTCCACCTGTTCTTAATCAAGTGTAAATGGATGGTAGGAGGATTAATTGTACAATCCCTTGAGCTCCAAAGGGGAAAGCGAGGTGTGTAGGCAGCAGCTGAAGCCTCTTAACCAGCCTCTGTCTAATAGACCACTCTAGGAGCAGGTTGTCTGTGCGTTGGCACTTCCATTTCCTTGTTTAGGAAAGTTAAGCCATCACAAATGAAATTTTAAAGCGAAATTAGACCTATAAATACAGACAACAAATTGGTTGCCAGAGGGGAAGGGGGAGAAGCAAAATGGGTGCAGGGGAGTGGGAGGTTCAGGCTTCCAGTTACAGAATGAATAAGTCACGGGGATGAAAGGTACAGCATAGAGAATATGGCCAATGGTATTGTAAGAGCATTGCATGGCGACACGCGGTAGCTATGCTCGTGGGGAGCACAGCATAACCTATAAAGAAGTTGAATCACTATGCTGTACTCCTGAAACTAATGTAACATTGTGCGTCAACTACACTCAAATAAAAAAATGAATCAATTTTTAAACAAGCAATAGCTTTAGAATAAGAAATAATAAACATAAGCACCATTTATAACCACATTAGTAGCTCCTGCTCCTTTAATCCATCAAGTTAACAACCGAGAGTAGAAACGCCATCTAAAAATTTGCTCCCCCCTATT
>NW_027530632.1:3582003-3584455 GCF_008692635.1 Crocuta crocuta
TGCTCCCCCCTATTGAACCCTGACAGATAGATATTATCCATGGACACATGGATGCCAAACTCTTTTTTAGTTCTACCGATCAGCTCAGTGCATAAGATTCCATATTACCATGTGGAATCAGAATGCAAAACTATAAATGTAAAATTTCAAATAAATGTGTCTTAAAACATCATCAATTTTTAAAATTAGACAAGCTATATCTGATCACTATATTGTTCTTATTGGATGTATTTTTAATGAATAATAATTGTTTCAATTTTCAGGGTTTTAAAAAGCTGGACCGAGGCAATAATATGAAAAGTTAAGAAGTCTTAGCCAGCACACTTAAAACATTTATAGGATCTATCAGTTTTATCTCTTGGATAATTGTTACCATATAATAGCTGGTCTTATACCCTTCATAAACTTTCAAATTAAGCCTCTACATGCTCTCCTGATTCATAATTTTGTTCTTATGGACACCACTGATATCAGCGAAAGTCAAGTCCCCTAATGGCTTTCTCTTTAGGAAACCCACTACCAGCTGCTCATCTTACTTAGAACGAACAAATTATCTTTATAAGAGATTCAAAATGCACTAAATGTGTGCAAAGAGACCAGATAATAAAAACTAGCCAAATCAGAACATGGAATCCTGTCTAATCTTCACCTGAGAAAGCATTAGTGCTACTGTTTCTGAGTAATAGACAGAAACTTACCAAGACTCACATCAGTGCTTTTAAAGTTAGACTTTGTTATTCAAAACATAATACAATTAAGTTACTCACAAATCAATCAAAAATTGTTTCAAGAAAAAACAGTGTTTCCTTAGAAGCAAGCAATGGGCATTCTGTGAATTTAAGGCCTTAGAAATGTTAACAGGGATATAAAGATGCCGTGCACACTCTACAGTCTCACCACTGGTTGATCTCACTGGACAAAGGATTTACATAGTGTATCAGTTTTCCAGTGCCGCACAATATACTTATCATGAAGGTAGTGGCCTAGAACAACCCACATGTACTCTCTCACAGTCCTGTAGGTTAGAGTTTGGGCACAGTGTGCCCGGATCTTCTGCTCAGAATCTCATGGGGCTGGCATCGAGGTGTCATTGAGGTCTGTGGTTCTCATCCAGGCCTTGGGGTGCTCTTCCAGGCTCACTAGCTATTGGCTGAATTCAGTTCCTAAGGGTTGTAGGACTTAGATCCTCAGTTTCCTGCGTGCTATTGCCTAGGAAGTGCTCTCAACTTCTGAAGGCTGTCCCTGGTTCTTGGCCATGTGACTCTCCAAAACGGTTCACAATGGAGGCTTGCTTTCTTCTGGGCCAGCCAGTGAGTCTCATCCTGCCTTCCTCTTCCATTGAAAAGCCAGAGAAAACTGCTTCTAAAGGGCTCACTGGATTAGGCCAGCTCCACTGAGGATAATCCCCCTTTCTCAACTGTGCCATAGGACAGAAAAGAATCATGGGAACAATATCCTGTCATATTTATAGGTGTCTCCCATATTATGCCTTTAAAGGAAAAAAAAGGAAACCAAATTGGGAATAAAACAAAGAAGGGACGGAATCATCAATTATAGGGTTCCTAATGCGTGTCAGGAGAATATGGATGCTTCACAGCCATTATCTCTTTTCATTTTTAAAAAACATTTGAGGTGGTAGACTTATCGCAGTTTTGAGATGAGAAAAACTAGGCCCAGAGTAGATGAGTCATTTGCTCAACGTTGCAAGGCATGTAAGAAATATAGCCAAAACTTGCACCTAAGTCTTTCGATTCCAATTTCCTTTTTTTCTTCTTTTTTAAATAGCTATTCGGAATAAGAACAAAATCCTTCATGTCAGATGTGTTTGACCAAAAGAAGACTGGAGTTACTGATGTAAGAGGGGTCCCGGGTGTGGCAAGTGTGATTCAAATACAGTGGTGCTGCCCTGAGGGGAATATATAAGATCAGCACATTGGGCTGATTTTGTGAAGGGCATTTGGGCCATATCTATCAAAATTACCAAAAAACCACACAAGACCCTTAACTTCGCAATCGCACTTCTAAGAACGTATCCCATAGATATATTTGCTAGGGGGAAAATGAAGCATGCACCAAGGTATGCTTTTCAGAACTATTAGTAATAGGAAAGAATGGGAACACTCCAATTGTTCATCCATAAGGGAGCTTGTTCAATAAACCATGACACATCCATACAATAGAATGCTATGCAACCATAAAAAAGAATGAGGAAGATCTTTATGCATGAAGATGGGGATTATTTCACTACTTTGTTAAGTGAAAAAAGCCCAGATGCAGAATGGTAGCATGGTATGTTGCTGTTTTTGTAGAAAGGGGGAAGGGAAGTACGGATGTGTGTGTTTGTGCGTGCGTATGTATTACATTATATACACCATGGTGTGTGTGTATATATATATATATATACACACAGTATATATAATATACCATGGTATATAAAATGATATGCCATTAT
>NW_027530632.1:3584523-3586815 GCF_008692635.1 Crocuta crocuta
CATGTGCTCGTGTACCTAACTGACTTTGAACCATATAAATATGAGTATATGTATATGTATATTCAGTATATATGGTAGTCCCGCCCTTATTCACGGTTTTGCTCTTCATGATCTCAGTTACCTGCGGTAAACTCCCGTCTAGAAGTAGATGATCCTCCTTCTGACAAATGGTCAGAAAGTCAGTAGTAACTTAACCCTACGTCACAATGCATACATTATCCACCTCACTCCATCTCATCACCTAGGTATTTTATCATTTCATATCATCACAAGGAGAGTGAGTACAGTAAAATAAAATATTTTGAGAGACCACATTTATACAACTGTTATTACAGTATATTCTATTATTAGTTATTGTCATTAATCTTTTATTGTGCCTAATTTATAAGTTAAACTTTGTCATAGGTTTGGTGCTATCAGCCATTTCAGGCATTCACTGGGGGTCTTGGAAGTATCCCCCCATGGATAAGGGGGGAACTACTGTTTCTAGAAGTAGGTGGTCTATTCGTATGACAAAGGAAAGCAAAGGCAAGGGAGAGAAAAGGCTCAGGAGACACAGAAAATATTTGCATATAGAAATCTGTTTACTTGGCAAGGGACATGGAGTTATTTCTGAAATTTTTGCCCGAGGAGCCAATATTTAAATTTATGTCATTGCCTATTAAGTCCAAAACGGTAATAGCAAAGAAAAAATAAAAATGAGTAGACGCCACTAAAAGAAGTATGAGGCACAGAACATTTAGAATTTAAATAAATAATAAAGCAGGGTAAGAAGTCCTATGGAACCAGGAGTGAGAATATAAGAAAATCACTTCAATGAAAGCAGTTACTACTTTTGGTTCATGCCAGGCAGGTAGAGAAAATTCAGTTTACTATCGTGAAACTTACCATTTTTATAGAACTGATACCTTTATACTTTGAACTAGAACATAGTAAACAACCATCCTCTGTTTTCCTAAAGTAACCACAAATCTGGTAAGCTGAGTCGGGTGTGGAGACTGTCACTGACGTGGTAACAGAGCATGGGACAGAGAAAGAATTTAGATATCGGTCATCGTGCCCCACGTGGAGTCTGTCAGGCGCCAAGAAAACCAACCTTATCCTCAAACCTTCGATATGAAGGTTTACAGAGCTCGGGGCTTCCAGACAGTAACTGTATTATAGGCTCCCAAGATTTGCACACAGAAGCTTCTCCAGACAGCACTCACTTTGAGCCCCTCTCCTCTGAGGCTGCCTGGTGGTGTTAAGTACCCCTGGGTGGGAGGGAGGCCAAAGAGGGGAGAAACCCTAAGTTTAGAAAAAGGAGCAGGTATCATTGCTTCCTTTCGGAGCCAAGAAACTGTGAAATTGAAATATAGGTGGATTATGGTCTGTGTACGTAGGCTGTCTAAGAAGTAAGCTACTTGTCTTGTGTCTATGCTTTCCTCATAAACCTGCCTTTCCATTTCGCACTGGGACAGACCACCCAGTAGACCCTCATGGGCTGTTGGTAGTTTCAGTCTTACTGGGTGGACGCTCTGCTCCAAGGTTTGCTCCTTTAGCATTTCCCTGAAAAGGTCACTCTTTTTCATTTATTTTGCGTTTGCAAATAAAAAACTCGCCCACAGGTGCTATGACAACAGTGACTCGGGTCTCTGTGTCTGAAATTGTATACATCCTTTCCGCCCACACTGTTACTAAAGAACTCAGTTTCTGAAAGGTGCCCTTTATTTTTGTCCCTTATTCTCCCTCACAGCCCTCAGGGGGTGGAAATTTAAGTGATTGAAATCTGAAAGAAAAACGCTAAGCTGCGTTCTAGCTTTAAGATGAAATTCTTTTGGGTCACCTGGGTGGCTCAGTGGTTGAGGATCTAACTCTTGATTTCGGCTCACGTCATAATCTCACAGTGGTGCGATTGAGGCCCGTGTCAGGTACCGCGCTGTGTGTGGAGCCTGCTTAAGATTCTCTCTCTCTCCCTCTATTTCTGCCCCTCTTCCCCACTTGCGTGTTCTCTCTTTCTCTCTAAAATTAAAACAAAATTTTAAGATGAAACTATTTTGCTCCAGAAAGTACCACCACATTCTATCTGAAAGTCATACCATATAATGGTGCCTGTTTTGCTGAAATTGAGTTAAGTCAATGTATCGCAGTCTCCCTGTTCTCAGGCCAGTGGTAACTTTATGGAATTCCGTGTTTAATCAACCCACTGGAGACAAAGAAATCTTTTCAGTTTGGTCACTGACTGCTTACTGGATGGGTTTAAGTTTGGAGAATCCCAGTGAACCCTAAATATTTGCTCTCACACTGCCTGGG
>NW_027530632.1:3586902-3590973 GCF_008692635.1 Crocuta crocuta
TAGACCGTGAGGTCTTTAAACACAGCAGTCAGGTAAGGCCATAGAAGATTGTCGAGATTTAAAACTGGAGGCCATGTGTGCCAATCGTTGCATATTTTAAAATCCCAGAGGACAAAGGGTGCGTGCAGCTGTCACATTGTGAGGGTTTTGAAAAGTTTCCTTTAATCATCTGGGGCTTATTATGAACTCTCTGGATTTGAGAGCTGTTTTGAAAGTAAACTCTTAGGACTCTACTCAACTTGGAAGACCCTTGTTTTGTTGGATTGTAAATTACAGAGATGAAGACAGCTACATGGGGGAGGGGCAAGAGTTAGAAGATAATTTATCAAAGTAAAGTGTAGGTCACGTATAGGCCTGAATCTGGGCTCCCCCAGAAGCAGATCCCGAAACAAGGATTGAAGTATAAGTACTTCATGTGGAGGGTGAATGACACACTCAGGAGTGGGGTGGAGAAGTAAGACAGAAGAGAAAGGAGCCAATAAAGCTGCCTGTTTTTGCTCTGGGCAACTTGCACTCCAGTCCACTGGGGAACCCTGGGAGCCAATGGAGCACACCTCAGAGTTATTCCACCCAAGGGCCTAGGAAGCTAGAGTATTTATACACCAATTCCTGTCATTTATTGGCTGAGCAATACTCCTAGGGGAACATTCATTTCTTGGCACTTCTGGCCTTCTGCATGGATGGTGTAGCAGGCTCTGGAGGACAGAGAAAACCTTCAGGCCTGTGTGCTAGGAAGCGGTAAGAGTCAAGGGACTTGGGCAGGGTACCACCAGCAACTGTATTTATAAATCCTTATCCATGCCATCTCTGACCTTTCCGTCCTAGCCCTTTGCACAGTGCTGTCACACGGTAGCTCCTAAAACATATTGATTGAATGCACCAACCAAGGATTCATTCCATCCATTATTCTCATTGTAATTTAAAGGACACAAAAGTTCATCACACAATTTTGAAACTGTTTCCAAATGTGCTAACCTGCCAAAACAGCATCTAAAAACGAAACAAAACAAAACAACAACAACAACAACAACAAAACCCTAAGCAGGATGGCCAACAGTGTGAGGAAATAGCAATTTGCGGACTGTTAGTATGTAAACAGCAAGCTTCCCCGAGACCAATTTGTCAATTTTTATCAACACTTCAAAAGCACATGTTTGTGGACTCAACAATTATACGAGCAGGAAGGTATGTTAAGACACACTCACACAAGAGTACAGCAATAGTCGTACAAGATGTCCACTGCAGCTCTCTTTGTTATAGTGAAAAAGTGGAAGATAAGTTAACTACTCGTCAGAAGCATGAAGGCTAAATAAATAATAGTAAATCCATACAATGGAATGTGGTACATACCGTGCAGGCATTTTAAAAACTTAGGTATATGTACATGGGCTGACAGAAAAAAATGTCCAAGATTCTAAAACAGTATGTCCAGTATGATCCTGGACGTGTCAAATGATGGGGAGGCCAGATATTTACAACACAGATATGCTTCTTTGGGCAGATCAAATACATAGAAATCAGGAGCGCCTGGGTGGCTCAGTTGGTTAAGCATCCAACTCTCAGTTTTGGCTCAGGTCATGGTCTCGCAGTTTTGTGACTTCGAGCCCCACGCTGGGCTCTGCGCTGACAGTGCGGAGTCTGCTTGGGACTCTCTCTCCCTCCCTGTCTCTCTGCCCCTCCCCTGCTCATGCTGTCTCTGTCTCTCTCAAAATAAATAANTTCAGTCTGGCCCTTACCCTCCAACTGGTCAGTCTGGCCCTTACCCTCCAACTGGATTGATTGGCTATTTTGGTGACTACATATTACATATATTTCACCCTTACCAAAAATTCTACGAAGGGAGTGCTAACACCCTACATAGTCCTCACTGTCAGTACCCTATTCGTATCCTAAGACCCACCCCAGAAGTCCCCTGCAGTAAAATCTTCTACAGGCCCTGCTTCTCGCATCTCTTAGATCTGGGTGCAGGAGCCTACTTGACCTGCATGAAGTGTGGGCTGGAAGTGCCCCGGAATGATCCTCATGCAATGAGTGACAGGAGTTGGTGGATAAATACCCCTGGTCCCTTGGCTCTCAGGGGTAATGTTTTCAAGGTGTGTTCTACACTGTCTCTCAGAAGGTCCTCAGTAGGACTGAGCCCTTGCCGAAGGCAGTAACCAGATCATCAATGCACTCTTCACTGGCTTTCTCCTTTCTGTATCTCTCTCTCCCCACTCCTTCACTGGACTTCCTACAAAATCCTCCCCAATGAAATCATTGTACCTAAATCTTTGTCTGAGAACCTGTTGACCAAATCTTTACCTCAGGGTCTGTTTAGACCACATCCTCATTTAATAGGTTAAGAAAGTGAAACTCTGAAAAGGTTGAGTAATGCATATCAGGCCATTAGCTACTAGGTTGAACTATGTGAAAATGCCATTTCTGCAGATGACCAATGGTCAAATATCAGCAAATTCATGGGGTTGAACCTAAGAATAAGTATTAGGGCAGAAGTGTGAACGCAGATTGAGGACAAAGCTTGTGGTTTCAAAAGTGATCCTAATAGGTGTGGTCCAGGGTAGAATAAGCTGTCCTTCAATAGACAGGAAAGGTACACTATACACATTTTGCATTCGAGTTACCAGCATGGGCTTTGGATGGAGCCAGACCTGGGTTCAAATCCTGTGTCTTATTAGCGTGAAAAGTTAAGCAAATTTCTTAGTCTCTCGGAGTCCCCATTTCAACACATAGGCAAAGTAACTGCTTCATAAACTTTCTGTGAAAATCATGAGACTGTATAGCAAGTCCCCGGCACAGAAGAAGTCCCCAGTAAATGGTGACTTGCTCAAAATGAAAAAAAAAATTGTTTTGCTCTTGATTGCCGTGAACAGAAACTTAACTCACACAAGCTTAAGCTTAGGCAGAAAATGGCTTGTGCTGGGTCATGAGACCAAACAAAGAATATGGATAAGCTGGCCCTGGGTGGTTGGATCCAAGGACTTCTCCACCCATCATTCCTGCCTCTCTGTGCTTCATTCTGAGACCTTCTTCAGGCATCCGTGCCTGTGGCTGTAGCCCACTACTGATGGAAAGGGAGCGCTCTCCCAGGGAAAGTCTTTCAGGGATCCAACTTTGACTCAGAAGCTCTGGGCTAATTCCTGTGGCCAAAGAAGAGTGGTCAGGTCTGGGTCATTTATCCACTTACTGGGATGGGAAGAGGGGCCCGCTGCCAGTGGCAGTACGGAAGAGAAGCTTTCGCAGACAAAAACCAAACCTGCTCATCTCAATTTTAGCAGTCAGTAACATAGACAGAAATAGGATTTTTTTAAATTAATAGACTTGAATTTTTAGAGAAGTTTTCGGTTTAGAGGAAAATGGAGCAGAAAGTACAGAGACTTGCTCTGTACTTCCTCTCCCAACCTCCCACCCCACCCCCCACCCAGGCCCCCTATTATTAACATCTGGCCTTTGTTAACGGTTGACAAACCAGTATTGGTCCCTTATTAGTTACTAAAGTCCATGGTTTACATGAGGGTTCACTTCTTGTGTTGCAAGGTTCCGTGGGTTTTGCCAAACATGTGATGTTGTGTGTCCACCATCACAGTACCATACGGAACAATTCCCGTGCCCCAAACACCCCCTGTGCTCCACCCATTCACTCTTTCCTTCCATCCTCCCCCCAACCGCTGATCTTTTTACTGTCTCCATAGCTTTGGCTGAAACATTGTGTACAATAAACACTGGCAAAGGATTTGAAAATTGTAACACCTCGTTTAAGCAAAGTTTCCAATCATTTTTGGAAGGCGCCATGGATACTCTTTTACAAACTGATAAACTTCTTTTTCCAGTGGACAATGCCTATATCCAGTCCTCTCTTGTCTTCACAGGTTCTTACCCCAACTTGCTGCTTCTCATTCCGCTGCATTTGAATGCCCCTCTCATTCAAGTTCTGGAATCCTTTGAGCTGCAAAACCCATTGCATTTAGATTGATGGAGTGCCTATTCACTGGAGATCAAAGCTGCTGTACTTGGCATGATGTTAGATTATTGGATAGGTAATTCTTTTGTGGCTCAGGGTGGGGGTGTTCTTCA
>NW_027530632.1:3591166-3602923 GCF_008692635.1 Crocuta crocuta
CGGGATGTTGTTTGGCACTTGTTTTGTTTTCTTTTGATTTTTCTTCCACTTTCATTCCCGATCCTAATTGCAGTGGAAACTGACTTAGCAGCTGTAATGTCACTCACAGCCTCTTGATATTGCTAGCAACTGGTTTATTTCTTCTCTTCAATGTTTCCTTCAGTTCCCCCAACCTGATTTCTCTTCTAAAGGATCTTGTTCAAAAACAAACCAACAAAAATGTATTATAAGAAAAACCCATAACTAAGAATCCATACTACATTCTTCATATTAAAAAGCACTTTGGGGATCGCCTTCATTTCTGCCAACAAATAAACATTTTCCCCAGGCTTAAACAAAGGCACCACTTTAAGAGTCTATAAAGAGACTGGCAAAGTCTAATACTATATTAAAACGCTGATGCTATCATGTTAAAAAATTATACAGATAACACATAAAGATTATATTGGCTGAATAATTTGTTTAAAGATATTTCAGCACTACTTTATTACATTTTTCTTTATTGGTGGTATGTTTAACAATGTTAGAGAGCTTCACAATGATTTTCATCACATGGTTCTCTCTGCAAGGGAGAGAGAAAAGCAAGAATAATACTGTGGTTTTTAAGGCCATAGTGAACTGTTCAGTTCAAGCAGCACAGATTTAGTGTGTGTACTGTGGCAACGTGCTAAGATTCGTTGAGTGCAAAGGCGTAGTCTGTGTCGTAGATTGGATGGTCCAGAAGCAGACAGTCAGATGGAGTTTGGCATACACGATGGTCATTAGGGATCAACACCTGTGAAGGGAATGTGAGGAGAGCAGGACTGGGGAAGGAGAGAAGTTGAGCTGCAATGCAGGCCGGATAGTCTCCCCTCAACCTGGCAGGGAGCTCTGGAGAAAGAACTGTCCATTAGAGTTGTCCTGTATCTGGCCCAACTGGCTGGGACTCTATATCCCCAGCTTGATCATCCATTGAATGTGGGCTGCTCAGGAAGAGGAATGATCTAGGGCCAGGGGGCTGTCTCTTGTCCCTGAAGCGGCCAACTATACTTCCTGCATCCAGGCAACGGGTCCTTCCCTGAAGGCAGATATGGGTAGGGCATCACTGTGTCTTCCATAGTATGGTGGGAAAAACATACCCAAATGCAATTTATCACAATATGGGGAAATCTACCATAGATTAATGTCCAGGTTGCTACAGAAGCACGCAGCAGGGACTAGGCCAGGGAAGGATTCCAAAAAGGCTCCCAGAAAGAGTAACCCTTCAGCTAAATAGGAGCCAGGGGCTAGAAGAAGTGAGGGAAGATTTCCATTTTCAGAGCATAGTTTGTCTAAAGCTCTCCAAGCTTTGACTTCATTTGGTACCTCTCTGGGTTGGGACTTAGAAGAATTTAATTGCATCCCTTTCACAGCAGGATGAAATAAGTGATTCAAGGTAATTTAAACACGGAACCAGGAGGCACCTGCGTGGCTCAGTTGGTTAAACGTCCGACCTCGGCTCAGGTCATGGTCTTGTGGTTCGTGAGTTTGAGCCCCACATTGGGTTCTCTGCCGTTAGCACGGAGCCCACTTTGGATCCTCTGTCTCCCTCTCTCTCTGCCCCTCCCAGCTTGTGCTCTCTCTCAAAAATAAATAAACAGAGAGGGAGATAAACCATAAGGGACTCTTAAATACAGAGAACAAACTGAGGGTTGCTGCTGGGGTGTTGGGTGGGGGGATGAGCTAAATGGGCAATGAGCATTAAGGACGGCACTTGTTGAGATGAGCACTGGGTGTTATACGTAAGGGATGAATCACTAGATTCTATTCCTGTAATTATTACTATACTATATATGTTAACTAGGATTTTAAACAAACAAACATTAAACACAGAGCGGGGAAGAAACCTCAGTAGTCTTGGGGCCCTATATTTTAACCACTAACTCAATGGCCAGACTCAAATGGCTTGTCAGCTGACTGAAATATTCCAAGACAGCCCCGGTATGGTGAGGGATGGTGGAAACCACACGCTGAGGCTGTCTAGTCATCAAAGGTTGGGCTTCTGTTTTTTGTTGTGTACTATATAATATCTAACTTTGGGGAGATATCTAGGCAACAGACTGAATGTTTCACATTTTTAAATGAATTTTGGTACCGGGTAGACACAGTGAAACTAATAATTACTATCAAAACTGTACAAAGGAGAGCACTGAGTGTTATGTGGAAACTAATTTGACAATAAACTATTTGTAAAAAAAAAAAAAACTGTACAAAGGAAAAATATAACAGGGAGGCGACGGTGGTTATTACCACACATAAAGATTGTTTCTTATCACCAAAATTTGCTGAAGTGAGTCCCAGTTCTCAGATTTTGTCTAAGGTGATGAAAAGGCCATGGTGTCTATGTGTGACAGTGATGACAACCGGGGTCAGCTTCCTGGGCATTCTATCTATGCAGTTGCACAGGACTGCTTGCTTAGAAGAGACCTCACACTTCATTTAATGTTCTGCTATCGTGGAATCGCTAATAATTTTAGAACAAGGGATCTATGTTTTCATTTTATGCTGGGCCCCACAAGTTATGTAGTCAGTCCTGATTACAAACAATTGCTTCAATTAAGAAGCAGGTTTGTTTCCTAGGTCTCCACAGAGTATAGTGTTACTTGTTACTATGGCATTTGAATGTTAAGACCTGGAAACTGGAAAAATTTTGCCTTTTTATCTTGTATCTTTATTGAATTAGAAAGCTACATATGTATTGTGGGGCATTTGGTAAGTACATAAAGTATGAAGGAAATCAGCCAGAAATATTCTCTCTTGGTGCCCCCTTCTGTGATTGCAAAGATATTATTGATAATGTCTTTGATTAATCTCTCTTTATTTCCTGTAACATTTAAAACATCTCTAGAGAAGTGTGTCTTATACCAGATGCCTGAACCAGGGATGCCCGAACCAAGATGCTGAAATGGCTTTTTGCGGGGGGGAAATGGTGATAAACTATTAGGGCAATGAAAACTTAAAGATGTGTGTTTTGAACACGGCTCCAAATACCCAGTAAAAACCCAAAGCTCAACCCTGCCTCTCAAGGCTTCCCTCCCCAAAGTGTAAGCATAGTGGGGAGGTTTTAGAGGGAAATGACATCTTAGCAGTGTCCTGTTCACCACTTATCTCCAAGTCTAACATAAGACTCAAAGAATATTCAGTTAGCATTGAATTGGAGCATGGTTTCGATGGGCAGAATGGTACTAGCAGAACACTTTGGCAATAGGAACAAACAGGGTGAAGTTGGGAAAGAGAAGGTGTGTTTGGTATAGACCAATAAGAACGAAGCTGTGATGGACTGAATAATGCCCACCCTACCCCCACCCCCGTCAAAAGAAGCCCATGCCCTAATCCCAAGAACCTGTGAATATGTTATCTTACATGGCAAAAGGACCTTGCAGATGTGATTAAGTTAAGGATCTTGAGATGGGATCATTATCCTGGTAGGTCCAGAGAGAGAAAAATAGACAGAGACAGAGAGACAGAGGGGAAGATGCTACAATGCTGGCATTGAAGATGGCTGGTGGGGCCATGGGCCAACGAAGGTAAATGGCCTCTAGAAGTTAGAAAGGTAAGGAAACAGATTCCCTTAAAACCTTAAAACACAGTCCTGCCAACTCATTTTAGGACTTCTGACCTCCAGAACTGTTTGTGTGTGTGTATCTGTGTGTGTGTGTGTGTGTGTGTGTGTGTTTTAATGCTTATTTATTTTTAAGAGAGAGAAAGAGAGTGGGAGAGGGACAGAGAAAGAAGGGGACAGAGGATCTGAAGTGGGCTCTGCGCTGACAGCAGTGAGCCCAACATGGGGACTTGAACTCACAAACCACGAGATCATGACCTGAGTCAGAGTCAGAGGCTCAACGAACTGCGCCACCGAGGCGCCCCAAAAGTGTGTTGTTTTAAGCCACTAAGCTTGTGGTAATTTGTTACAGCATCAATAGAAAACTATCACAGAAGGTACCTCAGGAAATGGGGCAGGTAATTCTGGCAAGATCAAGTTTTCAAGTAAATGAGCATCTTTTATTCATAGTATGATGATGAGCTAGTCTTAATCCCCACAGAAATCAGGAAGGGGCATAGACTGTCACATCATGAGCCATTTCCACTCATCAAAGAAGATTGTGGCATCTCCTTCATGAAGAACCTAAAAACTGGAGGTTTTCTTTACCACTCTGGTATGATTCAGGTACAGTCAATCCTCCTAACAGCACGGCCACCCCTAGACATTTATGAATTGTACAGATCACAAGTGACCTTCCAATAGATTTGCTTGTATTTTCCTATGATTGTAAAAGGGTTAAGGAGCAAAGCCCAGGGGATGCTCCCGGGGAAGACATGTTTAAAAAAACCAAGGAGGATAATTGGAAAAAGTCTTTGCCTAGAGTTTGGATCTAGCATTATAAGACTAGCTTTCCTGTTAAGGTATTCAACAATAGATTTATGGAAGAGGAAGACAGGCAGATTAAGGAGAAGAGAAAGGGGGGTAGAAGAGGAATTACCAGATATTACTTTTCCCGTCACTGTTGTCTCCCTCTTGCTATTGGACTCTTGCTGCTTTTGAAAATCACAATTGTTATAAATGATGATGAACACAAATATAACTTTCAGCCAATACTCCACGGCATCTATTTTGCTAGCAGTAAAAATAAAAGTACTATTACTGTAATATTTTTATGTCTATAAGTAATGCTTTTTGCCATCTCCAATCTTGCTAATTTAACCTCCTCAGTACATCTGTAACCTATTCATTTCCCTTCATATCCAGCCACCACCTATGTTGGTGACGGTACCAACAGGAAACACATGACACACTCAAAGTGTGATAATTGGAGATGGGGTTATGTATAAAGGGCCAAGTAGACAGAAAGCACATAGAATAGAAAATAGTGAAATCCTAGGCAATATGAGCAAAGCTATCACCACCCCTAGGCCTAAAGGGACCAGGGGAGGCAGCAGTAATCTAGAAAGAGAAAGACATGCACAGAAAGCAAATTTGAGACAAATATGCTTTTCTGATGGAGGACACAGCCAGCCAGAGGCAACCTAGGAGGGAGACAATTGGGAAAATAAATACCCTGACCTCATTCTCCTCCAAATTCCCACCCCTACAGCCCTCCCCCCACTCCCCATTGGCCAAAGTCAACCAGAAGCCAAAGGGCACAGGATCCTGTTTATGTGGTTCATACAGTTCAGCTTCCCAGGGCATAAAGCAGGATGGAGAGGATGGAGAGCAAACTTGGAGGGGAAAATGGAGAACATGTAGCACTCCACCCTCCTGTAATCCATCACCATCTCTGTTAAACTAAAGCCTAAGTAGTTTCTCATCGTCCACTCTTGCTCCCCTCCAATATGCTCTCCAAACTACAGCCCCTGTTTAAAACCTAACAGTTGCTTCCTAAAGGGATCAAAATCTTTACGTCCCCAACCTCATGTTGGGTCACTCTCCCACTGACCTCTTTTGTTCCTGTCACACAGGCCTTCTTTCAGTTCCTAAAACAAGCCACTAGGCCTTTGCATGAGCTATTTCTTCAGTCCGGATTTCTCCACCCCCAAACCCAACCGTTGGCCTAGTTTATGACTCTGCTGGGGGCGCCATATCTGACCTCCCCCCACTGGACTCCCGGTCTCGGTTAACCTCCCACTTGACACAAAATGGTGTCTTCCCTGAGAGCGCTTTTCTTCATTTACATTCTATATCCATTTCCGCTGATTCTTTGATGAAGCTATTTTCCTCAGTTTCGCTCCCTGCGATGCCTCCCAGCCCTGGCGCCCTGCCAGGCACATAGAGGGCATGAAAGGAAAGAATGAGTGAATGGCTAACATTAACAAATTACTTCAAAACTGAGTTTATTTCTTTGAATTCCAGAGAAGATAACGTGGACACGGGAAAGAAAATTCATTTTAAAGCCCAGTTGTATAGGAACTTGCTAAAGAAAGCCGTTTTTCCCTTGCCAAAATGTGTTCTGTCCCTTCATTTCTGAGAGCTATGATGCCTTCCATCATTCTTCTGTAACCGTTTTCTCCAGCACAGCCTCAGCGCCTGGTCTCCCAGAGGAGGCAATGCTTCCCACAAGTGCCTGGTGAGGTACAATAAAACTGCCTCAGTGTTCCAGACATAAATGATGACTTAACTGGAAGCTTCTCCCTGCTTCCCTCCTCAGCATTTGTTCTACCACCCAGGTCATGAAGGATAAGGATTCATGACTCAGCAAATTTCAGCCTAGAGACCCGCTGCAGTGTTTATTCCTCTGAGTCAAACACATCTGAGGTAGAAGAGACCATAGTGGTGTAGTTATCTGGGTGTATGTTGATCTAGAAGGACTTTCACTGGTAGGTTTTATGACTTTCAATAACCCCGGGTTTAAAAAGAGACCCCCTGTGTCTTAGAATTCTCGGAATTGGAAACATTCAAGCTTAGTGGGTTTTTCTACAAGCCTACTACTAATTTAGTTGCCTTCATTGAACTACTCATAAGGGAATGAGGGACTTTCAGTTCGGCCTGAGAGCCTCAACTAACTACTCTACATAGTCTAAGTGGTCTTTCAAGTAATAAATCCACTCAAGTGATATTCCTTATCTCCTTAAAACATTCATTCCAGATCACCGTGGAATCTAGTGTTCTTTTTAGCGTTTGTTATATTGCTTTCAGAAAAAGCAGTTGTGAGGAAAGTAGCTCACAGTCTAAGGGGAGCGATAGTTTGCTCAGGATTTTCTTATTAAAAAGTATCACATTGGGTAGAGAAGCTGCATTATCAAAATATCCAAGAATCCCTTCCCCACCCTTTTTATATTCCCAAGTTCATGATCATAAAGAATCTCTAGAGACTTTTCAGGCCTTCTGAAAATGAAGCTATAATTTGTTTGTGCAGCCATGACCTATGTCACCTCCTCCAGGTGAGCCGGGTATTTTTGAGCTTATGGAAGGACTACATTTCTTCACTTGACCAACATTCTGTCTCTTTTTGCTCCCACATAAGCAGGTCCCTTTCTTGCCATCCACCGCCTGTATTTCTCTTTTGGCCTAGCACATAGTCCTCACAATGGCATGAGCCTTGGTCTGCTAGGCCATTCTCCGTGAAGCGCTTTCTTTCATGTTACACTAGTTTCACTCTGAATGTCATTGGAATCTTCAACAGGTCATAGCACCCAATCCTCGCCCTCACCACAATCTCCCAGGATAGTCTGGTCAGGGCATCTGTTGCTACTTTTTCTCCTTTCCCTGGAAAAAGTGCTCTTCAGTGCATATCTACCAGTCACCTTATTTAGGCTAACACAATTTGTGATTTAACCTAAACTCCAAAGGCTTTATCTTGGAAACTTACCCTAGTTGCTATACTGCTCTGTCAACGGGCTTTTAAGACAGCTACTCTACCAAAAATTTCTAAGTTCTATTTCTGCTTGGGTTTAAGGTGTTATCTCTTACGTGGAGAAGGAAAGACACAGAAAACTTATAGAATAGAATAAAGGAAACCCAACTGCTATCCTGATTCCATGCTTATACTCAGTTCTCACTTGGGGGTGGGGGTAGAGGAACTGGCCTAATCATGGGATACTGGCCCTTCATCAGCACCCTTGACCCCCACTGCTCCCCAAACTCCACTCTCAATCTTGGTGCTCTGTGATCTCTCCAACCACAGTGATTCAACCTCGCAAGAGGTAGTTTGGTTCATTTGTTTGAGGACCTGGCTAGCTAAGTTGGGAGACAGTTGAGAATATGAACTTTAGGCTCAGGAAATGGGCTCAAATTCCATCTCCACCCATGACTAACTGTGTCACCTTGGGCAAGTGACTTAACCTTTCTAAAACTGAATTTGCTCTATAAAGGGAGCACCACAAAAAGCTCACTCACAGAGTTGTTCAAAAGATTAGAGATACATGTTTTAAAATTAATTTTAAATGTCTGAGTATAATGTAAACTATGTAGAACAAAATTCACCGTCTTAACCATTTTTAAGTGTACAGTGCTAAGGATATTCACTTTACGGTGCAATCAATCTCCAGAACTTTTTCCTCTTGCAAAACCATAATGCTACACCCATTAAACAATAACTCCCTTTTCCCTCTTCCCCCAGCCCCTGGCAACCATCAGTCTAGTTTCTGTTTCAACGAGTTTACTCTCCATAGCTCATACTTGTGAAATCATACAGTATTTGTCTTTTTCTCTAGCTTATTTCATTTACTACGATGTTCTCAAGGTTCACCCACGTTTTAGCTGGTGTCAGGATCTCCTTCCTTTTTAAGGCTGAATAACATTCCACTGTATGTATAAACCGTATTTTGTTTCTCCGTTTATCTGTGGGTAAACATCAGGGTAACTTCCACCTTTTGGCTATTGTGAATAGTGCTTCTATAATCTTGAATGTACAAATATCTTTGAGAACTCGGTTTCAATTCTTTTAGATATATAGCCAGAAGTGACACTGCTGATCATATGGTAGCTCTATTTTTAATTTTTGAGGAACTGCCATACTGTTTTCCATAGCGGCTACATAACCTTACATTCACACCAGTGGTGCACAAAGTTTCCCATTTCTCCACATCTTCACCAATACTCATTATTTTCTGGTCATTGAGTTTTGTTTGTTTTCTGATAGCAGCTCCTCTAACAAGCATGAGATAACATTTCTTTACAGTTTTGATTTGTGTTTCCCTAATGATTAGCGAGGTTGAGCACCTTTCCATATACTTGTTGACCATTCCTATGTCTTCTTTGGGGATATGTCCATTCAAGTTTGTTGCCCATTTTTTAATTGGGTGCTTTGGTTTTTTGTTGAGTTGTAGGAGTCCCTCATATACTCTGGAATTTAACCCCTTATCACATATATGATTTGCAAACGTTTTCTTCCATTCCATAGGTTGCCGTTTCACTCTGCTGATTGGGTCCTTTAATGCCCAGAAGTGTTCATAATTTTCATAATGTCTCAGTTATCTACTTTTATTTTTGTTGCCAATGCTTTTGGTGTCATATCGAAGAAATCATTGCCCACTCTATGTCATGAAGCTTTTCCCCTATGTTTGCTTCTAAGAGTTTTATAATTTTAGGTCTTATGCTCAGGTCTTTGATTGATTTTGAGTTAATTTTTAAATATGGTATAAGGTAAGGTTCCCACTTCATTCTTTTGCATGTGACTATCTGGTTTTCCAAACACCATTTGTTGAAAAGACTGTCCTTTTCCAAGAATAGTCTTGGCACCCCCGTGGAAATAATTATGTATTTGTTTTTGTGGGTATTTAATTCATGTCTGCCCCACTCACTAACTTATGAAACTCCAAGAGGGTAAGAATCATGTTGATTTTGCTCACTATTGCCTCCTCAGTGCCTAGTATGTAATAAAGGCTCAATAAAGTTTTACTGAATGAGCAAATAAATGCTTGAAAGACACTAAGCACGGTGCCTGGCACTGCATAAACTTCCAATAAGCAGGAGCTGTTATTTTTGTTGCTGTTTTTTTATTCAATACATTGTACCTTTTGCCTGAGGCACACTTTGCTTAATATTTTGAAAAATGAAAATAAAACTTACTGCCTCAGAGAAACATAGAAAACCAAAGTCAGAGTATACAATGATTCAGGCTTTGCAATCTGGCAGACTTGTTCAGATATTGGTCCATCTCTTTCTGGCTGTTGTAATCCTTGGGACAATATTCAACTTCCCTCCAAGTCTCAGTCTCCCCATCTGTAAAATGAGGGCAATAATAGCTACTTCATAAAGTTATGTGGATTAAATGAAATATGTGTAATGTCTTTGCATAGTGTCTGGCATTTATAATAAGCCCTCAATAAATAGTTCTTCCATTATTTTTTACAGACCATTAGAATCTCTATCTTTTCCCCTTAGATTGGTTTTGCTCTCATCTTTTAAAAGGTTACTTTCTTAGCGTTTGTCTCCATTACAGGACAATTTAAAATAGATAACAAGGGTAAATAAGCTTGAATGGGAAATATTTGATTAGAATACTTAAGGCAAAATATCATTGAAGAGTTCCTATCAGATCTGAGAATTACCACAAACAGCCTGTGGAAAATCTAATAGTTATTTTTTTCTCTTGACCAAAATGGAAAACATCCTATTAGTGCAGATCCTGACATTATAGATTATCTCTATGAGTAAAAAAGGCTTTTCAGGAAAAGAGTCTCCATTTACAAAAAGAAAGTGTCCTTTATGAAAAAGGGCGGTAAGAAGAAAACGTCTCCTTGAGAGTTTTGCAGACTCATTCCACCAGAAAAGACCCTCAGAGAGGATTTCCTCCATCTGCACCCAGGGGAGGGTAAATGATTAACCCTACCACTGTCGATAGGCTTGTGTTTCATATTGGTGACTTATTAATCACTTGACCTTTTTCACAGTGCATTTAGCATAGTAAATCATACTACTTTCCATTGAGGTTTGGGTAACTTAAGCGACTCTTTGCAACTTAGCCAACGCCGGGCTCAATATAAGTCACCCATTGGACATTTTGCAGCTGACTATGTGTTTTTACCATGTAATATGATAGTTCAGTAGCCACCTGGGAAGAAAGCACCAGGAAACTCAGGAAAGGAAATTAAGGAGATACCAATTTAATTTCCCACTTTACCTTTGGAATCTCTCATAGCTAAGACAGAAAGCAAAATTCCAAATGCTGCCTGAGATTTTAATTTATTTTTCCACACAAAAGATAGCTCGCAGAACTACTTTCAGTTAGTAGAAATGAATCCAATGCTCTGTTCTCTCTGTTATGTCTTCAGCGCTGATGCTGTTGACTCTCCCCTCCTCTATAAAAATCTTGTATCTCCTGTTGTGCATTTTCTTCCCAAGAATCCATCCACTTTAGGGGCACCTGGGTGGCTCAGTAGGTTAAGCGTCTGATTCTTGGTTTCAGCTCAGGTCATGATCTCACAGTTCGTGAGATGGAACCCCGAGTTGGGCTCTATACTGATGGCGAGGAGCTTGCTTGGGATTCTATCTGCCCCTCCCCCGCTCTCTCTCTCACACTCTGTCTCTCTTTCTAAAAATAAATAAATAAACTTAGAAAAAAGAATCCAACCACTTTAACTGTTTCTGTTGGCTTTTTAAACTCTTCCTAGTTATGAGTGACTCTAATCCAATTCAAGAAACATGGTCGTTTATTTACTTAACAAATATATACAAAGTACTGACCTCCTTCTGCCCATGGGTCCTGTCCCTGTGCTTTAATAAAATCAGCTTTTTGCAAAGAAATTACACACACACACACACACACACACACACACACACACATACATACACACACACACGGAGTACTTTGTTTTAGGCAATTTCTAGGTTCAAGGGTTGAAGAAGAAAGGCTATCTACAGAACAAATAAAAGAGAATTCCAGGAAATGATAAGGGCTATGAAGCCATTCATTCATTTATTCACCATTCAACGTTTTCAATGCCTACTACACACCAGGCACTGTTCTAGATGCTGAGAATTCTCTTTCATGGGCCTGAATTGGGTCTCCCCATGGTGAACAGGATGGGAGAAGCAGTTGCAGTCAGGAGCCTAGTGAGTACAGTGAGGCAATCTAAATATGAGTTGATGGGTGAGTGGACTGGGGTGGAGACTAAAGAAATAGAGAATCCAAAAGAAATTTTGAAAGAAAACTCAGCAGGATGTGATGACTGGCTGAACATGGGGAAAGAAGTGAAGTGCTAAGACAAAGCTAGTGCCAGTATTATTTAGGTAACTGGGAAAACTAGGAAGTCTTCCCACCATTCATTCTGCCCTTCTCCTGCCCAAAGTATCTGGTTTTC
>NW_027530632.1:3603049-3604584 GCF_008692635.1 Crocuta crocuta
TTCTCAACCAAGAGATTGATGCCCACACCTAGCTCAAGAGTGAGCCCTGGTTGGTTAAATTATTCAGTGATTCTTATTTCCTGGGTGCAGCAAGTTATTCAGGGATGGTCATGTGCCTCCATACATTTCTCTTGTCCCAGATGCTGATTTATAAGGAGATGAAGTCAGGAACAGTGGCATCTATTTTGCTTCTTCAGGAGGAAAGCCTGGAGCTCTGGGGGCCACTTTGTGGAACCTACAGATGAGGCCAGTACCATAGAATGCACAGTGATAAGACTGGAAGAAATGAATCATTTGAGTCCGGGCCTTACATGAAGTCCTAGCCTTACACGAAGCTACCATGCATCTCAAGTTTTCATTATGTGAGCCAATAGATTCTCTGTATGGTTTAAGCTGAGTTGGGTCTTCTGTCACTTAAAAGCAGAAGAAACCTGACTCTTGCAATCCCCGTTAGCAGGCAACACAGTGTTGAGTCTCCAGGAGGCCAGTGAATGCTTGTGATCTTAAGTGGCTAATTTTTGAGCTATAACATGTTCAGTGTATAGTGGCCTTGTGCTGTGTCCAAAGATGATCTTGTTTCCACCGTCAAACAAAAGTTTCCAGTGACTTGTCCAGGGATATTAAAGGGTGAAGGGTAAAATGAATCTTTAGACAGAGTTTCACAGAAGGAAACACATTTGTATTCAGATCCGTTTCTGCTCCCTGAAGTATTCTTTTGCATTTCTTATGGTTTCTCTACCCTAGCGATGAAGTCAGCACAGGCTCCTTTTTTTCAGAGAGCTTATTCAGCGGCTAGTGTTGGACCAGTGGTTCTTAATTTTAGGTGTTTAAGGCTCATCTGGGGACCTTATAAAAATACAGATTTCTGTGACATGCTTCAGGACATTTGGATACAGTAAGTCATGGATAGGGCCTGGGAATCAACATTTTGAACATTTTTCATAAGCTCCCAGTTGCTTCAGATGTGGTTATCACGCTGAGAAACACCATTGTCTTAGGTTGGGTTCCCCCAAAGCAGACCTTTGTTTTTTGTTTATTCATTTTTGAGAGAGAGACAGAGCACGAGTGGGAGAGGGGCAGAGAGAGAGAGGGAGACACAGAATACCAAGCAGGCTCCAGGCTCTGAGCTGTCAGCACAGATCCCAGTGTGGGGCTCAAACCCACGACCTGTGAGATCATGACCCGAGCCGAAGTCGGACACTTAATGGACTGAGCCACCCAGGAGCCCCCAGAGCAGATCTTGATAAGAAGGTCTATGAGCAAATGGTTTGTTAAGAACTCCCCGGGAGAAACCTGTTAGGGAATGAGAGAAAGAAGTAGGAGCGGGAGGGACAGGAGCCAGACAAAGCCCCATGTGCCCTGTTCCCAAGGGGACCCCAGGCTGTAAGTAAACCTGCAAAGTTGTCCCTTCTCCCTCAGGGAAGGTAACTGGGCTTCCACATTCCTGTACAAATAGCCAGACGGGTGAGACCTACCTGTGGGCACTACCATGTGGGCAAAATGATTCCACCAGCTTGTGGGAAGTCCTGAAAGTC
>NW_027530632.1:3604819-3605084 GCF_008692635.1 Crocuta crocuta
CAGAAGCTAGGGGAGGGGCACACCCAGAAGTAGTAAAAGAGATCAATGGGGATTTGAGTGGAGCACTTACAGTGTCTGCTCAAATGATTGGAGGGATTTCATATTTACTACAGGAGTACCTGTATTTTAAAAGTAACTAAGGGAGGGGACAGTGTACACCAAGTGCAAAGAGAAGGGGTATTTGTGTAGATTTCCATTCATGCATGGAACTTTGAGGGGTTCAGTCTGCACATAAGACTCTAGTGCCACTAAAATCTGTATTATT
>NW_027530632.1:3605221-3608797 GCF_008692635.1 Crocuta crocuta
CTCTTTAAAATGGTTTTTGACAGTTTCTGCTTTCTGACCTCTGCCTATTTCTCTAACACCTCTGACCTCTTTCTTCCTACACTCTATGATTCAGCCATGACCTACTTCTCCAAAAGAGTATACTCTTGCTCACCTCTGGGACTTCACAAATGCCATTCTCTCTACTTAGGACCTACTGGCCCCCACTCTTCCCGCCCTGTGAATGTCTATACTTCTTCAGTCTTAGTTTTAAATTTTTTTAAATGTTTTTTTATTTATTTCTTAGCGAGAGACAGCATGAGCAGGGGAGGGTCAGAGAGGGAGATACACAATCTGAAACCGGCTCCAGGCTCTGAGCTAAGCTGTCAGCACAGAGCCCGACATGGGGCTCGAACCCACGAACCGTGAGATCATGACCTGAGCTGAAGTCAGACGCTTAACCAGCTAAGCCACCCAGGCGCCCCTCTTCAGTCTTAGTTTAAACGTTTCCTCAGTTGGCTTTCCCTGACCTTTGGTCCCCTTGCTATTAGCTCTCCATACTTCCCACCACATAATGACCATCACTCTTCATTGTAATTACTTGCCTGCTACTTGTTTTCTTTTAGAGCAAAATTTGGCAAGGGCAGAGACCGTGTCTGCTTTATTTGTACCTGTAACCTCAGTGCTTAGAATAGACATTCATTGAATGAATATAAAATAAATGATTTGCAACATGATATTGGAGATGAATATAAAAGAAACGATCTGCAGCACGATAGAGTATAAGTCTAGTATATGCAGCTTTCCCTGGAGACACTGATGGTTGTCTCTCATTCCAGCTTAGAGCACCCTGCTTATATCACAAGGCAATAACTTTATTCTGGTGTAGAACAGTGTCATTCTTAATTTTATGCATTAATTCAGTAATAATTTAGATGCTTAAACAATCATAGCTACAGAATGAGGCTGAACCCTGAATTGCCTAAATAAACCCTGTGCCACACTAACCTCTGTATTGTACTCATGCTAATATTTCTTAGAGTGTGTTATTCCCCCTTTATATCTGTGTCATGTTGAAATCATGTGGGAGCCCAACAATCTGAGAATGTCTAATGCAGCTGTGAAGAAGTCCAAGCCCTCAAAGTCATTGCAGCTTTTCAGTGACATCCGAGAGTCAAATTTCTCTAGTGCCAACTCCATCCTTGTGGGCTTTTGAATGTTTCTGAATTTTTAAGCTTATTATATATACACGTATGTATCAGTAAAGTTATATCAGTTATATGCTTGAGGTATACCTACATTATGATGCAGATCTAGAGTTATTTCATTGATAATTTCCCTACTATTGGAAATACTGCTGATTGGCTGCTGAAGTCCATCTCCCACCTGCTTCCCTCTTGCCCGCCTCCAAGAGGAGGCAGGAAAAGTCAGATATCCACATTGCCAGCTTCCCATGCAGGTGAAGGCCACCGTGTGACTTTGCTCTGGCCAGTGATATGGGAAAAGGATATTTTCTTTCCCCAATGAGGGATGGGAAAGGGACCCAAACGGCCTTGCCTACCCTTGTTGCCTTCCTGGTCCTGCCTCTGAATGCAGTATGATGCTGGACACTGTAACAGCCACCTTGCGACGATGACAGAACGAGCCTGAGGATGAGAAGCTGACATGTGAAGGATCGCAGAATGGCAAGAAGGAACCCGGCCCGCTGATGATACTGTGGGGTAGCTGATCCAGTGTTAGTAACAACCCACCTCCAGACTTCTTGCTCTGTGAGAAAGATAAGCCCTCCCATTTGTTTAAACTGCCGTTGTATGCAGTTCTAAACATCTGAACACCATCTACTGGATGACCCAGTGACTTTAACATTTTCTTCATGAAAACTAAACCAGAACGTATTATGGACACCTGACCATTTATACTTGCATTTGTTTGTTGCAAGAGTACTTAGATTTTTGTAAGAAGCCCGGAGAAGGATGAACTTCATTTAAAAGCTTTGGTCTTTATAGTTGTAGAAGCCAGGAGGAGCCACCTCTAGTCACAATGAATGCTACAAGTTCTGAGGGATGTGTATTGCAGAGAACTTCTGTATGACTAAATACTGCATTGGGAGCTGGGAGAGCTAGGTTCAGGTGAGATGTTCAGTGAGATATGTGACCATAGACATATGTTTGTCTGTGAGTTTTTCTCATCTGTTGTACCATTTGTAGGATGATTTATGCGAAAGTAACAGAAAACTCAACTCAAAATGGTTTGAGCAACGAGGGAATTCATTGCCTTATGTGACCAGGAAGTGTAGAGAGTTGGCTAAACAAGAGATTGATAATGTCACTGAGGACATCTCCACCTTGTCACCCCTCAATTCCGCCTTCATCTTGGGTCTGACTACCCTAATGGGTACCAGATGTCTGATGGCAAAAGTTCGAAGCCAATGTGGTGGTTGGGGGTGGGGTGTGGAGAAAGAGAGTGTTTCGAGATCATAAGGGGAAAAGTCCTGAGCTTTGTGTTGGTTGGAAGACCTTGAACCACTCAAAGTCAGCGACCACGGAATGCAAGAGTTGATTAAGATAGGCCCATCACTGTGGCAAGAGGGTTGCATTTATTAGTTTAATGAATCTCCAAGTGAGGTGGTTACAATCCCACATCAAACCCAGAGCTGCTACCCCATGGTGGAGGAGTGGAATGGTTCCTGAAAGAGCAAACATCGCATCCCCCACATCTGTAAATGACTGATTTAGACTGGCTGATGTCTAAGGCTCTTTTCAGATCGACACTGGCTGTGATTCCATGAGCAGGGTGCAATCCTGTCTCCGTAATTGTCTTTTTTATTTAATTCCACTTTCTTTTCCTTTTTATT
Source organism: Crocuta crocuta (assembly GCF_008692635.1). Taxonomy (NCBI): domain Eukaryota; kingdom Metazoa; phylum Chordata; class Mammalia; order Carnivora; family Hyaenidae; genus Crocuta; species Crocuta crocuta. Next base: position 3,608,034 of record NW_027530632.1, read on the forward strand.
ATTTTAGAGAGAGAGAGAGAGAGAGAGAGAATGCAAGCGGGGGAGAGGAGCAGAGGGAAAGAGAAAGAGAGAGAATCTTAAGCAGGCTCCATGCTCAGTGCAGAGCCTGACCCGGGGTTTGATCCCACTACCCTGAGCTGAAACCAAGAGTCAGATGCTCAACCGACTGAGCCACCCAGGCACCGCAATCACTTTCTTTTATTTTATAATGGTCCTTTTCTACCTGAGTATCGACTCCTGTGGAAGATAACAAACCCTCAAATGAAGTTGATAAATCTTGACATTACTCAGACTTGCGCTAGGAAGAGGAAGTGAAGCCGACAAGGTGACTTGTGAGGGTCACTGTGCATTTTAGGGTGGAATGGAGTGATGGCCTTATTCATTTGACACCAGGTGCACATGCCAACTTAGGATCACAGTGACTTGGAACTTAGGGTGACAGTGACTCAGAAGTGTCGAATCCTCAATGGAGGTGATGTTTGTCAGTCTCTAAAGCTCCCTTCTAGAGAATGCACAAGCTCTTTGGGAAAGAGGGAAGACCTTCTCATACAAGAACATTTTTCCTCTGATTTGCATTAAAAAAAAGTGTTTAGTACTCAAATCCTTAACATTAGCAAATCTCTCAGTCTCTTGAGGGAGTGGTCAAGGGTCTGCACAAAACGTTTCTGAAGAGAAAATAGGCTGAGTCTCCACCCACCCCGCCATTCACTTTGGTAAATACTGTTTTTTCTTTCCTTTTTTTTTTTTTAATTACAGAACAGAGA
>NW_027530632.1:3608886-3609633 GCF_008692635.1 Crocuta crocuta
CCTTAACTGAGGCATATACCTGTCTGATGGCGTTGCCTCATTCTGCACATGCTCAGTTGAACAGAAATCTTCATATTGAATACAACCTAGCACAGCGGCAACACCCAGAACCTCACTCCCTGGCTGACCCTGTGCATCCACTCCGTCTAGTTGCATTTTTGTCCTGAAATGTCTAACATTTATAGGGAGTACAGGGAGCAGGGTACGTACTGAAAGCTCGGGGGTGGGGGTAGGCGATCTACAAAGGGGCTTAAAGTCTGTGTCCCTGCCTTCCTGACCTCTCTCTAGGCTGTCTCTACTGAGGGCAAGCGTTGGTCAGATATTCGTTGAGTTTGGGACAGAACGCGGAGAGGCTGTCTCTATGAATTGTCACTTATCGCTGCGCACGTTCCTGGACAGTTTTTGTTTGGTCTTTTTCTTGTAGGTGGACGACTTTCCTTCCTCAGCCCTCATTTTCATTAAGGAATGCAGAGTGGCACTAAAAGCATCCGCCGCCCTGCACAGTCTGGAATGACAGCCTCTCCACCTCTCTTCTGGTTTTTCCCATTCATTAGGACGCTTTCCCAGCTTCTTACCCCAGCACAAACCGGGAAGGGCTTCCTGCAGTTACAAAAGAAGAGAGGGGAGCGGCCGGGGTTCGAGGGTCTCGCCGCAGAGAGCCAAGAACGTGCGTTCGGTCGTGGACCTTTTTGTGCCTGGTCCCCTTCCGCTGTTCGGTCGCGGAGGGGACGACCCAACCGGCCCCCG
>NW_027530632.1:3609742-3609906 GCF_008692635.1 Crocuta crocuta
CGCTGCGGCCGCTGTCCCCTCCGGACCATGGCCGACGACGACGTGCTGTTCGAGGATGTGTACGAGCTGTGCGAGGTGATCGGCAAGTGAGTCCCCACGCGAGGGAGCGGGAGTGTGGAAAAATGCATTTCAGTGATGCCCGGGTCCTCCCGCACCGGCACCCG
>NW_027530632.1:3610049-3612397 GCF_008692635.1 Crocuta crocuta
CCCCACGAGGCGTGCGGCCGGCCGAAATCCGCTGTCTGCATTTTATCTGACGGTTGCAGAGGGACGTGGCAGCCCCGATTTTATAGTTGCTTCCTGGGAACAGTTGGGGTTATTGTTACCTTGCGTGTACCACAGACCATTAACGAAAAGAGCAGCTTGCATTTCCTTTGCTTGCATGGACCGAGAGAGAGAGAACGTCCAGGGTTTTTAATTGTGGGGTGTGTGTCTATTGTGCAGGATATTAGCTAGATGCCTTTGTGTTCACCCCATGCCCGGATTGGACGGGGTCATTTTCAGACGGGGTGCGTTCAGTTTCAGCAAATTCCTCACCCGGTGTAGACCAGCGTGGAAAGAGTTGGGGGTATCCGAATTTTTAATGCCTCGTTATGCAATGACTGTTAAGTCAGTGTTCGAGGCTTCTCTCGACTGTTGGGATGGTGGTGGTTCGTGTGGCAGAGCCGTCTGCTTTGAGTCACCGGGCTGGTCTAGAATATAGAACTGACAGTCCAAATGCTCATCCTTTCATCTGTGTTGTATAATTACACTAGGGAAAAGCAGGGAATCAGATTAATCACAGTGCTGATTGAGAATTAAATCTGCAGTTCCTCATCTAATTGTCCATTCCTTAAATCTGTTTTGAATAGTTTCCTTTTCATTCTTGTCAAACAGTATTCCAAGTGCACAATCCTGCTAATTTGCTTGTGAGGCAAAGGCTGGCGATCCGAAGTTGATTTCCTAGTTCAGCGTGTATTCTGTGCCTTTAGAAGTTGAGGAGATCAGATTTAAGAGCAATTTTTGCTCCTTTATGAAGGATTGCTGGGTAGCTACGGGGGAAATATTTTACCTCTTTTCGGAAGCGGTGCTTTATTGTCTATTTTAAGGTCCGCAGTTGGGAAATGAAACCAAGACCTTAGAGCAGTTGGCTGTATCCCTTTTAAGTTGTCTGCAGTACTGGATTTCAATTTGTTTAAGTGCTGATAACTCATTTTTTCCCCTTCAATGTTGAGGTATTACAGTGTTGCCTCACATGGGGAAATTATGGGTAGAGCTTGCTACACACTTTGCTCAGACCCAATTGATACAAGGCCGTGTTACTCCTTGCCCCTATTGTTACATGACCAGCCTGTCTACTAGAAGAAGGATATCCAAATGCGCCCTGGTCAAGTGTTTCTGGAAGTGCTCTAGAGCAGCGCTGTCCGGAAGATACATAATGCAAGGCACATATGTAATTTTATGTACAAAAATTTTACATATGTAAATTTTCCTATGGCCGTGTTAAAAAAAATGAAAGCAAATAGGTGCAGTCGATTTTAATGAAATATTTTGTTTAAGCCAGTAGACCCAAACTATTAGCACTTCAACACGTATTCAGTGTAGAAATTATTTAGGAGCTATTTTACATCCTTTCTTTTGTGCTCAGTCTTTGAAATCCAATGTGTATTTTACAAGTTTTCTTAAACACATCTAAAAGTTTTCTAATAATCAAATCGATCTCTTTCTAAATTTTAATTGTAATTAATTAAAATTGAATGAAATTCAAAATTCAGTTTCTCATTTGGACTAGCTACACTTCAAGTGCTCCAAGGCTATATGTGGATAGCATTGTTCTATAGAGATAAATACGTTAAAAAAAAAAATCTCCTTGGTTTCTTCATTCTTAGCACTCGGGCGAGGTGAATTAGGTGTTTCCCAAAAGCTCCCAAATGACTGTGTGGGTCAATAATATTTGTTGTGCCTTAGTTACATTTGCCTTAAATGAGCCAGCAAAATCATAATTGGAATATGTGAAATTAAAATGTTAATTATATTGTGATGACGGAATATAGCTATCATTGGATCAATGTTCGTAACCAGTTCTGATCCCTTAAGGTCTGGAAGAGTGATGATGTGATCTCTTTGGATATCAAGAAGAAGTGGTCAGCATCACATTAGCACAATCAGTATTCTGCTGGCTTATAATTGATAGAATGTTTTCAGGAAACACCTCTGGTAGAACTAAATTCATCTTTTCTGTTGCTTTAGAACTGCATAAGGAGGGAGAGCAAGCTAATTCTGAGGTGATAGGCACGCTGTGGCTACCTTAACTATTGTGAATGTGAAATCTCATTCATATCCTACAAAATCTGACTTGGTCAGTGCCGTTTATCATATGCCATTTCGTGAAATAACGAATTCAAGGTAGCCTTCATGGTAAAGAATGTAATGATAATGTTCCTCACCCTGTGTAAGGTTGAAGGTTTCTCCGGTAAATTGTCTCAGCATATATTGATCTGGAAATTGAAATTCACTTGAGATTTTCTTGCAGGGACCTTGACAGCATACATTTTAACTTAGAATTTGTTCGACTC
>NW_027530632.1:3612699-3617629 GCF_008692635.1 Crocuta crocuta
TTTGTTCGACTCCAGATTTAAACAGAAAGGTCTTGAAGATGTTCACTTGTACTGGAAACCTTTTTGTTGATTTCTATCCAAGTTCTCTAGAATTGTGGTTTTCTTTTATACCAAATTAGTATCACGAATTGGTTTTGACCCTCAGGTCTTAATAGGTTTAAATTTCCATTGAGATACTTTAAAATGGATTTCAATTTTCAAGATCAATTGACCACCCACTCACGCCCCTACCTCACTTCTTATCCACTCACTCACTCATCCACTGTCTTCAGGGGAATCATGTGCCTGATTCATTATGAATATTGGGGGGATGGCATATCGTTTTTTAAAAAATTAAACTCTTTCCCCCTGTGTTTCTTATTTTTGAAAATCTTGTAAAAGCTCCTTTGAATGCCTGTTGTTTCCGTAACATTTTCCTCTGTAACATCTTTCAAGTGACTGAAACAAATCACCAAGGATATGGGACCTTATCATAGTCCCAAAACTTTGTGTCTTAGCAAGATACAGCAATTAGTGGAAAAGAAAGGTTTTTATACAAATGCAGGAAGCTGGCTACTTTTTATGTCATGATTATACTGTATCTTTTGCAAATGTAAAGTTTTTGAGATAAGTGTACAATCAGTAATATTACATGAAGGGATTTTAAAGAAGATTCATCCAAATTAAAACACAGAAATTCCTACCTTCATGGTACAGCGGTTTCTGTGAAAGAGAATAGCAAAATGCATACCGTTTTCACCTTGTAGAGGCTGAATACGTGCCCTGATATTTATGGTTCTTAGTAATCTGTAACTTCTGACTTTCCTGCTTCAGTAGAACATAGACTAAAATCAGAATAATGCAGCGTGACCCCCTGCTCAGGGATGACATGCGAGTTTGTCAAGCATGCTGAATTTGCTTGTACCTTGAGCAAACTTACCATATTTAATTACAGTTTTTTATTTATGAGTCTCTCTACCTGGCTAACAAGGAGCTTCTTGAGGGCAGGGAACATAAATATCTTTCTCCATTACTTAACACAGTGCCTGCAATGTAACGGTTGCTCATTGACAATGGAATGAATTGAGTCGTTTTAATAAAATCTCATTAAAAGGCAAAAAGCATGTTTATCAACCTCAGAGCAATTATTGTCCCAAAAGGCTGTATTAGTTTAAAGCAGTGGATCTCCACCTGGCTGCATATTAGAATCACCAGGGAGCTTTTAAAAAAGATCAATGCCGGGGCCCTGTGTCAGAGCAATAAAATCAAGAATCTCTGGGGGTGGGTCCTGGACATTGGTATTTTGGGGGAGCTCTCTAAGTGATTCCGATATGTAGCTATGATTGAGTCATTCGTTTAAAACTTAGGTTATGTATCTAATATTTGGGGACTGGCTTTTCAGAGGCTTACAGTTTTTGAAAAGCAGATTGTTTTTTGGGGAGGTGTTGATGCCAAGAGACCCAAATGTGAGTTTTATCTTCTCTGTGTTTCTGAGTCTTGTTTAAGAATTTTGTTTCAGCCTGTGTTTGGTTTTGATTTCTTGGGTCTTTCAAGATTCGCATTGATTTATGATGCTCATCTGATGCTAACACAGTGACTGACGTTCGGAACAACACGGCACAAGGATTGCTTCAGTAACAGTGATGGTGGCTGTCCACTATAATGACTTAATTTAATGTTAAGAGATTTATCAGTTTAGTACAGATTGTGTTTGCACATATAGTCTATTAAAAGAGTATGGTTATGTTGCTTATATACTTTAAATTCCATATTTGAAATTCCAGTAACACTGTACCAGAGAATTGAGTTAAATGCAGCCTTTATGTAAGTGCTGGGTTAATAATTTGTGAAATATATAATTTAACATGAAGAAAAACTCAGCTTTACTATTTTTACTAATTACTATGGCTTTCACATATATTGATTGGCCCACTGATATTGGTTGCCAGTACCCACAAAGGGGAATGTTACAATACATTGGAACATCTTTCTGGGAAATTTTATCTAGTCATTGTAGGTAAATTAGTTTTTAATGTTTGGAAAAGTGTGAGCCTGAAGGAACCAAGGGTTTACCAGAAATGAGTAGATGTTTCATGAACGAAGTGCTTGATCAGAGTGGCAGTCACGTAACGAGGTATGAGAAACACAGTCACCAGCTAGCTAGTTGGTGGCCCAGAAAGAGTCAAGCCACGGGGGTTTAACCGGAGTTCCACAGAAGAAAAACCTGTTAAACGTGATGTGGATCCTGCACGTGGCAGACCTTTTTGGGAGTAGGTAAGCAGTGTTGATTCCTGATGATGGAGTTTGCTTCTGGGACCATTTTGGGGGGAACTGAGCTACTCATTGGCTTTTCTGTGCCTGCACAACTTTCTCTGAGTCTCTTCATGCCCACTTTTTACATATTGCCTTAGGACGTGGAGTTTCTGAAATGTCACTTGCACATTGTATAAAATACTTCCTGTGACTCCCTTACCTTTCATGACTATGACATGCTTCTGTGTCCTTAACATGAGCAGTTCACTCTCCCTGCACCCATATTCCCCTTGGATCTGCAACAGTTTCACCGGACAACCTGTCTCTTTAATGGGCTTTAAGATGTGTTCCTGGATATTTCTTTTAAATTGGAGATTCGTTTACCATCTCCAGTTATAGCTCTGCTCAATAAATTAAAGAAGCAAGTATGCCTTACTTTTTGAGACTGTTCTTGAATTATTGCATTTTTGCAAATGCTTTCACATTTTAAATTTGCTAGAAGCACCATTTAAATGAACTTTGACATAAGCTTGTTTAAAAGTAAAAACAAAAAAATCTTTTATAATTTAATGCTTACTTCATAAGGGGTATTGACATTTATGCCTTCTAATGTTAGGCATTTTACATATATTATCTCCTCTGATTATACCTGTTCTACAGAAACACTGAGATTCAGAGAGGGGTGACTTGCCCCAGATCACATGGAATTCCAACTGATTCTAAAGTCCATTCGTTTCATGCTGCATTCTGCTGCTGATCCCACTTGTGAAAAATGCTGCATTGGTTTTCTTTCCTGGAAGGCCCATGCCTTCATTTTCAGAGTTTATTTATGGCAAATTTTAAAAATTTATTTTATCTTTTAACATTTATTTATTTTTAGAGAAAGAAGGAGGGAGGGGCGGAGAGAAGGGGGAGACAGAGAATCCCAAGCAGGCTCCATACTGTCAGCACAGAGCCTGACATGGGTCTCAAACTCATGAACTCTGAGATTGACCTGAGCCAAAATCAAGAGTTGGACGCTCAACTGACTGAGCCATCCAGGCACCGCTATTTATGGAAAATTTTAATTGTTCGACTTTCTAGTTCTATTTCTTATCTCTTTATTAGAGGTTTCATACTGCCATTCATTATCTATTTTTTCTTTTTGTCTTTCTCTTTAATGCGATATTGGTGTTTGTCACCAAACTGATCAAAGTCTATGCATTCTTTAGCAATGGAAATCTAGAATATTGCCCATTCATCCAAAATATAATTTGTTTTGGAACTTTCTCTACCCCTTTTACTCTCCAGGATTTTCCTTCCAATTCCCCTGCCCCAGCAACCAGAACAGTTGGTTAATTACTCCTCTAACTTGCCAAACCAGAAGTAATGCAGTTTTAGAGATAGGTGTTTGTTAGGAGTAGGGTGGGGTGGTTTCCATGGGGTGGTTATTCCTATGTCCTGTGCTAAAAATCCTGAAATTAGTTCTCACTGACTCTGAAAAACGTGTGCTGAACCGCAGCTGCCGGGCTGTAAGCGTCTCAGCTGTGTGCCAGTGCTGCACACCTCAGTAGTCACGTGACTGAGTTACTGCTGCAGAGCAGGTACCTGACCCCAGCCAACAAGCTGGTGGGGTGTGCGGNCAACTATGGCTCTGAATTCATGCTACGGGGTTCAAGGTGTTGTAGGACCTGCTCTCTTTCCTTTCTCTCCAGGGGCCACCCAGTGTCTTGGTATCCCCTCTTTCAACTGAGTAACATGTAATTACCCCAATGGCCATTATGATATTATGGTAGGATTGGTCACAGAGCCCAAGTCAGTACAGGGAGAATCTCTTGTCTTTCTATTCCAGGAAGATTTCGTGTCTGAAGCCAGTTTGACTTAACGGAAGTTAATATGTATTTGCAATTTTGAGATTTAATAATTTCTTATTACTTTCTCTTTATAAAGTAAATNGATTTCAGCTCAGGTGATAATATCACGGTTTGTGATTTCGAGTAATGTATCGGTGTGGGGCCTGCTTAGGATTCATTCATTCTCTTTCTCCCTCCCTCCCTCTCTCCCTCCCTCCCTCCCTCTCTCTCTCTCTCTCTCTCTCCCCTTCCCCTGCTCTTTCTTGCTCTTATTCTCTCTCTAAATAAATAAATAAACTTAAAAAAACTGAATAGGATATTGGCACACTATGCTGAAATACCAATTTTCCATTGAAATATACTGTGTCTATTGACCTTTCCATATCCATCTACGTCTCTGTCAAACTCTGTCTCCCCTTAAACTGCTGCTTAGTATTCCATGGCATGGATTGGTACTGCAGTTTTGAGTTGAGCACAAGCCATTTCTAAATAGACATTGCTGAAATGCTGGCCTGGAGTTTGGGTGAGAGATCTGGAATGACAGTGAAGGTGTGGGAAATAAAACTGAGTGAATGAGTTCTTGACAGGTAACTGAGCTAGGGGGCTGTGGTTTGCTCTAAAACTCACAGAGCTAGGAGAGTCAGGATAGCTGGACATCACAGAAGTTTTAAAGTGGGGAGGATTAATAATGTAAAATGCCAACACTGTGGTGGAAGATTAAAAAAAGGCTTGTTTATAGCAGACAGACAATCTAAAGCATCAATCAAAATGAATATAATGTTTAATATCAATTCATGGTGTGACTGAAAAGCAAGGTCTGGTCTCATTTCTGTGCATGTTGGTAATATAATATTTCTCTGTGACTC
>NW_027530632.1:3617662-3621272 GCF_008692635.1 Crocuta crocuta
ATATTTAGGGTAAAAAAAAAAAAAAAGGAGCAGATTTCTCTTTCATTGTAATTGTGCGTTGCAGATTCTGATGTCTGGCTTAAAGGTAAAACCATTTGGTTTTCTTAAGATTAGGTATTTTTCATTCCTCAGCTTGGCATGTAACTTTCAATTTAATAGAAGCCTTAATGAAATGATACGGTAAATTTTAGATACTTTAAATTTACTTAACAGTTCTTAACAGTAGTCAAACCATTCTTATTTTCTTAAATCCGTTCCCCACAGGGATCTGCATGCATCCTTCCTTGTCTCAAGGTTTTGGATCCCCATTGAATGAGAGTAGTACTCTCCTCTTCTTTCACATCCCTTTACCCCCCACTCTCCAACTACATCTGTTCATTGGCTTTTTTTTGTTGTTGTCCACATCCGTTCACAGTAAGAAATGATTCCTTTATTGTACTTAAGCCCATTTTTTCCCTATGAAAGTGCACATTATTTCTTTGTAGCATTCCAGTCTTTTTTGTTTCTTTTAATGCACTTTTTTTTTTTTTAAATTTATTTCTAGGAGAGAGAGAGAGACAGCGTGAACAGGGGAGGGTCAGAGAGAGGGAGACACAGACTCTGAAACAGAATGCACTTTTTTTTTTTTTGCTTTGTTGCCACTGTTTTGAATATTTGAATCATTTACAGTTTGGAATGATAATTGTGTTCTTTCTCTGTGTAGTTTAATAATATCCAAACTATACTATGTTGAGTCTGTATTTCAGACTTTTAATTTTAACCCTGAGTTTAGAGTATCTTGGTGTATTTAAATCTAGGATGGAAGTATTACTGCTTAGCTGTATGCAGATTCTAATGTTTTATTAAAATACTCTTGATGTTATTAATTCAATTATGAGGTCTCTAGCCCTGCTAAGGTGTTCAGATTGCCATTAAACCACTGCTATTTTATGGAATCTAATTTGTGTTTTTAGGAAACGTCATAGATTTTCAGCCTTTTTGCTTACCCTTGGTATGTACTTCCCCCCAAACATATGGATCAACATTGTTTTGTAGCTTTGTGAGACAGCCCCCTAAGATACGATCTGGTAGCCTTTGGGCACAGTGTGGCCATTCTCTCCTTATTTATAGAAAGAATGATAGCCACTTCACAAGCTATTTGCATGGATTAGTGATTGTAATGTGCATCATAAGTACTTTTTATTTCTAGAATGTCTCTGAGATACTCAAATTACTTTTGGCAGCTATGTAGATAAGTTTCAACAATTTCCAAATGTGCACTTTCTCAGTGCTAAACACAGGCTCAATTATATAAATAATATGGTGAAATGAACATTCATTCTTTCTTATCACATGTATAAAATTGTTAGTGTTTCTAAGAGTTTATTCATTTGTTCATTTATGCATTCATTTCTAGCTGTGTGGCCCTGGCCAAGTTAGTTAACCTCTCTGAGTCTCAGTTTCTTTATCTGTAAAATAGAGTGATAGTACATGCCTTGCAGGATTGTTGTGAGGATTAAATAACATGATTTGTGTAAAGTGACTAAAGGTAGGTATTGTTATTTTAATTGCCATTATCATTTTAAAAAATATTTTAAAAAAATTTTTAAGTAAATTCTACCCCCAATGTGGGGCTCAACTTTATGACCTGGAGATCAAGAATTGCATGCTTCACCCACTGAGCCAGCCAGGTGCCCCATTCTTCACCAAGTACTTGAGTTCTCTGGCCTCGGGGAGTTCTGCCAATGGGAGAAGTTGACAGATAGTTCAAATGTAATGTAACTAGAGGTAAAGTCTTGTTAAAGCCAGGACTGCATCAGACTGTTCAGCTAGTATCCTCAGCATAACTTGGTAACTGACACATAGTAAGTACTCAGTTATTGAAGGAGTGAGTGTTAAGTGAGCGCGATCCAGAAACTGTGACCATCTAGTAGTCAATGTTGGGGATATCATTAAAAGCAGAGGTAAGGCTTAAATGATTTGTTAGTCTTCTTGGGTAACTCATGTCATCTTTTTATGCCTGTTTTTTCATTTAGAAAAAGGAGTAGAGAAATACAGGTAGAGAAAATTAAAGAAATCTTAATTTCTTAGAAATACCTTTTTCTAAGGCATTTCTAATTTTCTAAGAAAACCTTTATCTTAGGATAAACTTAGAAAAAGGTTTATCCTATTTTTAAAAATAATGGGCTTTATTTTTTAGAGCAATTTTGGGTTCATAGCTCCTATTTTAGTTTAGTGACACAGGTAACATGTATTATAAGAAATTCAAACAATAAGCATTTGGTTAGAGTTTTTAGGGACAACTTTAGGAATTTTTTCCCTTTTGTTTTTTGTTCTCAAATTCTATGGCTTGGGTGTTTATTATATGCTGGATCCAGTGTTAAATTCTTGATATTTTGGTAATTTAACCCTGGCCACAACCCTTCCCTTTGAAGCAATCACTCTCTCCCCTTTTACAGATGGGGAAACTGAGGAAGAGGGAGATCAGTAACTTTCCCTGGGCAAAGTGTCATTGACAAGTGGCAGTATGGCAATTCACACCTAGATGTATATGACCCATCTAAGTGCCAGCTCTTCAGTAATGTTTTACTGCTTGTCATTTAGTATGAGCAGAGACTGGTTGTCTATTAAGGGATAGTCCTTAATATAAGAGTCTAACATTCTGGGGTACCTGGGTGGCTCAGTCAGTTAAGTGTCTGACCCTTGATTCTGGCTCAGGTCATGATCTCATGATTTGTGGGATCGAGTCCCCCCATTGCAGTCTGTACTGACAGCATGGAGCCTGCTTGGGATTCTCTGTCTCCCTCTCTCTCTGCCCCTTCCCTCCTCCCACATATGCTCGCTCTCTGTCTCTCTCTTTCTCAAAATAAATAAATACACATTTTTTAAAAAAAGAAAAAAAAGACTAACATTCTGATTTTAGATATTTCAGCAGATTAATAGAATGCATTTTTTGTAACAGCTTAATTGAGATATAATTTCATATACCATGCAATTCACCAATTTAAAGTGTACAAATCAGTGTGTTTTAGTATATTCATAGAGTTGTGCAACCGTCACAAGAAACTTTCAGACATTTTCATCACCACAAAAAGAAACCCTGTACATGTTAGTTCTCAACCCCATCTGTCCCTAAACCTAGGTATCAACCAGTCTACTTTGTATCTTCTTAGAAGAGCCTGTTCTAGACATTTCATATAAATGGGATCCTACCATATGTAGTATTTTGTGACTTCTTGGTCTAAACATAGTGTCTTCAAAGTTCATCCATGTTGTGGATGCATCAGCACTTCATTTTTAAGGCCTGATAATATTCTATTATGTGGATATACCACATTGTATTGATCCATTCATCAGCTGATGGGCCATTTGGGTGTTTTTCACTCTTTGGCTATCATAAATAATCCTGCTATGGACAGTGATGTACAAGTTTTTGTGTGGACATATATTTTTATTTCTCTTGGGTATATATGTAGGAGTGGAATTGCTAGGTCAAATGGTAACTCTGGGTTTAACATTTTGAGGAACTGCCAGACTACTTTCCAAAGGGGCCATACCATTTTGCATTCCCACCAGCAGTATATGAGGGTTAGAATGCTTTTTAATCAGGTGAATACTATCAGAGTTTGCA
>NW_027530632.1:3621781-3622139 GCF_008692635.1 Crocuta crocuta
TAACTGTAAAATACCAGATAGTAAATATTTTAGGCTTTGTGAGCCATACAGCATCTGTCACAGCTACTCAACTCTACCATAGTAGCGTGAAGACAGCCGTGTGAAAACAAATGAATGTGGCTGTCTTCCAATAAAAACTTTATTTACAAATATAGGTGTTTAGGTTTAGCTTTTGGGCTGTAATTTGCTGATCCTGTTATAGATTAAAAATGAAACTGGAGCTTATTGTCCAGTTCCTATTCTTGTTTATTCTCAAGGTTGGGATATTCTTTCATTGGTCTGAGTAGCCCCATAATGAGTAGATTGTTTCTGAAAAATGGAAAGATATTGAGGCTGGTTTGGGGCACTGTTTTCCCTG
>NW_027530632.1:3622199-3625109 GCF_008692635.1 Crocuta crocuta
TTTTCACTGTTAAATGGGAAATGTTATACATTTATTTTTTTTGTGGGTTTTAAATTTATTTTTATTACTATTTTTTTTTTTTTTTTTACTGCTTTTGGATTCTTTTTTTAATCCTAGGTTAAAGGGAAGAAACCCATCAAAATTATTTTAAGATTGTCTGACTGGAGGCAATATAAATGTGGAGTTCCTGAAAAAACTTATTTCCTTCATTCTTGCTTATTGCCTATAGACTGGATGAAAATAGAGCTGAGAATGTACTAGAAATTTTCAGAAATGAAAGCTTACTTGAAATACTAGCTTTAATAAAGTCAGGGAGAAAATCACTAGCTAAATCTCCATTTCTAATTAGAGAGTTGTGATATGCCTGCCATCTTGTATATTTTATGAGTTCATGAAGAACCCCTGATAGAGTCATTGTTTGGGATTAGGGAGGGCGTGTGTTTGTGTGATGTAAACAAAACTTCTTCAAGTTCTGCTTTGTGTTTGAAATCCATTTTACTCAATATATTTTGTGGTAGTAGGCATACAATGGCGTGCATACATTTAGTGTGCTTTATGGCTTAAAAAAAAAACCTGACATTGCCTCTTATGTACTAAAGNCTGTTCTAGATTATAATTTTGCAGTGTTGTGGAAAGCTCCAAAGATTATGTTAAAAGAGGGAATTTTGTATCACAGCTTTTGTCTTTGCATTTGGGCATTTGACAGATGAATTAATCATTCATAATGTGAAATTTCAGAACTGAGACAAGGAAAATCCCAGAATATATGTTTAGTAAACAGCCATATGCAGGACTAATGAATATTATAATGTTCTTTTATGTAACTTCCCCATATTTTATTATGGCAGCAGTGTCGACATTTTAACAGTGAGTAAAAGGAGGTAGAAATATCCTAACGGTGCAGTCTCTGATACAATTGGGCACTGACTCTAAATTCCCTAAATGTACAGAGCAGCACTTCATCCACTAGGTCACATTACATTGTCAGGCGGTAGAATGACCACATTGGAATTTGTTGAGACCGCTTCCTTTGATGAAAATACTTCTCTAGGTTGGCTTCAAAGGACAGTAGAAGGCACCTTTTCCTATTATAATCCATATACAGTATTACTTATATTGCTTTATTTAGGTTTGAAGTTTTTGCTGACTTCCATCTGAGCCATTATCTCAAAAACAGAATGGTCTGCTCTTATTTAGATAGAATAATTACTGGTCTTCTTAGGTTTAGTATCATCTTAACTGGGTGTTTGTCCTGGCAGTAATATATGACACTGAATCTGAAATGATCTTTTTAATAAATATGTTTTTCTTTAATTTAGTCACTTGTAAAATAATTATATGCTTGTAAAACAAACAAGAAGGCATTTTCACTGAGGGCTTTCTTTAATTATGTTTCATATAAATTAAAAAAATGTTACTGGAGTATTCAGATCACAGGTTAGAGTGAGAACGTAATTATCTCACATTATAATCAACATATATCATACTTTCAAAAGCATGCTAATAGGGATGGAAAAAACCTCTACTGACCATATGCATCGTGGGTTATGCTTCTTTCCTTCTTTTTTCTAAACATTTTGCTCTTATAATGGATGTGAAACTGATTTGTGTAAATATCTATTCAAATGAATACATTTTCATTACCGTCATTGCAGAAAGAGCCCAGTATCTGGAGAGGGAGATGCTAGGCTTGCTGCTCTACTTTTTGGATTATCTCCATTAATAGTATTTCTCCCATTGCTGAGTGTTTCTGTTGTACTGCTGGAAGGGATCACTGTACTTCCATAATCTATGACCCACTTGCGCTTAAAGGTCGAGTGTGCTTTAAATTGTCATCTCATTCAAGTTCAGGCTTCTTGGTTAGACTTGCAGAAGTGGCTTCAGAATTAGGCCCATGAACGTGAATATGGATTTGAAGATATTGGAATGATATTTTTCCCCATGAACACACATTCGTAGACAAAGTGCTGAAAAGATATATATAAGTTGGATTTGGTAAATACAGCTTCAAACTTACCAAGAAAAATAGTATTTTAAGGATCTTTTAAAATAATGGTGACAGATTACCACTTTGTTTTCCTCAGTTTCTTCATCTTGTAAAAGAAGGACAGTAAAGGGGCACGTGGGTAGCTCAGTCAGTCAAGCATCCTCTTGATTTCAGCTCAGGTCATGATCTCATGATTCATGAGATTGAACCCCAGGTTGGGCTCCATGCTGACAGCATGCTCTCTCTGCCCCTCTCCTGCTCACTCTCTCACTTTCTCAAAATAAATAGATGAATATTTTTTCAAAAAGGATAGTAAAGGCTGTATTATCTCATTAGATTCTTATGAACATAGAGTAACACAATTCTTCAAAACTCTTAAGCTGTTTTACATATATTCTTACTTTGATTTTATTGAGATGAAGAACTTCCAATTAGAAATGGGTTTTGTTGAATTTTCTTTGATTTTGCAAGAATCATCTACCTTTGTCTTTAAATACTGGTTATATTTTCTTGCTTGATTTCTAGAGTCTAATACTTCTCTACTCTTTATAGGACCTAAAACATGTTGCATGAAAATGTTGAATCTCTTTAGATTTCAGGATGAATTGTGTGTATTTTACTGTTGGGACGATGTTTACACTGAACAACAAAAAAAAAATCCCGACTAGGGTGCTTAGTAGTAAAGTCTAGAGCAGTGGCTCTCAAAGTGTGGACCTCATTCTGACTACCAGCAGCAGTATCATCTGGGAACTTGTTAGAAATGCGGATTCTCAGGCCCCAGCCCCACCCTACAGATCTGAAGCTCTGGGGGTGGAGCTCAGCACTGTCTGTTTTAACAACCCTGCGAGGGATTCTGAGGTACACTAATGTTAGAGAATCGCTGATCTGGAACTCTAGATCAGGGTTTAGTAAACTAAGGCCCG
>NW_027530632.1:3625156-3630927 GCF_008692635.1 Crocuta crocuta
CCATTCATTTAAATGTTGTCTGTAGCCATTTTCACACTACAGGGGCAGAGGTGAGTACCACATGGCCTGCAAAGCCGAAAATATTTACTTTCTGGCCCTTTACACAAAAAGTTTGCTAATCTTGCTTGAGTTGAAGCCTTGGTACTCTTTTCTTGCCCATTTTACTGAACTGCAAATAGCTGAAGTCAGTAGGTAAACACCTATTTTTTTCCCCCTTTACACCTGACTCTCTTATTTCTACAAACCTGTTCTCTCTGATACCAAACTACAAATCAGGGACTAGAGACTTGTGAATGAAGATAATATACAACTGTGTCCTTTCCTTCTATGCTTGTTAATCGTGGTAGCCTGTTTAACAATTCTGTGACATTTCCTCATTGATTCTGCACTGATATGTTCTTGGTTATCCTGTTCTCTAGTGTAACCTAACTTAATTATCTTTTATAGTCTTCATTTTGCCCAGTTCTTACTGCCTTTTTATGTCCTCCAGAGAAAGCCCACTTTGTGACTGCTGAGTTTAGGAATTCATGGGAGCCATTTGGTGTAGTCTAAGCTGTGAAATAGTGCCATCTTATATGGAAAATTTTTATCTTTGACCTGGAGTGCAATAGTCACTTGTATTTCACAAGGATGTTGGTGAGCGCATAAGTACCAGATATTGTGGGTAATCTTAGAATGTTTACGGAACAAGTTTTCATCAGCCTTCCCATAACCAAGGATGACTGTCTCTATCCTTACTTGGAATATCATATTCATTTGTACTTGTTCTCTGCCTGTAAGGTGATTGGTGGTCAGTGTCCTATGAAACACAAGAACTGAATTTTAATTTTGTTCTTACTGATGTGCTTGGAGTCATTCTGTCTACCCACGCCACTGAAGGAAGTATAATCGCTTTTGAAAAGCCTACTCACAGTCCCGTTAGTTCTAGTAGCAAGAGCAGGCAAAGGTATTATTTTTGCATCTGTGACTCCATGGTTGTTTTAAGTTAAGGAACATGACTTGGCCAAATGATACTGAGCTGTGTTACTGGTGAGTTTGTTTGCGCCATGACTTCCGTTAGTGGACTTGGGTTGAGGACTTTTGGCAGGAGATGCTGGGTAAGACACAGGAGATAGTGAGCTTGAAACTGGAAATGATGGAGTTAGACCTTTCATTTAGGCTTTCCCAGTCAACTTAATTCATAAGTCTTACCCTGTTTACTCATCCCAGGGGTGAGGTACAATGAGAGAGGGTCAGGCAAAGGCCAGCCCCTCAGTGTGGCTACTTAGGTGGTTGCCAAAAGCAACCCATCTACAGGAGAACTTGAGCTTTACTGTTTTGTACAATATAGTGTGGCCATGCAGTGTTTCAAAAATTAAATTGTTATTTATAGCAAAGAATAAAATGTGAACTCTTTAAAAGAGAACAGTGCTCTGCAGCCTTATTGTCCCAGTCAGCACAATAGCCACCCACACGAATCATCTGAACAACCTCATCATTTCTGTTTTATCTAACTGAAATAGGGGTCAGAGATGGGTGGTGATGAAAGCTTGGGAGATCACGCCACACTTTGGGCAAGAGAAATACTCTGGTGACTCGTGCTGTGTTGTCCTCCCCTCCTGTGCACAGGAGTCTGGGACAGCTCTGTGGAGCTGGAGGTAAGCTTTAATCCCTTTGTTCCTTGGCAGCTGGCCGTACTTGGGAGCTGGGTGCTACTTCCCTAGAAGCAACTCGTGTAGACAACTTCTGCCAAACGCGTGGATTTTGAGCCATTTTAAAGGCTATAATGTTCAGACTCCGAATTTCTTAGTAGGCAGAGAGTGTCATTTAGGGTACTTAGGCTACTGGGATGAGGTTCATTATGAAATAGACACTGCAACAAGGCCTCCGTGTGACATAAACTTATTGGAGCTTGTGTATTTTTAAAACCATATATTTCTTTAATATATATTTTAAGCTTCATTAGGTCAGGATTCATGGCTGTCATGGTCATTGCTGTATCTGTACACTCAAGACAGTACCTGGCACATAGTGCTGTTATGTAGTTGTTGAACCAACTCAAGAGAAGGAAGTAGCTGAACACAGTGGAGAAGATAAAATCTGGCCCATATTGCACAGTCAGGAGTTCATATTTTCATTTGGTGCTAATATTTTGCTGCTTCAAAACCATCTAGGGGTGCCTGGTGCCTGGGTGGCTCAGTTGGTTGAGGGTCTCACCCTTGATTTCGGCTCAGGTCATGATCTTGGGGTCTGTGGGATTGAGCCCCGCGCTGAGCTGAAGCCTACTTGAGAGTCTCCCACCCCTCCTCAAAAAAACCCCATCTAATTCTCATACTGTCCCTTTGAGATAGGCTAGTAGATATAGGATTGTACATAGATGCTGAGCATAATGGTGGAATCCTAAATAACACTTAGCTTCCCTCGTTGAGATGTATAAGATCATTGCTTTAATTAAACTACATAAAGAAAAGAAGTTTCTAAGGTTGAAATGGAATGGAGAATTTTATAGTGAGTAAAATTACTAAAACTTGCTTACCTGATCTAAAACTGCTCCCTCATTTGTAAAATGGAGACAGTAGAATCTACCTGATGGCATTGTTTTAAGGATTAAATGAGAGAGTGGGTATAAAGCACAGTTCCTAGCACTTTACAAGCGCTCATAAAAACACGTTGCTTTCATCATCAACAGTAAGTTTTGAGAGCTTCCTCAGTGCCAGGCTTTGTGCCAAGTCCCTCCTCCTTCCAGGTGTTGGCACAAGTTGCCCCTTCCTCTCTCCTTGCTCCCACACTTCTGGTTCTGTCTGCAGTGAGTCAAGAAGCTGGCATTGACCTTCAGCCACCTAGCCAGTCCCTCCTGACCTTGAACAACGTTAAAGGACCAGCTGCTAAATCCTGCCACCTGCCAAAGACGTGAGCCACTAGCCAGGGATGGCTATTTCAAGTTAGCTAACATTAAATAAAATTTAAAATCTGTAGACTATTTTCTCAAAGATTTACAAATGGCCAACAAACAGTTGAAAAGGTTGTCAGCATCATTCATCATTAGGGACATGCAAATGAAAACCACAGTGAGATACTACTCCACACATATTATGATGGCTACAATTAAATGATAACAAGTGTTAGCAACGATGTTGAGAAATTGGATCTTTCTATACATTGCTGGTGGGAATGAAATGTGGTGCGACCACTGTAAAACATTCTTGCCGTTTCTCAAAAAGTTAGTTTCCAGTCAACCCAGCAGTTCTACTCCTAGATATATACCCAAGAGAACTGAAAGCATTTGTTTACAAAAAAACTTCTACATCAAGTGTTCACAGTAGCCAGAAGGTGGAAACAACCCAAATGCCCATTTTCTGATGAATGGATAAACAACATGGGGTAGTTGTGCACAGTGGAATATTATTCAGCCATAAAAGAAATGAGGTATTGGTACCTGCTTCCACAAGGATGACTCTCAAAAACATCACGCTGTGTGAAAGAAGCCAGACACAAAAGACCACATATTGAGTGATTCTGTTTATATGAAATGTCCAGAGTAGGCGAATCTATTGAGACAGAAACTAGATTAGTAGTTTGCCGGGGGCTGGGGGAGGGGGAGAGTGGGGTGTTANAGGAACATATTCTTTTTAAAAATTCTGCTCCTTAGGGGTGCCTGGGTGACTCAGTCGGTTAAACATCCGATTCTTGGTTTTCACTCAGGTCATGATCTCAGAGTTCGTGGGCTGGAGCCCCGCGTTGGCTTTGTGCTGACAGTGAGGAGCCTGTTTGGGATTTCTCTCTCTCTCTCTCTCTCTCTCTCTCTGCCCCTCCCCCATTTGCAATGTCTCTGTCTCTCTCAAAAATAAACTAAAAAAAAAGTTACACTCTTTAGTTGCTTTAGCCACATTTCAAGTGCACAGTAGCTACATGTCGCTAGTGGCTACAGAGTGGATGGTGCAGACTGAGAACATTTCCATCACTACAGAAAGTTCTATTAGANAGAGAGAGTGGAAGACAGGTTACATGATTAGGCTCTGGAGAAATGTTACTCTGGGATAATTTTATTCTCTGTTGCTTTCTGCCTCTTCCAGACTGGGCCACCTCCAAATTATTTTCATTTAATTCTCCAAGCAAACCCATGAGGTAGGCACTATCCTTCTCACATTTTACAAATGACTTAATGGAGGCTTTACTGCTTTTAGGAGATTTGCATAGCTAGTGAGGGCCCAGCGGAGTTTCTACCTAAATTGGTTACTCCAAAAGCACCTCACTTCTTTGTTACATTGTTCCCCTCTCCTTATGGTATTTGGTTTTCTTGCCATCCATCTCCACCCCCACTTTCTTGCCAGCCCAACAGAGACCTAGTCACAGTACCTTACATGCACAATGCTTTTTGTGCCTTAGCATTAACTGGTCTGTTACGCCAGCCCTCCACAGGCCACCCGCCCTCATCCAACACTCGTGTACCTGTGCTCTACTTACTTCAAAGCGCTGTTCAAATATTCCTTCCTTCGTGAAGCTGTCCTGCCCTTTTTTTTTCTTTTCCTTTTTCTGTTTCCATTTCTGTAGTTACTTTCTAAATAGTCCCAAAGTTAAAAGATACTTATCCACTAAGGAAGCAATTATGTCATGCAGCAATTATGTCTGGGGCTGCNTGGGTGAGGTTGCATGATGGATTCTTGCTTGTGACCCTGTGAGACACTGAGCCCCATTTGTAGCTGCCGTGTTGGTGACTGTAACAACGAGGGAAGTGGTTTTCTTGTTCAGTTCCTTGGATTCAATTTATAGAATTCCTTCAATTCAATTTAAGAATTCCTCCTTTCCACTCACAAAGGTCTGCAATCTCCATCCTCACTGCTGCAGTACTTGTCAAGGGCCTCTTACTACGGTTTTCTGCCTAGGCTCTTTGAACTTGATAAAATAGTGCCATGTTTTCATATTTTTCTGTCCACAAAACCTGCATCTTTTTGATGCTAAAAAAGATACCTGATTGAATTCTGGGGCTCTTTTCATGGCTTTGCCTGGATTCTGAGGTCATCTCATTCTAACTTAATGCTAACAGCAGTTTATTGACTGGCTGTGGTAGAGCATATCCTCCAGTAGCTTCTGGAGAAAGTTTGAATGGGGAGGAACATTGGAGACTGTATAACAAGCTAAATAAGATGCCTACGTCCTAATTCCTGGAACGTGTGAATATATTGCCTTACAACATAAAAAGGTCTTTGCAAATGTCAGTAAGTTAAGGATTTTGAGGTGGGGAGATTATCCAGGTAAGCCCCATATAAATAATGGTCTTTATAAGAGGGAGGCAGAAGGCTCAGAGCCCGTAGATGGAGACACGACAACAGAACTAACCAGAGGTTGGAGTGATGCACTTTGAAGATGGAGAAAGGGGCCATGAGCCAAGGAATACAGGCTGCTTCTAGAAGATGGAAGAGGTAAGGAATCAGATTCTCCCCGATACCTCTAGGAAGAATGCAGGCAACACCTTGATTTTACACTACCAGCCTCCAGAAGTGTAAGAGAAAAAAAATCTGTTCTTTTAAGCCACTAAGTTCATAATAGTTTTTTACAACAGCAATAGGAAACTGTGAACATACCATGTATGGAAATATCTTTATTATGCCGTTTGACTTGATTGTTTATATAGACATAATTTAGATAAAAGAATTCTAGGTTGGAAATAATTTGCTCTCAGAGCTTTGAAGGCACTGTTTCATTGTTCTAAAGTTGTTTATCTTTTGTCACTTTTTTTTTTTCATTTTTCTCTACCTGCTTTTTAGATTTTATCTCTGGGGTTCTCCTATATC
>NW_027530632.1:3630940-3631645 GCF_008692635.1 Crocuta crocuta
CTGTCAGCACAGAGCCTGATGTGGGGCTTGAACCCACAAACCGTGAGATCATGACCTGAACCGAAGTTGGACGCTCAACCAACTGAGCTACCCAGGTGCCCCCATCCTCTGTCTTATTTTACATGTTTTGTCCTCTTGTTTTACTTTCTGAGAGTTCAACTCCTTTTCCAATTCTGGAATTCATTTCTAAGGGCTGTTTTTTCCCCCCTCTGATTGACTTTTGTTTCTTGGGTGCTATATCTAATGTCTTCAAAGAGAAAGATCATTATTTTGGCATTGTCTTTCCCCAATATTGTCTGTTTTCTCAGTTTCTTTTTCCCTTTCTTAGTCTTGGTACCTGTTTTTAAGGTTAGAAGTTAGAAGGATTCCTCAAGCGTTTGTAGCAGGTTGTTTCTCTTAAGGAACAATTGATTGGAAACTGTGTTCACATGTAGGGCTTGTTGACTCATGGGCTTGGCTGTGGTGTGGTTGTGGGGGAAACCTGGGCATTTATGAGGAACTCTCCGTCAGTTCTGTGGTCTGTAGCCAGTTTTTCTATATAAGACTCCTTGAATGTCTTATGGGAGGGAATTTGGTGGTAATAAGCTCACCTGCAGTATTCAGCAGCCCAGCCTGCAGAGCACTGGCTCTTTCAGCATTGGCTGTGAGGACTGACTGCCTCGTTTTCAGTAAGGCATCTCCTTTCTGTTCTCCATTATGGCTGGA